>NC_092215.1:16263819-16367618 GCF_043381705.1 Parasteatoda tepidariorum
TTCTTTTTGAAATCTGAGTATGAAGTTTTGATAGAAATCTGACTTTCTGTGCCTTACAAGTAAATGAAATTCAAAAATACAATATCGCGATGCAAAACTGACGATGCATCACGATATATAATTTCTAATACCGCCCAGTCCTAATACCAAATTATGTATAAATAAATAAAAAAATTGCCATAAAGCAACAAAATAATCAGAATTTTTTGCAACAAACATAGCAATTTGAAGAATATTCGAAGAGGTAAACTGTTAGTTTAAAAAAACAACAACTCTGTTCTTCACTTCAATAACATTTAAAAAAAAATAAAATTTAAGAAATTTCAGTTATTTAAGTATTATTTTATTAGCAAAATTATTTAGAAACATGTTAAAAAATTGTTAAAGTGATTTGTTAAAGAAAAAATTTTTGAAATAAAAAAAGAGATAGAGTAGTAGAACTTTATTTACGTCAGCTATTATCGACGGTCTGGGAAACATCCCTGAGGATTATCCAAAGACATGCCATCACAATTGTAGTCCTCTGCAGGTTGTTGGACTATCCACTTTGTTAGTCTAATAGCCTATGAGCTCTGACAATTCAACCAATTTTTAATTGCAGAACAAGGTCCCAAATTTAGTTTAGCTAATAGGAATAGAGGAGTATGTTTGAAGGAGATAATAAAAAAAGGAGATAAAAAAAAAACAGGTGAAGGGGTTTGAGAGGAAGGAGCTCCAGTATACAAAAAATTAAAAGAGAATTTCCTAATATTGGGAAATGTTGGGATACAAGAAAGATCATTACCTAAAAACATTTAATGATTTTTATTTCCTAGACCACCCTCTGGATCATTTTCTGGACTTGCCTTCTGCATACAGGACTTTCCACTGTGTTCATCTTCTAAATAAATTGGATAAGAATTTATTAAGAATAATTCAAGAAGGGTATGGTCTACGACTTCAAATATATTTGTCAGTAGTGATTATTTAATTATAAAAAATTTGATAATATAATTTAAATTGAAATGCATATTGGAAACATTGCTGGGTTCTTTTATTTATAAAGTGGACATTCAACTTACTTAAACTTTAAACACCTGGGCGGCAAAGTGAGAAAAGAAGAATATGAATACTTACTGTTTGGTTAATGAATTCCTAAAATTAAATTAGGTAAAATGTTGAATTCAATCCCACCAAAATCCAAATTGACTGAACTAAATTTAATTGATTTTTTATACCCAGAGTGAAATCCCAGAAAAAATTATACCCAGAGTAACCAGAATTAGTTGGGGTACTTACCTAATGATATCAATTCCAAGATGATGCATAGTAACCTAAATTTTTTTTTTCTATAACACAATAATCTGCTGAGAACAAGTTGAAAACTGAAAAAGCCTAGACTAATTTGCAGAAGTTCAAGAGAGGAAAAGTAATGCAGATTTTAACAGCAGTCAAAAACATTATACAAATGTCTCAAACTCTGTTGTTTTTATAGACATTACATTAGTATTACAAGTGAATTCGCAATCATTGAATATTTAAATCTTAAAACAAATTTCATCAAATCCTGGACAACTACGAATAAAATTTTAGTCTACTTAGCTAATTTTTCATTTACTAAGATATCGCCTATCTGGATCAGATGTGCTTAGTCTCAATGATATATGTATAACTACACCAAGAAATTGAGCTTGATATTTTGAACTCATGTGGACCACTTCTCTCCCAGACCTCAAGAGGTAAAGATTAATGTATCAGAATATGCGCCAAAACGACCACCAAGATGTGGCAATAACTGGGCAGTGATGTGCGAGAAATTAAACACAAAGCATCACAAGGAATAAACTTGTAGCCCCCTCAAAGCCACTATACATTTTTTAAAAATTCCTTCCACATACATTATTTACTTATGATCAAAATGAGCATACTATTACTAATCAGGATATTCTTATATATATATATACAGTCGGACCTCGATAATTTGACACTCGCTTAATTCGTCACTCCGGTTATTTCGACACTATTTTTCAAGTCCTGATTGATTTGCATTGAATTCAGTGTTAACAAACTCCGTTTAATACGTCATGGGGAAATTATGAACTCCGGATAAAATGACACTTTAAGGAATGTTTTCACTGGGAAATTGCTTTTCTCCAGTCAACTTTTGCGGAAATTTCCACTTGGCTAATTTTGCCATTCGCACTAGGCAACTGGTTCTTGGAATTCGGATACTGGAAGCGTTTTTCCCCAGCCCTTTTGTCTCACCCCTCCTTCCATAACCTCTTGCAGAAAGAGTTGCAATAATGCTCCTTATCTCTGACCTTACAAGGGGGTAACGGAATTCGGACAAGTATGTAAACCATACTGTTTGTCTTTCTACTGATGCTATGTTTTAATTGAATTGTTTTAATGCAAATTCTTCCAAGTTTTTTTTATTTTAAGAAATTGAAATTTTGCTGCTTTATGTAATAATTGTTAATTTATTGGTATTTTCCCAATTTTATGAAAAACAACACAACTCCGGTTTATTCGTCACTCCGCTTAATTCGTCAATTTTTCAGAGGTCCCGAGAGTGTCAAATTAACGAGGTTTGACTGTATATATATATAAATCTACAGCTCATTTCATTTTTATTGCTTATTTCATCTAAGTTAAGAAGTACACCTTTTGATCATAAGCAAAACCACAGAGAAACAGGAGTGAGATCTCAAGAACTAAACAATAATGAATTGGAAACCTAAGACAACAGATAGAGTCTTTTCCAAGTCCAACATAAGTAATAGTGAGAGGTTAGTATTAGCACAAGAACTAGAAAGTCTAATTTGGTACCCTGGCGATTTCAGTTGGTGAGAACAGGTGCCAATATGGAAATATTTTTATCAGAACTACTTACCTCTATCTTCTGCTGTGAATGGTTTTGTGACTGAAATTTTTCTTTTCCAATTTACAAAAGGCATCAGCAATAATTAGCTACAAATTGATCCAAAATTAAACTTTATCAATAAAAATCTTTTAAGCCTGAAATCTTTTAAATAATGGCAGAGTAGATTGTAAATATAAAGGTAAATATTAATATTTAAGTGAGGAAAACTTATCAATAATAACTTCTTAAGGTCTTGACAGTAGCGGCAAAATCTGTATAGTCAAGTTTCCCTCCGTGACTTATATATTTTTTTATGACTAATAATTGCTTTAAATCAAAAAATCTCAATAAAATGTCAAGAGGATCAAATATAAAGACAACAAAAAATTCGTCTAGGGGAAAGTCGGGTAAGGATATAATATGGCATGAATAAGAACTAATATTTACTGCAAATTTTCTTGCAATTATAATAAAGTTTATACGACTTAAAAGAGTTGGTTAACTTGGTTTCACTAAAAGTATTCATAATTAGGTTTACATACAAATAATTCCTTGCATAGTTTAGCTCATATTACCTCACTGAGCAATGAAAAGACATGATTATATCAATAACTTCAATTGAAAAGAAAAATCAATCTCAAACTTCATTTTATTTGGATAAATTAATTATAAATATTTCCACATCGGTACCTAATTATGCTAACTATAATTGCCAAACCTCCAAAAGGATTTTAAATTCAAATTTTTTTTTTTAAAAATGGGTGGAGATTTGCCTGAAGATAGCTTCTCATTAGTCCTCTCCTGTGACATTTCCTTTTTTTCCAAGTTATTTGTGGGGCTACTGTCCAGAAGCCGTTGTAGATATCAATATAAAAAGTTTTGCACTTACATTTTGAATGGCTATAAATGCTTATCACTTAACATTTAAAAGATATATTAATAACATGTTGTTGACTTAATTTCTATTCAAAAAAACAGACCTGCTAATGAAGTTTTGAAAAAAAAAACTGAAATTTATGTGGTTGCATAAATGTTCAGAAACATGTTTTCTAAAATATAAATAAAATATTTATTGGCCTCCTAAAGTTTAGCGACAGCTCTGGCAATCTATAGTAAAGAAATTTGACATTCAATGATTAGAAATTGTGAGAGTAGAATGACTGCAAAATATAAAACAAATAATGGCTTGTAATATTAAGATGTCAAGATGAATGTCATTTAGAAAGATGCATATCTTATGTAGGTTAATGTTTACTTACTTCTCGTGACTTTAAGAGTGAAGTATTTCCTTGGTACAAAATAATTGTTTTTCATTTGATTATGGATTCTTTTTTAGAATAATTTCTGAATAAGAATAATTCTTAATCAGCATTTACTAGAGATATTATGTATCAATTCAGGCCAACAACAATTTTCAAAGGCCTTAAAAGGTTTTTAAATTTCTAAAATTGATTTAAAAATTGTATGTAGATGTTTGCCTAAAGGTGGGTATGAGTTATAGCTTTCTAATTGGTTCTTTTCTGTGATGTTATTTTTTGATTATTAATTCTTACTTTCTCATAACTTGTCCAAACTTGGCAATTATTTTGATGCAGGAACTGATATGGAAATCTTCTACCTTTTCTGTATTGATCATTTGACCAATTTATATAAACTTAAGTAAAAAAAACTGTGAGTAATAACTGTGAGACTAAAAGAAAAAAAAACATCACAAAAAGGAACCAATTTAATGGGTACAGCTTGTAGCCCAGCCGGGCAAGCTTCTACATATTTTTGCTCCAAATTTTGAACAAATAAAGAAATATTTCCTTTATGTTTGCTTTGTATCTATAAGATTTAAAAAAAAAATACAAATAACTTCAGTTTACAATTTCAAATTTTTTTTGATCCTACTCTAACTTTTAATTCAGAGTATTTTTAAATTAGAATAAATAAATAATAATGAAGGAAGCTAAAAAAAATATTTTGAGAGAGAAACAGATCTTTCAAATTTAAACAGAATTTTTCAGTAAGTCAACAACTTTTACTTTGTCATTTAGCAACGAAAAAAAAATCACTAAAAATAAATTTTTTTAAATGGAAAGGAAAAAAAAGCTCCATGCTCTTCAAGGAAAAACTAAATGCAGTACAGAACCAGTTATTCGGAAATCAGAAAACCGAAAAACCGGAGCGAAATTCGATAAATTTTCCCGCCATTTTTCTTAAAAAATTTTTTCTTCCTAATAAGATTTCAGGATTTTTCTTTCCTTTTTGAAAAATGTTAACTTACCATCATTGGAAGTATTACTTCATTGTTTTTTCTTCTTTTTAAGATTATTTCCAAATTTTTTTTTTTTAAGTTGAGTTTGACAATAAAAAAACGGCTTTTTGTAGCGATTCAGAAAACCGGAAAAATCAGTTATCCGGAATAGCGATGGTCCCGATCGTTCCGAATAATCGGTTCCCTACTGTACAATGTTTTTAAAATATTATACAAATTACGTCAAGATCACAAATATTTAGCAAAATTTTAAAACCTAAATCTTTGTCTATTTTAATAGAGAAAGAAAAGAAAAATGTTGAGAAACGTAAAATTTATTTGATGAAGGCAATAATGCAATGAAATATAAAACAATAATGCAACGAAATATAAAAATGAAAAGAAATGTCTCCTGCTAGTCAGGAACAGGTTTACTAAGGTGCATAATAAAAGCAAATACCCATTTTGCAATCAGCAATCAGCTCTTCCAATCCAATGGAGTATACAACTTAAAAGTATATTTTAAGAGTTTAATAATTTTGATCTGTCTCAGAAGAATCACTTTAATTACCAATGGCAAGTGACCTGAAACTTTGCAAGGTTGCAATGGCCTCACTGTCAAGTTTCAAATCAAATCGATTTTCCAACAATGCCATCAAAGTGCGAACTCTTACATATAGTTGACCTTCTAATTCCTGGACTCTGATCTTTAATTCATCATAATATTCCCTTAGAAATATCTCCTGTCTTTCGGAAAGCGGTTTATTCAGACAAGCAAGAAGGGCAAATAGCCATTTAGCAATCTGATTGTCCATTCCAATGGCCCTATACCAATTAAAAGTATATCTTATGAGTTTCTTTATTTCGACTTGCTTCAGATAAGCCATAATGCTTATCAATGGCATGTGAGCTTCAACATATGTCGGTGAAGCAAAACCATAAATTTCCATACATTTCTGTGATCCAAGACAAAAGAAGCAACTTTCTACTTCATTATTCATGGGAATAACAGCTGATTGCGGGAAAACAAACTTGAACAATTGTCGCTTCTCTTTCATGAGTTTGGTAACATATGCAAATTCGATTTCAGCATTCTTAAGCTGCGAACGAGGTATTTTCAGAACTTCTGCAAACAGATCCTTTTTATAAAAGCTGCTATACTTTAACTGTGCATTTTCAAGTTTAGATTTGTAAATGAACTCATGTCCATCAGCTGGAACAGTATCTAAACCAATGTGCCTTTTAGGAACTTTTATAAATAAATATCCTTTGTTGTAATACTTCAATTCGAGGTTATTCACTTCCTCGTCTTGTTCCATCTTCTTCCTTTAAGATCGCAGTTGTAGATTTCAAATTACTTTAGTTTTTTAAACTCTTTTTAATTAACTTCTATATCTTGTTACCATATGGCAGTTTGCGTAATTTTTGGCATTCAGGAAAGTTGTGCGCTTAAGTCTTGTGTGCTTAATTTAGGCTTATAAGCCTTTACCAAAGGAACATCTTCTTCTTGTTCATTTGCATCGCACTAGAGCTGCACAATGGGCTATTGGCGACGCTGTTCCACCGCCGTGGCTTCGCCACAGGTGCCCACTGGGTAACGAAAAGTGAATTAGCAGTTCTGGCACTTTCTGTGGCCAATGGACAATAGCTCCAAGTGCCCGCCATTAAAAAAAAAAAAATTATTATCATTACTATTATTATAGTTCATTTACGTCACACTAGAACTGCACAATGGGCTATTGGCGACGGTCTGGGAAACATCCCTGAGGATGATCCGAAGACATGCCATCAAAATTTTGATCCTCTGCAGAGGGGATGGCACCCCCGCTTCGGTAGCCTGACGACCTGCACGCGAAGTCGAGCACTTTATGGTAGTTAATCACACCAATACCGCACACCCTCGGTCCCTACGCAGACTGATCCATGTGGTCACCCACCCGCACACTGACGGCAGCTAGTGATGCTTGACTTCGGTGATCTGCTGGAAAACGTGTCTTAACGATCAGTCCACTACGGGACTTACCGCATACCCGACGCAAATGAGCACCCTTGTTCATTTGCATCGCACTAGAGCTGCACAATGGGCTATTGGCGACGGTCTGGGAAACATCCCTGGGGATGATCCGAAGACATGCCATCACAATTTTGATCCTCTGCAGAGGGGATGGCACTCCCGCTTCGGTAGCCCGACGACCTGCACGCGAAGTTGAGCACTTTACGGTAGAACAGTTTAACGAGGACCAATACCGCACACCCTCGGTCCCTACGCAGACTGATCCATGTGGTCACCCACTCGCACACTGACCGCAGCCAGTGATGCTTGACTTCGGTGATCTGCTGGGAACCGTGTCTTAACGATCAGTCCACTGCGGGACTCCCTAGAATTAGGGTAACAGAATCTAAAAATCCTGAAAGTTGTTCAGTTCAGGAAGAGAGTGGGAGGAGCCTATAGGCCACTCCCACTTTTCTCATCATCCTACCAGAGATAGCAAACTACATGCAAATCTACCACATCGAATTCATTAAGGAGTATTCATTAAGAACAGTGTGGAGAAATTTAGAGGCGGCCGGTACAGTAGTGTTTCCGATGCCAACGATTCTGACATTCACAGCGAACCTGCACATCCGAACCAAGATGCATGAAATGTGCCGAAGGGCACTATTCATTCCAGCGCAAAAAGAGCAAAGATTCTCCAGCCACATGCTGCAACTGCAACAAGCCCATACTTCAAATTTCTCTGGGTGCGAGGCCCGCCCCAGTAGAAAGAGACATCAGCCTAAGGATACGTCTGCTACCACAGCTCATCGACTTGTCTCAATAGTAAAAGAACTACAGGAGATCCTAAAAAACCAAGAAGTAGTCAGCTTACTTCAATCTCTTATCCAGGGGTCATCCCCTACAGAATGATGTTACTTCCACAACTCACGCCACATCCCAACAAGGACTTGATATTTTTTTTATCTTTATCGTCATTATTCCAGGAGCCCACGGTCGCCACGGCACAAGTATCCGCGTCGCGGACAGGTACTCCGTAATCAAACTCAGTCTAAGTCTAAGAGAGGAAACTACATGGAACTGAAAACTACATTAAATATACGTAGTTCTGAAAGAAAGTGTCATGGAAACTTAAAAATAAATATTTTTTACAATTAATTATGAAAAATTTTTAAGAAGAGGAAAAATATCGTAGTACATTCCTATATTTCTAAGAAGAGGAGGAGTGGGAAGGGGAACCCTAAATGGCGTGTTCGAGCTCTGCGATTGCCTATACAGAGAAGGACGTCTGAACTCGCAAATGAAACGATTCACTTATAACTATATTTACTACAAGCATCACTGGCTACGGTCAGTGTGCGAGTGGGTGACCACTGGGATCAGTCTGCGTAGGGACCGAGGGTGTGCGGTATTGGTCCTCGTTAAACTGTGCTACCGTAAAGTGCTCGACTTCGCACGCAGGTCGTCGGGCTACCGAAGCGGGGGGTGCCATCCCCTCCGCAGAGGATCAAAATTGTGATGGCATGTCTTCGGATCATCCTCCGGGATGTTTCCCAGACCGTCGCCAATAGCCCATTGTGCAGCTCTAGTGCGACGTAAATTAACAACAACAACAACTAATAGTTTGCGAAAAAAAATATAACCAGTCTCATCATTTACTGTTGCGTATGTTAATAAATTATAAAAAAGTCATTTGGAAAAACTTTTTTTTTTCACGTATCGCTTAAATTTGTAAGAGGCTTTTTGAATTAGAATTAATTGCATCAAATGAGGATAATAAGATATTATTTGAACAAAGTCAAAAAACGCTAGTTTAATAATAAACCAATAAATATAACAAAATAACTATAGAAATACTTAACTAATATTTAAAAAAAATCTCACCACAGAGAAAAAAATTATGCTGAAGTTCTTTTTTTCTTCCTAAAATTTGTAATTTACCATTTTACTAACAATAAGTTCTTTTAAAAGTTCAAATATCAAGCAACAATTTCTGAAATAAATAAAAACTTTGCTTTTAGTCAAGCATTTTTTTAATACAAAAAAAAAATGTGATTTTAGAAAAAATTTTATGCTAATCTTAACAAATTTTATTTCTAAAATAACATGAAAATTAAAAAAATGAGTATATTTTGAAATTATAGTTATAAGAGCAAAATAAAAATATAAAAAATAAATAAATAAAAACATCTTGTTGTCTTGAAATATTTAAATGAAAATTTTCGCATTTTCAAAAGTTGAATCGAAAAATTAGGAAAATAAATAAAATTTATCAGCAAATTTATAATAATTCAAAAACGATTATATTGAAAAAGCTTCCATTCTTCATATTCCGGTCTTTTTATTACTCTCTTAAATTGAACCTAACTCAAAAGACAAGGGTGCTAAGACGTCGATCTTTGTCTTTTATTTAAATCTTTCATGTTAGAATTTTTTAGTTATTTAATTTCTTTGCTGTCGGTCTATAGGCACAAGGATTATTCGCTGTTTTTAATTACAAATTTGTGGTAGTAGTTTAATGTGAGGCAAATAACTTTAGAATGTTTTCATTGAACGAATTTTTAATTATAAAATGCTCTCAATTGTTTTTCTAATTGACGCCGGATTTTCATGTGATTTGCAATGTAGCAAATTAATTATGTAAAAGTCATTCGAAATAATTTATCTTTTTGCCACGCTCGATAAATTCATTGAAATATTTTTTAAGAAGAATAAAAATTCATCAGGATTATACAATATATTATATGAATAAAGTCACATAACGTTAGTTTAAAAATAAAATGAATATGAATGAATATCTTTAGAATAATTAAGCTAATATTTAATAAAGAATTTCTCAGCGGAGCCAAAAACTCTGCTTAAGTTTTTTTTGAACAAGAAATTTAGAATTGTGATTTTGGAAATTTTTTAACGTTGATCGTGGAAAATTTCGTTCCTATAATATCTCATAACTTAAAAAAAAAAAAATCAATTTTGTTTATTTCGGTTTTATAGATGTAAGAGTGAAAATATCTTTTTGTGTTATTATATTTAAATGTAAGTTTTTTTTTTCAATATAAACAGTAACATAAAAAAAAAAGATATGAAAATTGGCAGAAAGTTGAACGGTAGATGAAAAATACGTATATAAATTATTGCAATTCTTCTTTATATTATAAGCGATATAGTTATTTTAATAATCTGATTCATTCATTATGTATCGATCTCTTCTTAAACTCACATATTTTTTCTTCTTTTTTTAAAGAAAAAATTGCAAGATTTTATTAAAAAATGGGGGCATTTTTTTACTAAATATGTTGAAAATATAAAGTAGCTGAAATTATATTTACTAAAAATAAAACGATAATCATACTAAACATATATGACCAAGAATACGCAAAAAATTTGGATCAAAAAAATTTTCACGTGTTTTATTTCGAAATAAGTAGTGCAAAAAACGATTTTATTTAATAGATTTATTATATGAAACAATAAATCTGTGAGAGAAAAAATTATGTCTTTAAAATATAATCAGAAAATAGCTGGGTAAATATTAAAAAAATTATCTTTGAAATCAGAAATCTACTTTAATCCCAGCGTTAAGCCTATTCGAATTGCCTTCACCAGCAAATTGTTAGGTGAAAGACATCCTGTAGTTGAGAAGGAAAATGAAGATCGCAGTTCGTTAGCAAAATCCGTTCGAAGGAGCGAGGTTACGTCATGTCAAAGTGAAGTCATTTTCTCCATGCTTTGCTCAGCGGTGGTATAAGGTTGCTGTTGCTGTTAATTTACGTCGCACAATGGGCTATTGGCGACGGTCTGGGAAACATCCCGGAGGATGATCCGAAGACATGCCATTACAATTTTGATCCTCTGCGGAGGGGATGGCACCCCCGCTTCGGTATCCCGACGACCTGCGCGCGAAGTCGAGCACTTTACGGTAGAACAGTTTAACGAGGACCCATACCGAACACCCTCGATCCCTACGCAGACTGATCCAAGTGGTCACCCACCCGCACACTGACAGCAGCCAGTGATGCTTGACTTCGGTGATCTGCTTGGAACCGTGTTTTATCGATCAGTCCACTGCGGGACCTTTTGTAAGGTTAAGCGCCACTGTATTTATATACATTTGCCGGGTATACTTTACACTCATGTTTTTACGTTATTATTATTATTTTTTACTTTAAGTTTCATAGTTTGCCAATTATAGGGTGTTGTGGGTTCTGCTTTAATTGATAATAAGGCGATACAACGCAGAGCATGTATTCTGGTTGACAATATTTTTGAAAAATGGAAAGAGTAGAGGGTAATTGCAACATCCGAGGGTCATCCAGAATCTGAAAACATTTTTTCTGAACGAGTGGGCTAAACTGCCAAAGGAAATATTAAACTGCCTTATTTCCAGCTTGAAATCACGGTGTGAGTCCTGTATATCATCTGTACTTGGGAATCATACCCCTTATTAAGCATTTTTAAGCAGTTCTGTAGTCAGTGTTGACGCTTGTCAGAAGGTAGTCATTTGAATAATACGCTTGTGTTATAAACTTTTAAAGGTTTATTAATTTATTTTTGTTTTGTTTCAACATATGTTCAAACCAAATTTTATTATAATCTGTCCAGTAGTTCTGGAGATAATCAACCAAATATAAAAATTCTCCTTTTTTAACACCAGAGTGCAGGTAATGTGAAATGTTGTATTGTTATTAATTTCCAAAATTTGAGAACATAAAAAAGGCTACAATTAGGAAAGCATATTAAAAATTCTCTATATAAATTGTAATAAGGATTTGCTTATCCTTCAAATCCTTTGCTTACTTTTCAACGTTTATCGGTCCGACCATACGGTTAGCGAAATGACAAAACATTCCGTAGGTTATAAACTAGGCGATTGTAAGTGGAATTGGCGATGGATTACGTGTAAATGTGGTGGGAGAACGAAATTACACTAACCTAAACAGTGAAATTCGATATTTTTTTTCTCCTCCTCGAGTAGCCATGATGAATAAAAATAACTCATTAATTCATTTTAGTAGAGAATTAAAAAAGAAAATAACCTTTTTATTCTTAGGATCACGTTACAAATAAACTGTATTTATATTTTATTAAGCGCAATAATTTATATTTTATAAAACGATCTAGTTTTTTGATTAACAGATTTAATTTTTTAATTTTTTTTTACAAGAATTGTGCTTGTGAAGAAATAAAAATAATTTATTAATGAACCAATCACAGAATAATGTAAACTTTTTTATGAAAATTTTTTTTAGAAATTAACAAAGACATATTATTTATTAGAAAAAAAATTTGAAGTATTCAAAAATGTTATCACGCTTTAAAGTAAAAATTTCTTGCAAATGTAAAAATCAATATTTTTAAAATTTTAAAGTAATCGGAAATTCGCTAGTGAAAAAAGAAATATGTGAAATAATTTCAAGAAAGGAAAAATGTACAAATGAAGGGATTTTTCTGCAATGACCTATATCGCGTTTGTTTTATTACTAGAAGCACTTATTGCAAAAAAATATTTATTAAATAACTTTTTTTTCAATGGGATGAGATCTTAAACTTCGTGAAAAATTGATTCAATTCCTTAATATATATAAAAGTCCGTAAATACTTCATTTATTATGGAGGTCATATATACCCAGGGCTAAAGAGAATACAAGGGCTAGTTCACTCCGCTCTTAGAGCTGAAGCTACGATTTCCCTCCTCATGACGTCACTGTGTCCACAGATCTCGGAGATCCCAAGCAAAAATATGATAACTTTGCATCTTTCTCTTTGTAAAAATAAGTTAGACTTTTCAAACTTTACGTAATTAACACATTATTTCCGTTCATAAACATAGTTTAAAAAAAGGTTTCTTGGTTATTATATTAAAAAAATACCATTTTAAACTTATAAAAATGTTTTGCTAGTTGGTGAAAATGACACGATAAATACTTTATTTTAAAAAGTTCAGTTTTAACTTTAACTATTAAGAAAAATGAAGGCATATATCGACACTTTTTTTATCTACATATTCTTTTATAAAGATAAGTTAAGTTAAATTTAGAATCCCTGATTTTAAAATATGTCGTTAATAGCAATTTGTTCATACTTAATCATTAGGAAACATCAACCTTAAACGCTAATTACTGAAACAAAATAATAATTTAGGTTCATAATGACATTAGAAATTTTACAATTGTTTATAGACATTTAAATTTACGATGATATAATTTATAGATATTTAAATTGAAGAGAATATAATTTTTAAAAAAAATCATAAATATTTAGAATAACTACATTAAAAAATATGTTATGAAATTAGGAGAATTTCAACTATATACTATATATTTTATTTATACTTTTTACTTACATTTTAATTTTCTTTGACTTTATCTATTTTTTAATTCTTTTCACCTGCCTTTCTTTATGAAGTAACGAGGCGGTTTCTATTTAGATAATGAATTTTTATAAAAGTTCTTTACGACAGAATAAACGTATTGCTGTTTTATATTAACTGTGTCATTTCGGAATCCATTCTTTACATAGTTGTTCATTTACTTTAGGGAACACGCGAAAAATTATACTTTTTCCTTTTGTTTTTATATCAGAATTTTTGCAAGTTGCAATCGCGCAAACTGGCATTTCGATAATAGTTTTAAATTCTTGTAAATTCACTGCAAAAACTGAGGAAAGTCATTATAGAAAATAACAAATGTCTTAGAATATCTCGCAAAAAGAAATGATCCAATATTAGTTAGAGCTAGTAACGCCAAACGCTCCGTTCTTGAAGTAAAAGTGCGAGCTTTGCGCCAAAGTGACGTCACTAGAGTGACGTCAGAGGATCGGAGCGGCGAGAGATACTTCAAAGGAGTGAACCAGCTCTTCTATTCTGTTTAGCCCTGATATATACCTTGATACTCTTTCAGTATAAGAATAATAAATGCAATTAATAGAAAATGCACAATTTTAAAAATATATTTTATTTACATATACTGTGTACAGGTTATTCTGCAACGATCATACGTAGCATAAATTTATAGATTCCTAAATACTGTTATATGAATTAGGAAATTAAAAACATAATTAAAAAAATAACGGAATTAAAAAATAACATAATTAAAAAAAATTTCAACCTTTAATTAAAAACTTCCTGTTGTCAATTATTAATAATAATTATAATTTTTAACAACTTTTTTAAACAAAAATTTTTAATTCTCAAACTTAATACTATCCTTCATATGAAAATATCCGAAAATTTGTAAAAGAAAAACTATATTTTAAAATTGAGCCATTGGCGACAACAGAGGTCAGATGTATATACTGAGTTTAAATGCATTATATATTATAGAACTCACATTTAGGACTTAGATCAATTTATTATCAGTTCATAAGAGTGTTTTTAAATTAATAAATGTAGTGATTGTTTGATTTATAATTGTAAATCCTGAGTGTTTAATGTTAAGTTATGTTTCCTTTGAAATAATTTTTGAACTATGCAAAGCAAGGCGACATTCATTTCAACTTAAAATATATCAACTTAACTTTCAATAACTATAGATAAATAAGAAACAAAAATTAGATAAAAACTTTAAATGAAATACTTTCAGAAACATACCTTCTAAATAAGATTTAAATAAAACGCAATCACTTCGCCTGAGTGATTTTGTAAAGAATTCTAAACTTTTTAATTTTACAAGTTAGGTGAAAAGTAAATATTTTACAATAATGGTAGGGAATTAAGGAAATTAAATTAAATGAACATTAAAACATTGAGTGCAAAAAATTTTCAATTCACTTAAAAGTTCACTGGAAAGTTCCCAAGATATGGTGAAATGCGCAAAAAGTAAAGTTAACACAAAGGGTCCTAACAATGCATTGCTTTCCTGACGAAACTATTGGGATAATATTTCCAGATTGCGGCAACCCCTATATACTGGGGATCAAAAATCCGAATACGCAGGAAATTTTTTTTTCAAAGTAGGCTCGTTTTAGTGTCTGATTTCCGAACTTAAAATATATTGTCTGCTATAATTAAGCGGCATTTTTGAATTCACCCTCTCGATCCATTAAGATTGAGTCCTAGAACGTAAACATACATCTGATCATTAGATCAAAAGTTAGTTTTAGATTTTTGTTTACTGCTCACTGTACACTAAAACGTGATTTTTTTTCTTTTGAAATTTCGATTTTAATGCCATTACTTCAATCTCCTTCGGGTTGTGCTTATTTTATAAATTTAATCTCAACTATATTTTTCTCTTCACTTTTAAACTGTAAAGACTTTTTCTCCATTTGTAAATTATGAAAAAAATTATTAATCTGATTGCGTAAACAGTTAATTCATTAAAATTGGACATTCTCAATGAATTCCTATCAATAGTCACTTATATTATTAATAATAATTATTTACACAAAATTATAATGAAGGAAAGTTTGATTAGAAATTTAAAAGTTTTTGCTGCTATAATTAGGGAATTTCTATCGACAAAATTCAAGTAATTTTTTTACTGACAATACTGGCTTAATATTTATACGATAAAAGACTCTCTAATCGCTAAAACCGATGACAGGAGAAATTTTAAATTTTTCCTTTTCCACAAAAAGTTTAAAACTTAAATTGTTGTTCTTTCATTATAAAGCAATCGTATAATATTCTCGTATCATGTAAAACTTTATAACGAAGTTAGTTATCTACCCTTTTGCAGTTATAAAGTGAAATAATTATTAAATTATGCTTGCATTTTAAAATGTAATACTCAATTGTTCAATGAATTTTACGATTATTATTATAAAATTGCGTATAATAAACATTTCAATTAAAATAATTAGTAGAAAATAGCTGCTAAAAATTCTCTTAAACATTTATAAATATTATACATTTATAAATTTCAGCTTTTCGCATTATTGCAAAATAATCTCTACGTCGAAAAATATTTAAAGAATTTCATAATAACAGAAAATTAAATAAAATTTTAAAAAAATTGTAAATGGTTATCGAGGAGAACCATTAAGTTTAATTAATGAATATAGAATTGGAAACTAAGTCTCTGCTAAACAATAAAAAATAAAATTTTTAATCGTTTAAGTAAGCAAACTTTATTATAATAATCATTTCATTATTAAGGATTAAAGGTTATTGTGAAATTATTAATTCTAATTAGTGGATGAGTAGGAAAAGAATTTCACTACTCGAAATACATTTAATGAAAGTTTATGAAACTATAGAATATGTAATAATGTGTAATCTTTCTATCTTAGTTCTATTACGACATTTTAAAAAACGCTAATAAACACAATTTAGTCAACGGATACAAACCAATTTGTCGGCGCTATAACAAAAAAATACGTTTTATATTTTATTTGATGCAGAAGAATCAAATGAAGACCCGCTTAATTGAAATGTCGCACCCATATTTAACTTGTTGAATGTTATGCGATACCGAAAACAAAACTAAAACATAAGCACACAACTGTTTGGCGATTTGCGAGAACTCTCCTTTTCACGCCAATAGAAATTTTCGCCAACCCTTTGCAATCTACGGTATGTTTTGTCAATTCGCATGCGGTTAAACAAATTATGATGTCACGAGCATTTGCTACGTCATATGATTATGTTTCTTTTAAAAACACAACATAAGCTACAAGCTGAATTTATCTCTAGCTTATAATGATCAATATAACCCCTTCACCTTCGGTTGTCGTCTGTTGGTCTAATTGTCGATAAGAAACCTTGCCAAAGTTAATTATAGTTTGTTTTCCGACTGAAAGGGTTGATAGAGTGCGAATTATAGAAACTGGTCTGATGCAGATAGAGTTTACACTTCGTTTTCTATCAGTTTGTTCGAGGCGAAGGATTCAAACAGCCTGCGGTTCGTAATAAAATTTGTTTACTATAAACATGTGTTATCTTTCTACTCTTTTTCTACAATTTTGTTTTTCTCCAATAGATTATGGCAATGTGATGAACATGTGTTCAGTTATTATCTTTAATATTTATTCTTGAACTTATAAAGCCGCATTTATTACTCGGGTTGTTATACTCTGTTTGTTTTCGCTTATAACTTATTTTTCGTTTTGTATTTTTTGCCATTCAACTCTCATATTTTTGGTAAGAACATATAGACAATATGTATTTAAAATTTGATATTAAAAGTGGTTTTTGAAACTGTGATTACTTTTTAGTTTGGAGGGAATAGTAAAAAATATTTACCCTGTGTTATATGAATGCCTATATAAGTTGTTTATTTATTTATTTTTTCTTTTAATATATTTGTCAGAAAAAAGTTAAATATTTTGTAATAGTTCGCATGAAACACAGTGTTTAAGAGTGATGTCCACATTTTTCCTTTTTGAAACTGGTATTCACAATACTTCCCATAAAAGAGATTAAATTTTTATTTTAATATCTATAAATATTCATTGCATAATAATAATTATATTATCGAATAATTTTATTAGAAATCCATAAAGAATTATATATAAAGAATCATTATATTATCAAATTTATTCTTTATCTGTATTACCTCTAAATTCTTCATTCATCAATTTCATAAAAACTTAATATATTAAAGCATAATAAAATAGTTATCTTAATTGTAAGTGGATCAATTTTAAAAAAACTTATTTTTAAGTATATGGACGCTGATTAATGCGTGTATTCAAGAAATTACATAGTGGAATTAAAAAGTGTTTTTATTATTTCCATCAGCACTTTTATAAAGAAGCAAATATTTTTCCTAAATACACCATTCCCCTTATATTAAGTGTATACATTATCTCTATCAGAAATGGTTAAATCTGAAGATAGTTTTCAATAGATATGATTTTTACAGAAAAAAATCATACTTTTGTTGAAAGATTGTAATTAATCTTGAAAATATAGAAGAATTGTATTTATAGTTTTTAACAAATTTTCCATGTGTACCAAAAACTCAACAATTTACGGGGACAACAACTCAACAATTCTCTAAGTTTAAAAAATTCTCATTTCTAAATTTTTTAATTAAAAATATACAATTTTTTTTAGGTAATTATAAGCACAATGGGAATCACAAATCTCCCAATCATTTTATCTTCAGTAATATAAAAGAATAAAATCTGTTACTTGAAAAGAATTTAAATTTTGAAAGCAGGGAGAAAGGGTTACTTATCTTAGACAAGATTAATGGTAAATCAATTGTGGAAACCACATATCAGGTTTCATGGGGTTGCGTTTACAGAGGTTTTTTTTTTCTTTTTGAACTTTTTAACGAAACAGGTGGTTACGAAAACAACTTTTTCTTGAGAAAATCTAATAAAAAGGCAGTGTTTTTAAGGGATGGTGGCTTATTTTTAGAACAAAATGAGAGAACACATTTATAGGATCAAAAGGTAGACAGGGCGTTTGCTTTCCTATAAATGCTTAAGAAGAACACTATATGCATGTAATATTACCTTTAGGAAGGAGGAATTTTGAGTTTTATAACCTCATTGAAATATTCATCTAAAATATAATACATCTTATTCTCTAATCCTGCAATTTTTATCGTAAAAAATATTTTGTTTGCTTCAAAAATTATGAAGGCAACTTTTTTAATTTAATTTTAATGATAGAATAGAAAGCAAGGTTTTTGAATTTTAAATGCTGAAAGTAATTTTTTAAAAAAATATGAAATTTTTTTAAAAACATTATTGGTACTAAGATACGTGAAGTTCTAGGAATGCAAGGCTACTAGCGAATGCCCTAACTTTTAGATTGCTTTGATCACCAGTACAAAAATAAAATTTTATGAGTGAGGCTGGAAGGGCTCACAGTTGTGTTTTACAAACAATTGTGATGTTAGAAACTTGGCATTTTAAATTTTAATTACAAATTTATACTCCTGATAATAACTTCTGAGAACCAAGGTTCAAATAATAGCAGGTAATGCAATTTTCAGTTCAAAATATGTGCTTAAAAGAAAACTTGCACATACTCGTGATAAAGAATTATATACTTTTTTAAAAAAATTCAAGTTATAAAGTTTTATAGTTATATATATAGTATAGTACTATTATAGTTATTTCATGAAAAATAATGATAAATTTTAATTTTAAGCATTTTTTACATGTGTAGGATATTTTTATAATGCATTTCTTCACATCTTAATCATGAAACAAAATCGACTAGACGAAAAAATGAGATTAAAGGTTACTTGAATTCCCTGCGGCAGAATCACGGCGACATTATCAAAGTACGCTACAGAGTTCTTGCAGATAGAATGTTCTTTTGAAGAGTTTTATTTTTATTTTCTATAGAAATTTACTTGTAATATTTGAATCATGCATTTAGATAATAACTTTTTGAGGCGTTTAATTTTTGCCGATAATATCGTATCGATGTAATTTTTGGCAATTACTGATATTAGTTTTCACATGGTTTTTAAATATCTCGATATATTTCAAACACTATGGAAAATTTGAATCGTGCATTTGAGTATTTACTTTTTAAGGCAATGATTCTATTGAATTTTTGGTAGTTATGGCTTTTGATTTCTCCATAGTTTTTAAATCAAATATTTTTATACAATATTATTTATTACAACAACCTAATCTCAAAGCGAAACAAGCACTAGAGTAATCCCTTTTTGAGGAGTCCAATTCGCGTGATTTCGTTGTTGATTTTTTTTCCGGCAACGGAGTTCACGACTTGTATTTTTTATAGTGATGATTGTTTACGAAATGCAAAGAAGGAAATAAATCAGAGCTCATTCTAGGCAGGGTAAACAGGGGGCAGCACCCTGCTGCCCTTTTAGTCAAAAGTCCACTCTGTTGCCCCTGAAGTAAATTAGTGCCCTGGTGAAATAGACTCCATACCCTTTTTGCCCTTTCTTTCCTCAACCCTTTATTTTCAACTCTTTTTATTTAGTTTGTCATTGCTGTCAATACATAGATTTATATGGGAAAGGAAGAATAGCCATCACATCCCCTTGTTGCACTTGTCTTTGAAAGTTTGCAGTTACTTCACTATCATTAAATCATAATTATTATTAATCATTTTAATTATTAAATCATAACTATCTATACACACTTAAAAACATACATTTATTATTTTATTAATATATGCATGCATTTTAAATAAATTACTAAGCTAATTAGCTCATTTACTCAATATATATATGTTAATTTATTAATAAAAATTAGTAATTAATATGATTGCTTTGGTACTTTTAGTAAAGTAGAGAAAAATATTGACAATGTTTTTTAATAGAATGTGTAAAGCCCATAGAAAGAAATTATTGCCTTTTTAGAATAATAATGCCCTTTTTTTTAAACTTTTGCACCCTTCCCTTTTTTCTGCCTAGAATGAGCTCTGAATAAATAGTGAGTTTTCCCCCCCAACAAAATGCGTGAATATCACCCATAATATAAGAATAAAAAATTATTACATGTTCAATGAAAAAAAAAATATTATAGTTTTTTTTTGTTATAAAAACAGTGTTTTGTTATTTTAAATTAGTAACATTTATGTTTGTTATTATTAAAAGTATCTTGCAGAAAAATATTAGTGCTAGAAAGTTTTGCCGCAGATAGCTTGAAAAAATTCTCCCACATTTCTTAAATTTAATATTTTGCCTTTCTTTTAATTTTTTATTGTGAAAACTAAAGTCAACAGACGTAAATAAAATATATTTTTATAATTTATATTTCAAAAAAAAGAATCCTAAAATATGAGTTTTGCCTAATGAATCGCATGTTTCCTTACATATGTGTTTTTTAATATTATTTGGATATTGCCATTTTTATTTTTATATTTTCCACTGTAATTTGCTGGTTGTGGAGTGCAAATTATAGTTTGTCTACAGTAGGAATTCCCCCCTCTACAAAGTTTGAGGCCATCTACTGCTAACAAAACCAGAATAGCACCTTTCAGGGAGGGTATCTTCTCTTCCCTCTAGGGCTAAAATAATAAGACTGAAGAAAAAGATTCCCTTTGTTTCGCCAACTCCACACCCCTACTTGAAATAGTTATACCTCGTTACCATAGTCACCTCCACGGGTCCAGGTGCTAGGGGAGTTCTTACTGTAGACAAGCTATACTCTCGAAGTACGGAATTTTGAAAAAGGTTTTTTTCTAAGTTATTCCAACCAAATATTACAAAACGACATTTGTATAAAAGTTATGAAAAAAGGTTCTTTAGGCAATAAGTGCTAGAAATATTATTTAAAATATTAATTCGGTTTCAATAATTTTATCCAATGTAATCTATTACATTATGTATTTGAATTTTTAAAAGTAATGGAGATAATTCTTCTGTTACAAATGCAATGAAGACATATTATCTGTTGATACACTATGAAAAATAAATAGCTCAATCTGATTTTGAAGCTATGTATCTCCTATAACCTGTTCTATGAATTAACTCATAATTCATATTTATTTTGCTAAATTATTGTTGAATGTGATCAAAGTCTAGAATAATTTCAAAATTGAATATTGCGCTATATTTAAAGTGTTAAATACAGTAGGGAACCGATTATCCGGAACGATCGGGACCATCGCTATTCCGGATAACTGATTTTTCCGGTTTTCTGAATCACTACAAAAAGCAGTTTTTTTTATTGTTAAACCCAACTAAAAAAAAAAAAATTATGGAAATAATCTTAAAAAGAGAAAAAAACGATGAAGTAATACACTAATGATTATTTCCAAAGTGATGGTAAGGTAAACATCCTTCAAAAAAGAAAGAAAAATCCTAAAATCTTATGAGGAAAAAAAATATCTTTTAAAAAAAATGGCGGGAAAATTTCTCGAATTTCGTTCCGGTTTTTTGGTTTTCCGGTTTTCTGATTTCCGGATAACGGGTTCTGTACTGTATATATTTTTCTCAGAAGTCATGAATAAAGTAAAGTCTTCTACCTATAAGATATCAGTGTTATGCCAGTGATTAATAAAAAGTTAATATTAAACTTTGATTTAAAACATCAATGAAATACTATTATAGTTTATTTAATTAAAATAATGCATTTCAAATCATTTTCACATGATTATTTTACAGAAGTTTTACTGAAGATCTGTTGTTTCATTTCATTTCCTATCTGCTCTTATAAACTAAATATGAAATGAAATTGTTTTAATTTGAATAAATTGCTGATGCTAATTTTTTTTTATCTTGTATTTTTATTAAATATATTGATAGTTTTATGAATTATGAGTTGCCTTTTAAAATGTTTGTAATATTTCAGGAATACATAGACATTTAGTGTTGTTAAGATGCCAGTCACAACATCCAAAGGAGACTTTGGCCCAAGAGAGGTAGAACTATCTAATGGTGTTAAAATACCTACGCTTGGATTAGGTTAGTTTTATTTATAAAGGATAATCAGAAATCCTTTAACTTAGTATTTAAAATTTCAGAGTTTTTTCAAATTTAAACAAATTGACCAGGAATGAAATATTTTTTCTTTTGGCTAGTGGGCCAAAAAGGTCAGAAAATAGGATGTTCCAAACCAACATTAACATAAAACTTTAATTGTTAAAAGACTGGATATTTGAAATTAATGTCATGCATTATTACAGTTTTTATTTGTTCAGATAATAAAATTAAAAATATCTGAACAAGTGAAAACTGTCCAGACCAGCTAAAATGGTCACTAGATAGAGGTGATAGTTTTAAGTCCTTTGAGAATGGCTTGTCAAATACATATTATGTACAACAATGCATATAAACATGGAAAATACAATATACACTATGACTATACTTAAAACTTACTTTATTTCTTCTTAATTTAGTTAAACTTCTGTAGTGATTGATTTTCGTAACATATAACGGCAAGGTACACAGTAATTAATTTGTATATTTATTTTAATTCTAATACTATAATGCGATTACTATACTGCTGCAAAACAGTGACATTTTTGTACATGGCATCAATAAACTATTCATTAAAAAATTATGCATAAATATGATCTTACAAATTAATAAATTTAATTAATAATTAAGATAAATCAGGGACCAAGTTAAACGACTTCCAGAACCTGTTTTGGTCGGAGGCTATAGGTTGTGCATCTCTGAAAGAGATGTTTTAAAAAACTGGTGTATTTTATTTTTTTAGGTATTTAACCATTTGCTATAACAGAGTCGTCACCTGAAAGTACAAATATATCATCACAATTTAAAAATGACTCTGTAACAAAGCCAATATATTTCTGATTTACTTTAGGCTACATACTATCATGACCAAGCATTAGGTGGTCTTTTTATAGCTTTTTCTTCTAATGGTCATCAAATGAATGTCCTATATTTTTAACCTTTTCTGACATCAGCAGGGTCGCAAGGTAGTACTAAAATTGCACATCACTGGTGGGATAACTTCAGCCATGACAAATTTTAAGGTGCTCTTTACCAGTTTATGATGCCACATATTTAGCCTAATTCTAGAATCGATTCTAGTCCTCAACCATTCCTCAGATTTGAGGAATTTAATTTTCTACGGAGCGAAATTATTGAAGTCCTCATTCCTCCCTCTGAAGTTTCTCTAAAAATCATTTCCTTGGGATAAAACTGGTTGGCCTTTATACAGGGATGAGATTTTTTTTGTCTCTCGAATTTCAGCCTTTTCATCAAAAACTCCGATTCTCTAAAAGTTTATTTATTTATTTATTTTTTTAATAAATATCCAGCTTTTTTTTTTAAAAAAAATTCAGTCCTTGAAGTAAAATAATTATATTTATTTACGATTTTCAAAGATAAACAGAAAATTTCAACTACGTCCTAGCTGCTAACCCTTCCGCATTTTTACTTAAATTAGCTATTTTCTCCGATTTCACGCACAGAAAATAAAATGTCCTCATTTTTTAATCCGTCGGCGGGATAGCTCGTATTTTCGTAATTCAGATGTCGCTGCTTCTTGTATTCTGGCGTGAAAACAGACAAAAAAATAGAGGTGGATTTGCGGTGAAAATATTTATTTGCGGTGAAAATTTTTATTTATTATGTCTAAACAAAAACAATACAAACAAGCCTTTTAGAAATCCCAAGTCCAAACTCAGCAAATATCTCGATTTTTATTCACGCAATTTTAATATCAATCATCGATTTTCGCATTTACCTGATTTAAAAGTTGCGCATTGCGATTCTTATTTACGCCATTTAAATACCGTACATTATGATTCTTATTTACGAGATTTAAAAACCCAATATCGTGTTTTGTATTTATGTATTTTTAAAATTGCGATTTTATTATCAAACATCGATTTTCGTATTTGCCTGATTTAACAGGTGAGTGTTGCGATTCTTATACAGGCGATTTAAATATTGTACATTGCGATTCTTATTTACGAGATTTAAAAAACCAACATCGCGATTTTTATTTACGAGCTTTTGAAACGGCATGTAGCAATTCGTATTTACGCGAGCTTAAAATCCAATGTCGTGATTCGTTTTTGCGGTTGTAATATCACGCGATTTAAAAATTATGTATCGTGATCTAAAAGTTACGCATCATGATTTGTATTTTCGCATTTTTTAAATTCGATGTAGAGTTTCATATTTTCATATTTTAAAAGCCTCATATCATGATTTATAATCACATGGCTTACAAGTTTAAAAATCGCACTTTTTTTGTCAAAATTTTGTTTATATATATATATATATATATATATGTATCTTCTTGGATTTCCTCTTTTTTACTTTCTGACTACTCTCATCCCTGAACAAATTATGTAATTTGGATATCTATATAAAGGTTGAGACCCTTGTATGAATTTCTCAGAAATTGCATAAAATTACAAATAAATTTTAAACCTTATCACCATCTGTTGCCAAATCTTTTATTAATTTTGAATTTTTTGTGACTAACAAATTTGTGGTTTTCTAAACCACAAGATGAAAAATTGGTCTTTCTTTAAAGTCATCTTCTTTGAATTGTCTGATTGGATTTACTCTACTTAATTGTATATAATAGTGTATAATTTAAGAATTTCATTGATTGTGTATTAGATTTGTTTAGCTTGATATCATTCAGGTTGATTTGATTAATTACCTAATTTAGTTATAATGATTTCATTTTACATAGCTTGTTTTTTACCTTCATTTGGTAGGTACTTCTCATAGTGGAGGTTATTCACAAGAAGCAGTTGTATATGCACTGAAAGTCTGCAATTATAGATTGATAGACACTGCAAAACGCTATGGTTGTGAAGAGTTTTTGCAAGCTGCAATTCACGTAAGTTCACTTGAATAACTTGAATAAGTTCACTTGTTTTCTGCTTGTTAACACGGAGGAAAAAATAAAATCGATAAGAGAAAAATCAAATCTCTCCATTTTTTTTAAACTTTATTTCCCCGTAAAACGAGATCATGCAATATTTTTTAAACTAAATTCTACAATAATGTTTACGTAGCTGTCATATTTAAATAGTTTTATTATTTTATCTTTATGACCATATATGGAAGTCTTAAAAACATGGTTATGCAAGTTTATTTCTTTGAGAATAAACATATTCCATTACTTTTTAATTCCTTCAATATTTGATTTAATGCCTGCATTCATTCATTTTTATAATATTAAAATTATTTCAATTGATAATGTAACTATCTCATTAACTCAGATTATCTAAAATTCAGGAATATGAGTTATAGCGGCAAAGTTAGAGAGTATTATTATTTTTTTCTATCTATTTAGTAAGCAACATGAACTTAAAGAAATGGAATTGAGATATAGAATTCAGTATTTTCTGCATTCTTAGAAATCTAATTCTTTTATTAAAGTGATTGGCAAAGTTTTTAAAATTTTTTTTTTGCAACTTGTTTATATCTAGGCGTGACTTTCTTTTCTACATTTATCTACAGACACTTCTTTTGGTGGATATTTTTCCAGAGGGAGGAGAATTTAAAACAGAACCGTTAATTACCTTCCATTATCTTTATTGTTCTCAAATAGCATCAGATGTTAACTGCAAAGATTATTTATAAATCAGAAACTCTTGGGTAAGAATAATGCAGAGACTCTACTTCGTTCTTATTCACAAAAAAATTACACCGTCCAGTAGTTTTCTCCTATAAAAATAATGAGTGAAAACCACTTTTGGTTTATGTTAATAATTGAATGGGCATGATTAAAAGGATTAGTAATCTCTTTCAATGAAGGTAAAAGAAAATAGACCATTAAAATTTTTTTTAATGAGATAAAGATTTTAAATCATATATTTGATTGAAATTTTTTTTAATTAATTTACAAAGAAATTAAGCTTATGCTTAAAATATAAAGCATATTTTCTGTTAAAAAATATCTTTGGTATGATGCTAGATAAAATTATTACAATAAGAGGAGTCCAATCAAAGTATGAAAATAGAATTAAACAAAAATTAAGAACAAAATTTAATTTAAAAACAATAAGCTAAAATGGAAGAATGCTAAAAAAGCAGCTAAAGCCAAAATTGTCTTAATTAAGCAATATAAATAAAAATGGGAGAATTTAAATACAAGCAAAACGAAATCTAAAGATACACATGTTAGCAAAAATGGCACTTCATCAGGGGACACACCACCTAGCCAACATGCTGGAGTCTTTCTGTTGTCAGTGGTGAAATCAAAAACTGATAATAAAAAGAAGACAATAATGTCTTATTTTATGACTTTATTGTCTTATTTTTTTCCTTTGTGGAGCCTCAGGGCACTGACTGTTTTTGGTTTTACTTGATATTCACTTACGTTGGAAAAACTCTGTTAATAATCTTATATCTTAACACATAGATGTAAAGTTCCATTATGTTCGTGAATGTTTAAAGAATAATGTATTTGGTGTGAGCAGTGGCGTATCTAGGGTATGGCAAGTATGGCCAATGCCATGGGCGCATTATTTCTGAAAGGTGCAAAATCAATTAGCATCGACGATTATTTTTTTATTAAAAATTTCACTAATTTTTTTTTTCAAGTTATGGCAGAATTAAAAAAAAAAGCATACAACATTTAACCTTTCCTCGTGGTCTCGAAAAGAAGACATCGAGGTCTTTTGAGGAACTCTTTTTTGTAACTGGGGGAGTGAAGTATGACAGGGAACCGCTAATAATAAATACAAAGTAGGTGAAGAGCGTTAAACAATTTTAGTCTCCCCCTGTTTTAATTTTTTGCATAACTTCGTTTGAAAACTCATAGACCACCTCAGTTAGGGATAATAGGAGGGCCAAGGTTTCCAGCTCTTTTGCATAACTCGAAAAGCGCGAGAAATCTCCTTCGGTTGTTATATTATATTCAACATTAAAAAAAATGTGGGAAATAATAAGAAAAAAAAACATTCCACATACCAACTCTTTTTGAACGACTTGACGTCTGTGTGATAACAATTCATACACGTTTCTGCATTCATTCACTAGACACTTTTTCTTTCATTATACTTTCAAGTTAAGCAACAGAGGATTCGCAATAAGTAAAAAATTTTAATGTTCATGAATACATTCATGATAAATACTAAAATAAATCAGTAATAAAAAGTAGCTTTTTCTTTTCTACTATTATATTTACGACGATTTCGGCAAAAGCCAAATTTTAATTATAATATCGTAATTTAAAGAATAATGCAGAGTTTTTAATAATTATAACTCTTACTCTCTTTACTAACTTTTTGATACACTCCAATAAAAATATTTTTAATGTCAGAGAATTTCCCAAGCAATTAACATTTAATGTCCATCAAAATCCTTTGACAAAAAGACTTTTAACCCAGGGGTCTGTCCAGACATTTTGTGAAAGATCTATTTTTCGTGAAATTGTGAAAAAATTACTCACATTTTTACAACCAGGGTCCGCTTTTATGAATTTGTGCAAATAGGATCCGTTATTGCAAAAAAAGGTTTTTCAAGGAGTTTTTAAATTATAAAGACATACAAGATTATGCTCAACACTGTAAAATTATAATTAAAAAAATTAAATTTTAAAAAATAAACAACAATTGCTGCTTCTAAATTAGAGATGCAACATACAAATATTTGATATTTAGCCTATACTGCTGAACGCAGAATATTAATTTCGGACAAATAATGGAAGAATCGTCTGCCGAAGACAAAACTTAATTCGTTTACGTCCATCTTTCTTGTTTTCTGCCCTGGAAAGGGTTTATTCTATTAATTAAATAATAATGAAGATAAACAAATTTGTGAAGGGTCCGATTAAAAGAAAAATCATTTTGTGAAGGGTCCGTTTTTAAGTTAAAATATTTTGTGAAGGGTCCGCTATTATGAAAAGATATTTTGTGAAGGGTCCATTAACGGACCCAAATTTCTTCTAAACAGACCCCTGTAACCCCATAGTTAATTTTATAACCGTCGTTGAACAGCCAACCCAATTCCGCAGCCTTGTGATTTTGAACCCAATCCAGAAGACAAGGGAGCTCCTGTATCGAGTAATGGGAGAAATTTGCATTCGTGGAGGGCTTTTTGGTGGAGCTAACACGCATTTGCGTTACATGGAGAGGAAGACCACGAGAACCTCCCGCGGTTAGCCTAACGGCAAGGGGACTCTAACCCATGATCCGTCTACATTTGATGATATTTCACATCAGCAATGTGGTTGGTGCAAGCCGGATGCGGAATTCGTATCAACTGGGATTCGAACCCGGTTTCCCTCATTGGAAGGCGAACACTCTATCCCCTGAGCCATCGCGGCTCCCATATTTAAATTAAAAGGAATTAAATTTTTTCCCCTCTAAAATGTAGCGTCTCATTGCTTCACAATATGTCATAGCTGTACTATAAAAAATTTAAGCTATCGCTGATAAAATGAAAAGACAAAATGTAAGCTCATTATTCATTATAGTAAAATTACAGGGAATTTAATTTTTTTCTTCTTTTAGCGTATTATGAATTTCATTTTTTCCACTAAAAGCGAAGAATAAACCACAAACTTAATGTAAAATTTATTGAGTAAAACGAAAAGAAAAATATTTTTTCCATGTATAAACGATGATAAAATAAACAGTTTAATAATGTTCATTCAAAAGGCTTATTCATGTGTAAGAGTTATAAATATTTAAGTTCTGAATCTTATAAACAAACAAGACATTATTTATAAGACTTTATTGAAACTGTAACTCTGAGTCAAACTATAATATTGCACAAATGAAAAAAACCCACTAAAATAGCCACAAAAAATCATGGTTATATATAAAAATAAAATAATTAACTAAATAACATAATTTAGATTACAAAAGTATAGATTATGTACTAGCATTAAAAATGTATTTCGTAGAATTGTTTTGAATGTGTATTGTAGTACTATGTATGATGTTATAGCTCTTGAGTAGCAAATATATTGATATAAGTCACTACCTTTTTCCTCGGCAATACATACCGTATTTATTTAAAATCGTGTCCTTTTTTATAATAAGAACAGAAAACAAATCCTAAAAATAATATTTATTGATTTCGTTTATTTAAACTAGTTTACTTAGACATTCATTTAAATTTAAAATAATTTACTTGGAAAAAATGCTTTTCTACTTAGGTTATTTGATATTATTTATGTATTTGAAAATGCTATCTGTAAAATTAAATTATAGTAATATAAGCTGAATCTTCAAATTTAAAGTATTTATCTATATGAAAAAAATTAGTAGTACAACAGACTAAAAAAATGAAAGGCGAACGAAAGAAACTTTGGAAGTTCTAAAGTTGGTGAGAAATGTAAAGAAATTTTTCTCCCCTTATCTTGAGGAAAGTGAGACCTCCAGTTAAAAGAACAATTTTCAGGGGAGGAAATGGATGGAACCCCTTCAGGCAGAAAAACCAGATGGCCAGATGGTGTTGACCAGAGGGATGACTTGAGAGATGTGAAAACCATGGGGTGTCCCAGTCTAGCTTAGACTAATTATTCTGTAGTGAAATGCTTGTAAATCTTCAATTTTATCAGGGGTTAAAATCTCTTTAAAAAGCGTTTTTGGAATCTGCTGAATAGATTTCAAATAGAACCCCTTCTATAAATTAGCGTAAATCCTTCCACAACAGGAGATTTTTGCCACCCATGGTGGGAATCACCTCCACTAAAGTGTGAAATACTGAAAATAGGAGGTTCCTCTGCCTCGCTCAACAAATAATTTAAACCGATGAAACGATTTAATAATGAATACACCCCACTATTTTGAAAAATAAAGGACAGGCGAGAGGCGTTATAAGTAGTTAGGCGCTCATACAAAAAATTCTGCTTGTTTTAGTTAATGTTTCAAAATTTAAGACAAGAAAATCAAATATTTGAAGTCTTTAGATTTTTATAATCTATTTTGATGCAGCTTCTGGGCTTTTATAGTTGATTCATTGATTTAAGTGAACAACGTGTACTACAAGGATTTTCTTTGACTGTAAGTAATCATTTCCTAATTATTTAAACTAATGCATTATACTTTCCCCTATATCTTTTATTTTATTTCAGATTATAATTTTCTACCTTTAAAAAAAAAAGAGATTAAATAATTACTTTTTTTTAAATTTTATAAGTCTTTTACAATACATATCACTTACATTATATTTATATCACTACATATTATATTACTTGAAAAAAATTGTTATACTGTTTTTAAAACAATACAGTATTTTTCCTTGTAAAATTACCTTTTCTACAATATAGTACTTTTCCTTGTTAAATTACCTTTTTTTAAAACGATGTTAAAAATGTATACCTTACAATTTAATTTTTTTACAATTATAAATAAAATAATAAATATTCACGAAAAGTTATTTTTTAACAAACGACCTTTATAATTCTTGGAAATTTTTTAAAATTCTATTGGAAAACTCTCGAGTTACTTCTCATATTGCGGCTACCCCCAATACTTAGGGGTACAGAAATCCAAATCAGTAGAAAAAATGAAAATTCAGAAAAAGTACGTTTTAGTGTCTGATTTCGTAACTTGAAATATTGTCCCCGCATTTATTAATTAGCATATTTTAAGTCACCTCCTTGAACCATTGACATGAGAAGAACGTGAAGATCTGATTATTATATCAAAAGTTATCAGGGTGGTCCGTTTATTTATTTTATTTTTTTGCGCACTGAACGTCTAAAAACTTATAATTCAAATCTGTTTAATTTTTTTTCTGCGTTTTCTCTAATTTGTTCCAAATTATGAAAAATTCTCTTCGCATCAGAATGCGAAGAGAATTTTTCATAATTTGATTTTTTTTGGTCTATTTCTTAACTTTTTGCCTTTTTTTTTTCTCCAATTTTTTCTAGATATTCTTAAACTAAGACGACAACTTCCTCTAATTTATTTCTCATTAAAGAATGTATTATTGTCGCTATTTTGTCTAGAGTTCTGTATTTAATTATATTTATATTTTTTCTTATTATCGGTTATTATATAATGTTTGTACAACTTAATTATATTAAGAGCATCGGTTTTTTTGTAAGTAAAAAACAAACCAAATTATAAAATTTGATTGTAGCTATTTTATTTGTAATTGTCATAGCAAATCGAAATTATTTACACTGTGATCTTTAATGAATTTATTATATCACGATGATTTTATTGTTTTGGTATTAGCCAAGCAATGATTAGGATGTTTAGAAACAATCAATTTCATTCAAATTAAATTTTGGAAATAATGGGTAATAATAGGTAATTATGTTACAGTTCATCTTTAACCCTGAGACATTTGTTGCGTGTGAGTATTTTTGTTACCTAATTATATTTGTTGCTTAATTAAACAAATTGTTAGAATTTTTATTGATAGTTGAAGAAACGCAAGAGAATCTTCTTTAAATATGATAAAGGAGACTTTTTTTATTCCTAACTAATGCTAATTTCGAACACACGTGAATGCATTACAATTAAAAGGAGATAATTTTATTGTTATAGTTAATTTTTATTTATTTATTAATCTATTAAAAAAATGCAATGCAATCTTTTTGGAAAATTTTATAACTGTTGTTGAACAGCCGATCGAATTGTTTGAATTTGCAACTCCTAATGTTCAACTTCGCAGCCTTGTAATTTTGAACCCAATTCAGAAGACAAGGGAACTCCTGTATCGAGCATTTTGGAGAAATTTGCCTTCGCGGAGGAATTTTTTGATTGAACTAACCCGCATTTGCGTTACATGGAGAGGAGGATCACGAAAGCTTCCCGCGCTTAGTCTGTCGGCAAGGGTAACCAATGATCCGTCAAGGAGGATATTTTACGTCAGCATTGTGGTAGGTGCAAGCCGGATACGGAAATTGTGTCGAGCAATCATTGCAGGGAATCGAACCCGGCTCACCTCGTTGGAAGGCGAATGCTCTATTCCCTGAGCCACCACGGCTCTTTTTGCAATATTGCCAAAAGGCTTAAATACATCAAACAATGCTTTTATTTAAGAGGTTATAAATATTTTAGGAAGGGCGCAAGTGCGAGATTTGCCATAGGCGCTTCTTTCCATAGATACGCCTCGATTACCATAGATACGGTGTGAGTTATGTCTCAAGTAAATTGAATTTAGCAGGTGTGTTAGCAAAAGCTTAAGTCTGTAATAAACTTCAAAAGCATAGTAATAAATATTTTTAAGACAGATATCACATCATGAGGGATGAATGTTGACATTGCCAGATAACGGCAAGTACGCAAACATTGTGACATCTTGTCACTAGGATGTGATAAATTTTGGCAACACAAAACTGGATTTCTTGTTGGTTCTTTCGTTGAGTTCTGTTATGTTATGTTTTTGATCACAAACTCGCAATGTTTTTTTTTTTGATTTTAATTTATAATAAAAGGCCTAATGATGTAATAGTCAACGGTTGGCATTTGTTTAATAAAAATAATTTATAATAAATAGATTTTGCTTTACTGAACTTTGTCTTCAATTAAATATGTTCTTACAATACTCTTAACTGCCCTGTGAAAAGAGTGGCATTCCTTCCTAAAGTCTTGTTGCTCGGGCAACAAGCAACCTTAAGGCACCTACTTTAATTACAAGGAGTATAGCAGTATGACTGGATTTTTTTTTTACTTATGAAAGTTCTTGAAAACCTTTTCCTTTCATGCTGGCAAGAAATATGTTTAGTATTATTCTTAGAAAATTGCATCTTTCTTGGGAGAGTTTGAAAAGTTTCGTAGTTAATTAAATAATTGTTCAAAGATAAGCAATGAAGATCATGGTTTGAGACAGGGTTGGGGTTTTGGATGTCCTAAACTGGTTTTGGACAAGACACATGGGTTTTACTGTCTTAAAAACTGACTAAAACTGTCCTAAACTGTCTTAAAGTGTCCAAAACTTTGAACTTTGGTAAAAGGTAAAAATTCCATATGTGTTACCATTGTACACAAAATAATTACATGTATCAATAAATATTTGATATTTTTTATACAATTTACATTAACTTAAAAAAGGAAAATAATGTAGTATAATAGGAAGAGGTTTATAATTTTTGGAGCTCCACAATTCATTAAACAACAAAAGGGAATACCTTATCCTTTAATTATAAATATGCTTTTAATACTGATAAATTATGTTTTTGCATAAGGATGAATAATGCAATATTAAAAATAATAGTAAATTTTTTAAAAAAATACTAAATATGTTTAAAAATTTACCTTTTATTTTTAACAATATTTTTTAAAAAAAAAACATTATAATTTCTGCATTAAATTAAAACGACATTTATTTAAAATTTTTTATTTTTTTTAATATAAGTATATTAGTTTAAATTGGAAATACAAAAATAACTGTAAATGTATTAACAGTTTTGAAGGGCATAACATCAGTTACAGTTACTGACACTGGTGATGTATCACCGCTATGCTAAAAGAATTGCAAGTATTAAAAATTACTCAAGCAGTGCAAGTATTTTATTACTTGGCTTATTTATTAAACCCTAAATATAAAGGAGAAGGCTTGTCTGGTGTGCAAAAAGAAAGTGCTCGGTCATATTTAACTGACAAATTTCCGGAATGCATTTCTCTTTTGATTGCCTATGAAGCTGAAGCAACACCATTTTTGAAAAATCAATATCATTACGACTATTGAAAAATCAATATCATTAGGGGAATATTCCAAAGACATTTTTAAATTCATCATTCTTCTACTCTCATGTCCAGCAAGCTCAGCCTCAATTGAAAGGATGTTTTCAAATTTTGTAGTAATTCACTCAGAACTTAAAAACCGTCTTGGTGTGAATACAGCAGCTAAATTAGTGTGCTATCGAATATTGTATGTATTGTGCTCTTATAATGTGCTGTTGAATGTTAAGAGGACCAATTGAACTTGATTACTGATTAATCTTCCTTTGTTTAATGTTTAAATTGAAGAATCAAACAATATTAATAAAACATTATACTTCTAAAAACAATATTCTCTAGTAGATTTAATTATCAATATGTTATTAGTTCTATGTTTATTCTATCTTTTAAATATTGTTCAGATAAAATTGTGACATAATTTGAGTAAAAGGGTTTTGGACAGTTTAAGACAGTTTTGGACAGGACGGTTTAAACAGTAGATTAATCCATTCTGTCCTAAACCTTGCCAACCCTGGTTTGAGATATTCCTCTACCACACGGTATCATTGTACTTGTTGAGTTAGTTCACCATAGTTAGTGACTGTTCCAACATCTACTGGAAAAGGCCACAATATCTTTAATCCTTGAATAGAATTGACATATTACTGTTCCATAACCTTTTCTAATTTAGCTTAATTTAGTCTGCTTAATAAAGTGATGAAATTTGTTTCAGTTGAGTGGTGTTCCACGTGAAGATATATTTCTAACAACAAAATTATGGTGTACTGATTACGGAGCATCCACAACACGAAAAGCATTTTATGGATCGCTAAAACGACTTGGAGTTGATTATTTAGGTAAACTGAATTCTTCATTGAAACTGTTCTCTCTTATAAATGTTGTGTTGAGTATTCTTTTTAAAGCTTTCATAAGTCATGTTCGTTAAAATTCAGATTTTTTATCATGGCTTAGATGTAAAAAAAGTAATATGAAAATGAATTTCATATTATCTTCTATCGATCAACTTTTTAAACAAAAATGTTTCAAAACTTATATCTTTATCATATCACCCTAATTTGGTTATATTCAAAATTTATAGCATTTATAATTTATTATATTTATTTTTTAAAATTTTTCATGAGTGAAGGTTATAAAATACTGAGGCAGTAACTTAAATTCAAATTAACTTTAATGATTGAGTGAAACTTTTCATTTTTCGTTTATTTAATTATCAACTTTTAAATAATGCAGATAATTTCTTTTTTGATATAGAACTATATTGTAATTTAAAACTAAAATAGTATGGACTGATTTTTGTTTGTTTTGTTTAATGGTATAGTTTAATAGTTCTTAACCTTTCAATCATTCCCCCCCCCCTTTTATGTATCTGCCTGACATTGCGGCCCTCCAAGATTTTGAACATTTCTTCTCTCTTATTTATAAGGTTTTTAAGTTCTGTTGATTTGCAGTATATACTAAGAACTTATATGTTGGATCTGAGAATGTGATTGCTGAGGATGCATGAGATTGCTAAATTTGTAAAAAAATGCTCCCTATAGAAATTCGTCATTAATTAAAGTACTAAATGAAATAATGTAAAGCTTCATATTTTATTTTACTTAATAACATTTATGTATTAACATTTGTTGAAGAGTATCTCAATGTCCCATATTCATATTATCTTTATAATATATTATACTTAAATTTTATATATTTTTACTTTTATTTAAGTTTCAATATTTAAATTATATTTAGTTATGAGAATGTTAATCCTGTTAAATTATTTCATTTTGTTAGTTTGCATTTGCTCTTACAGCTCAAAAGTTTCAATTATTTTTTTTATTTATTTCAATCTCTTTTATATGTATAAAAGTGATAATTATATAATTTTTGCAGTTTATGAAATTAGTGTATTTACTTCATATTTTAAAATGTCAGTGTACAATTTATCTTCATATTTTTAGATTTATATATGATGCATTGGCCATTGTGTGTCTCATCTTGTCCTAATAAGAAACAAACTCTGGAAGAAACCTGGAGGGAATTGGAACTTCTTTATGATGAAGGTCACTTTCTCTAAGAGTGTTTATTTTTCTTATTATTTATTTTAAGAGTCTTTGGAAGTTTTCAATAACATTGACCTTCTTAATTCTTATCAAAATATATCTGGAATGGATAATAAATAATAAGTTAAAAATTTTAATAGTTTGGGAAGCAAAACTATGTTAAAAATTTCAGACCTTCTAATTTATTAGCGGTATAAGAAATTTTTTCCCCTTGCTATAATGTCGGCCCCGTTTAATTGAGTAACAAATAAATGAATACCCTCTTATTAGAATAAAACCTTCGGGAACAGAACATTTCCCTAGCCATGTAATGTTAAAGAGTCACACTTAATCAAACAGTTTCCCCATATAATACAATAAATAGTGGTATGGTTTTAAAAATATATTTATAAAAAAATTCAAATAAATTAAGTAAGAGTAATTTTTAAATTATTCTTAGATATTGCGTCCGCATTAATGATCAAATCTACAATTACTTACAAATATGGAAATTGATTGTTATCCCAGCAGCACTAATTACCTTTGATGATCGTAACTTGTAGGTTATGTTTTGCTGAAGTGCAACTGAAGGGAAATCTTTTGTGGTAGACAACATTCTTTAAAAAAAGATCTTTGGAATGTTATCAATCTCCATGAGCATCAAAAGAGTTTGGTCAGCACTGGAGTTTAGGTTGGGGATGTAGGTGCAATGCAGTTGGTTATCATACTTCACTTTTCCAGGGTGTTATTCCCAGTTAAAACCTGCTTCTTAGGGATGTAACCAGCTTTTCTGAATCTATTCATCTTTTTAGTGGGAATAGCAAAAGAGAAGATGTTTTTCAAACTCAGGTATCAAACATCAAGAAAAATGCTAATACAATAATCGAACAATGGCAAAATAATGAAAAGTTAGACAAAAAAAGAAAATTTATAATTTTCATGAAATCGACCAAGCTATACTGGAATGGTTTCACACTAAAAAGATGAAAAGAGCAACAAGACTAGTTTATTATTTTAGATTTATGCCAAGTGGCACTTTTCCAAAAATAAATAAATAAATAAAAATATATGAGAAAGTCCAAGAATCAAAGAAAAATAAAGAATTATTAACTGTGATCTTCTCCACTAATGCAACAATTGAGGATAAGATTGAGAGGGTTGTCATAAGCAAAAGTAAAGTGCTCAGATATCTCAGAAATGTAAAGAAATACCCAGTTTCATATGCACGTTTAAAAAAAAAAACTCTTGTCTGACCAAAAACATTTTTACAAAGCTACTCTTGAATTTAGACCATGACATGAAAAGCAAAACAGGTAGATAATTTTGTTTCATTGACTTGCTTATTTTTGATAGACCTTGATGATCTTAATAATCTAGGACTGTTATACAGAATCTAGGACTGAATACAGTTATTAGCATAGTAACATTAAGCTTCTTAAATGCTAGTGGAGCAACTGAACCTAAAGAGAAACTTTTTAGCAGAGTGTTTTGTGTTTGTTAAGAGTACAATATTTCAGATATTACAATATAAAAAAATACTTGAGCTCATGTCAAAGAATTTTGCAGTTTTGAAAGTTCCATCCTGATTGAATCCATATGTTAAAAAACAATGCAGTATTATGTGACCAGAGAGCAGAAAATGGATAATTTGCTTGAATTGCTTTTTTCAAAAGGAAAAATTTCAGCTTTACGTCCAGAACGTTCAAAATTTGTTTAAAAGATACTTAGAAAAACTGAAGAGCAAATACAAGAAACAGTTTAATTCATTTCATGATATTTGTTTGGATGATTTTTATTTTTTTGTTTTATAGTCTGGAGAATTTTTAGATATGTGGAAAGTTGTGCAAATAATTCTTATATTACACCATGGCAATGTTGCTGCAGAAATTATGTTTAGTATTCGTAAGGACATGCTTGTTGAAAATGTCAAAGAAGATTCCTTAGTTGGTCTTAAAATTTTCATTGATGCTGTAAAATATTATGAAAGAGTTTCAAAGGTTCCTATATCAAAACATTTGTTTCAATTTGTAAAATTGCATGTGGGAGATATCACAATGCTTCATAAAAGAAGAAAAATATCCAGGAAAAAGAGAAGGAAAATGAGTTTTGCAAACAAAAAGTGGAATTGCAAATTAAACAGTTGCAGAAGAAAAAATGTAACTAATGATTGAAAAAGAAGTAGCTGTAGAAGTTGCTAAAATTGATTTTTAAATATATCAATTGAGAAAAAATTGTTAGTTTTGTTTTGAAACTAATTTTTTAAATTAAATTTTTATTATGATAACAAGATTATTGCTCTTTAGTTTGTTTCACCGGAGTTTTAATTTTTTAGTAGTCTAGTGGTAAGTAGTTTTATTTTCTTAATCTATGTTGTGCATTTTCAGAACTGGACATTCTAGACATGATAATGCATTAATTTTTTTGGTATGTTAATATGAGCAAACAATATTCTGTTACCGTAATATTTTTATTTTGAATAGTGTTGAATTATGAATTGTTACTGTCCCTTGTTTTTTCCAGTGATTAGAACTAAAGGGGTATTGTTATCTTGAAAACAACACATTAACACCGTGGTTGTGTATTACTCCTAATATACAGGAAAATTCTTTACAGTTTTGAGTGGCAACCCTGCTATTGCATGAGGGTTAGACATTTTTAGAAATTTGAAAATTAACTGTCACCTTATAGTAAAAAGGTCCCCATTTTAAATGGCAATGAATGTTTTTCACCATTATTATTTTCAAACACCAAATTATGTAAAATATATTTATTATTTCTTAAAAACATTACTAATGAACAACAAAAAAAAAAGATCTTATTCTTAGATCTATATTATGTAATTTTTTTGCTTAATGTCTTAAATTACCAAAATCTTGTAAGTATAATTGAAAAAATGTATTAAAATTAACTCAGTCTTTGTATCTCTAAGACCACAATAAACCAAATCTTTTAGGGATTAACTTTTTTTACCATCGCATTTAGTTCCCAGTGCACCATACTCTGCAGAAATTACTTAAAACATTTAAAAATATAAACTATTTAATTTTTAAGGGTTTAGCTTATGCAAAAAACCTTCTGAATTTAATAAAATCAAAGTGTCAACATTGATAAATTACAAAACTGTATAATACTACTTAATTGTAATACTGATATTCTCTTCTATTTTATTTAGGTCTTAGTCGCTGTATTGGAGTTAGCAACTATGGTATTGAAGATCTGGAATCTTTATTGGATACAGCAAGCATTGCACCACAAGTAAATCAGGTGGAATTCAATCCATTTCAAAATCCATCAGAATTAAAGGAGTTTTGTGTGGAAAATAAAATACAAGTTGAGGTGATTTTATAGTTTTAATTTTTAGTTCAATATTTATTAACAAAATAGTTCATTATTTTTTAAAAATTTATTTTTGATTAAAAAAACTTCTTTTATCGTTGAAAGTTTTTAATTTCTTCCTGTCTTAAATAAACTTAAAACTAATTTATTTATTTACTTTATTGAACTGGTTAAAATATATTTTTTATTTCATTAAAACTAACTAGTTTTTTCGATTTTATGACTGCACATAATATTGCATTAAGAATAAAACTAATGAAGACTATGAGCGGAAAAATATTTTGGAACACAAAAAAATATAAGATTTCACAAACTTTTTTAAGCAAACAATACTTAGAATGAAAGCTTAATTTTTATTTATAATCAAACTTTTACTATCTAGAATACATAGAATGAGAATGTGCAAATACTTGAGTACTAAAGACCTTGATTTTTAAAAAATGCTGCTTCTTAATAAATTATCTCACTTGACTCTTGTTAAAAAATAGATAATAGGAGAAAAAACTGTAATAGTTAGTTGTAGAAATTATTAAAGATAAATAAAATTAAAAAGTCAAAATTGCTGGAGGAAAAAGAATAGCACAAAAGAAAAATATAAACATTTTTTACATTATTACCATTTCTTTTTATTATTTAACACTAAAATTCTCAGTGTTTCATGCTAATATTTTGCTGTAATAAAACTGGAATTTGAAAAAAACTGAAATTTATTAAAGAAAAAATAGAGAACGGAAATTGTTAATTGAAATAAATACTAGGAACCTTAAAGGTAAATCAAAATTAACTGCTTATGGAAAAATAATGAAGAAGAAAAGATTTACTAACAGCTATGAAAAAAAAAAGCAAAAGAGAAACAATAAGAAATAGATAATTCTTAAAACAAAACAGTAGAGCATAACATTTAATTTTTGGATATCTTGTATGTTAAGAAAAAGTTATAATCGAGGAAAAAACTGTATGATATACATGCTCTTAAAAATTTATTATGTTCTTTGGCTTTGTATAAATGTCAAGTCTCTGGCAGCTTCAGAACCAGAAAGATCAGAATCATGTGGAGATTTGGTGTTACTATTGCCGCTATTTAATTTATTTATTTATTTATCTTAATTAATGTGTAAATAGAAAGCTACTGTATCAAATTAAACCACACATCACAACTATATAATTTTGACTAAAAGGAACAAGAATTTTGAAATAAAATTAAAGTATAATTTTTTGCTTTCAAGAAATATGCAGGAAGGCCAACTGCTTCACTTTATGCAAAACATTTTTTAAAGTGGTAGGAAATTCTTTGCTAAAGTTTGCAAATTATGGTTATTATTAAATGTACTTTAAAGGCCCCATCAGAAGATAACTGGAACAAAGTGAACTTTTACATGCACATTTATGTTGTGGTAGGCTAAATTTATAATTTCAAATCAAATATACTAAACCAAGAGACAAATAATTTTTTTAACCAGTAGCTTTTGATGCAATTGTTTAGTGTGATAACACTCCACACTTGTTAATAGTCAATTTTCAATATTACATGTTACAGGGAAGAAAAAGAAACAATAAACATTAAAGGAGAATCAACAATTAAAATTTATAACAAATACACAAATTAAAATTAAATGTTTTATGATAGACAAGTCTGCAATTTTTCTCTAATCGGTCATTATTTATCATAAAGACTTCCTGTTACTGCTGGACATGTTTTGAAATTAAATATTAAAACCTAAATCGACCGAATCTACCAATACCTAATACTACCGAAAAAGGTTTCACACAAAGCAGAAAATACTGACATTTCAAGCTTGTTCAGCTTTAAATAGTATGTTATGTATATTATAATTCCTGAAAGCTTTTTTTCTATTTAGGGATATTGTCCTCTAGGAAAGGGAAAACTTTTAGGTGAAAAAGCTGTACTTCAAGTAGCTAGAAGGTGCGGACGAACTCCAGCTCAAATTTTAATAAGATGGTCCATTCAGGTTTGTTATTTTTTTTTAATATGTTGTGTTTAACTTTATGCCTTATTGCTTTTTGAGTTTAAATAAACACTCAAAACTTATCCATGTATTTTCATCTCAAAAGTAATACTGAATCTACATCTAATACTGAAACTTGGAATCATAACATTTGTCTTTTTTTTTGACAAAAGAAGTTTAAATATAGAAATATATTTATAGTAAAATAAATTGACAAATATCTTTTGGAGATGTGCGTTTGCGGAGAATGTGTTTAATGGAGAAAAATTTAGAATGTAGAGTTGTATTTAATAGTAGCAAAAATCTTGTCTGAAGGCAATAGCTAGTAGCAAAGACCATGTCATTAGTTTTTTATCAAATAAGGTAATAGACCTTGTCAGACCATTGAAGTAAAGGTCTGGTAAAAAAAGAGAAGAAAAGATTCGGTCAGAATTAAACTCTTTACTATTGAGTCTGCCAAATGGTATTTTACAAGGTTGCAGTTCAGAATCATTTGGTTGTTTCTATTTTGCAGAATACTCTTGCTAATGTAAAATTATATTACTTGCTGTTTCAATATTTCTTGGTTTCAATACATATAATAACTCTTTTTTTAAGATTAATTCATGATTAGGGTTGCAAGTTTTTCATTATGCAAATTTCTCCTCTAATTTCTGTAATTTTTTTCTAAAATTTGCACATATTTTTTAAATGCTGCAATTTGCTCAAAGAGCAGTTTTTAATTCATTGCTTATATTTTAATGATAATTTTTTCTTTTCCAAGCCTTGGAATTGATTATGTCAAGCAAAATTAGTAGAAAATAGATCAAAGATAAGAGCAGTGATAAAGGGAGGTGACCCTGTTTGTCTGAAAGACCGTAGAAATACAAAAGTATAAAAGAAAGGAAGTACAGTAGAGAACCATTTATCCGGTATCCAGATAACCGGGAAAAATTTTGATTGGTTTTCCCGCCATTTTAAACTAGAACGATTATTAAAAAAAGCGGAAATTGTACTCATCCTTGAAGTTGAGTAGAGGAAAATGTAAGGAAGGGGAGAATTTTTTCCCCGCTTACCCAGAGAAACGTCATTTCCTCCGTGACCTTGAAGGTAGGAATGTTTTATTTTCTCCTTTAGGCCGTCAATCAAGCTCAAGGGTGTGGCATACTGATTTCGTTTTCCGTTTGATTTACGAGCGGGGTGGGGGAAATGCATTGCATGCATATCAGTGAACAGAAGATGAAAGAAAAAAATATATTTATCTATTTGACATCGATTAATAAAAATAAAATATGTTTCTTCTGAATAAATTCTCATTCTTTGGAAGTGCTGTATCAATTGCAAGTTTTTCTTGGTGTGGAATCACATCTGCTGTAATTAAATATCGTGTTTTTATCAACAAAAAAAAATATATAAAAGGAGAATTGTTTATTAATTTAAACATAGGATTATTTTATGATGCAGATTGCAGTTTTGTTTTTCTGATTCCACTACGTTTGATATTTTTTTCTTTTCACGATAAATTTCGCACTCAATAAATGAATTCTTTTTATTCATAAATTTTATCATTAGGTTTTTTTTTTTTTAAAATTCCGTTGATCTTGCCTTGTTCCGGGTTTTAATATTTATGCTAGTGCCTTTTTTAACTATTGTTTCGATTTGATAATTTTCAAGTGTTTTTATTTAGATTAATAAGTTTTCCTTTTATTTTATCGTTTCCCCCGTATAATTAGGTATGAAATATATTGCGTTATTTAACCATTGGTTTTGTTTATATTAGTTAATTTAGAAATTGTAATTATTTTTAAAAAATAAATATGAGAGTTTTGTATTTTTTAAACATGTTTTTCTTGTCTAAACTTGCAAATTTTTTTATTCTTTTAAATGTTATTTTTATACCATTTCTTTTTAAAGTTAGGAGTACCTTTCTTTTTTCTTTTACTTTATGCATTACGCTTTTTCCTTGTAATTCGGGTTCGATAAAACATCGATTAACAACACTTTTTGGTCGATCCAGAAAACCGGGAAATTCAGACATCCGGGATAGCGATGGTCCCGAGCATCCCGGATAATTGGTTCTCTACTGTATTAGTCTCTCTTTACCAGAAAGATTACTGAAATTAATTGTTGATCATATGTTACATAGGCTATTGCACTGGGAAATAAAATTCCTAAAGCTTTTGTGTTGAAAAAGCATGTGAAAATGTTGACAAAGGAATATTAAGTTCAAGGAGAAGGAATGATGTCCATCTTCACGACTGTCTGTTGTATTTTGTTGATTGCTAAATTTCTACAAATCAATGATGTGGATAATAAGTTCTCTATGAGAGTTATTAGACATTAAAGATGGGTTGTGTTTCTTGAACGTAAAACGTTCTACCTCTTTGTTCTTCATCTTAGATTGCTGTTTTATTGATTGGATTGATAACAGGAAACATTCTGTAACAACTTTTTAGCAAAAACTTATTTATCATATTTATTTTGAAAGGAGATCCCATTTCATTTTGAAACCATTGAGTTCAAGAGCTTAAAATATGAGCCTTTTTTTGAAAAGCAGGTTTTTTTAATAATGTAAATATATAAAAAAAAGTTTTTTTTAAAATTTTTTTATTCTTATTTTTTTATTCAAAATCTTTCATTTTGCAGCATTTGCAATGCTCCCGTGCACCAGCTTCAAGCTTTTTTAAAGGATGCTGAATTTTTTTTAAAACCCAGTCAATATAAATATTTAGATGTTTGCCATGGAGAAAACAATTCTTCATCTATAATAATATCCCGATGTTTAAGGATGAAGAATTGATCAACGAATTTAATGCTTACATAGCACCAGTCAATCCATAACACATTATATCTTTCAGTGCAAATATTGTATCTATTTGTGTTTTCAAGTTCCTGCAAAATTTTAAAAAATTCTCACAAATTTCATTTTTTTTTTGATTAACTTGCAACCCTAATTTTTGTTGAATAAAGTAATTTTTAATTTAATTGTTTTTAAGAATTCATTTTTGTTTGATTATTTTTTGCTTAAACTAATACGCCTTCTGATAAATTCAAATTAAGTTTTATTTATGTTTTTAACTATGCTTATTAATGTTTCTTTCAATATTTTTAGAATGAAGTTATAGCTATTCCAAAATCTACCCAAATTGAAAGAGTGAAAGAAAATTGTAAGGTATTGTTCATTTCTTTCTTACTAAATGTTTATTTCACAATAAAATGAAATATTTTGTGAAAACATATGAACTTGTCTGTTTTTCACAAAAGGAAAAAGATATTAACCTTCTGAACGTTTGTCCAAGCTTTTTCTGAACTTTTGGATGCAGGCTTGCCTGAACTAAAAAACTAGCTTCTCCATTTTATTGAAAAGAAGAAAGTGAATAGCAGTAAACTATCTGTACAATTTTTCCCATAGGTTCTACGATTGGAAGGTTAATGAGATTTATGCTTGCAAACTAAAGTTTTTTTAGTGATAAAAACCAAAGATTTTGTTTATTTAAATAATAAATTTTTTTAATACATTTAAGCTTTTTTAAGATGTAATAAATTTTTTAATTATGTTTAATTATTTGTTCTTTGACTAAACTGTTGTTGGGGCAATAGATTTTAAGAAAACTAAATGAAGACGGAATCTTAAATCACATTGACATATCAAAATATCAAAGGGCTTTTCAAAGTAGTTGATGGAAAAATTTTAAAATTTAAAGACGTAATGTTTTGTTAGAATACTTAAAAAAATTTAAGCATCCATACTTATTATTTTATGCATTAGTTCTTAAAAACAATATAATTCTTGTTTTAATTGCAGATTTTTGATTTTCATCTACAAGAAAATGAAATGAGTATTCTGAATGATTTGCATGATGGTAGACGAAGTGTAGATATTTGTAATATTCAAAAGAGTATTGATAGTCTGTTGCCTGATGGTTATAAATTGACATTAAAAAAATGAATTCACGATATTTCTCTATTTATCTGTATATTAGTGAGAGAGTAATGTGAAGATTATCTGGAAGCATACACTGTAGTTGTTGTTGTACTCAAGAAGGGTGAGGTGATTCGAAACCTATTTGCATGGTGTTTTTGTTGTTCGAAAAATGCTGGAACGTGTCCAGATGACCAAACTATCTTAATTCTAAAGTATTCATTGAATATAACTGATGTTCTCATGAAAGATTTGGTTGTTAACAACAGTCATGCCAAAACAATTATAGAATCTAAGTCATTGGTTTGTTTTCTAAGTTTTTTCTATCCTGTTTCCCTCTCCAAAATAAAGCACTGCTGAAATTTTTGTTTAACTATAGGCTTTATTGTTATTTTTATTCCTACTCTTATGATAATGCAAAAATATCCTGCTTTATAGTTTACTATTATTATTCTGTGTACCAATAAAAGATCAAGCAATTTTTCAATCTATTTTTAAATTAATAGTTAAAAATTTGTGAGTTTTCCTTTTATGGTGTTTCAAGTAAAACTATAATTGATTCAATATACCTTGGATAACTAAAAGTGACTAAATCTCTTTTCTCAGGCATAGGGTGATTAAAAACAGATTTCCTGGCAATTTTGCATTAAAATCTGTATACTATTCTATCTTAATTAGATCTTAAGATAAAAATTTTAACTATTAATTTTTAAAAAAAAGTAGGGTACATTCATTAAAATTTTGAATTTTTTTAAATGCACAATAAAAGCAAGGTATATATTTTTTAATAGTCTGTTAAAAATTAATGAAAACTATATGCTAGACTGCCTCATTATTTGTAGAAACTTGTCTCTCATTCTTGCTTATTTGAACTTTAAATACAATAGTTAGTAGCAATACTAACAACTTTAAATGCAGTAGTTTAAATGAGAAATAATTTAAAATATTGATTTTCATAATTGTATAGTTTATTTTTTTTACAAAAAAAATAGGGTGTTAAAAACTTTTGACACATCAGTTTACTACTTTAACTATCTAGTAAGAGAGATAAGTGATGTTTGTGTGTGATAATTCGTAAGAATTTCAAATGTATAAGAATTTCATTTCATTCATTTATAGTTTAAGAAGCATTATTATATTTTTAATAAAATACAGCACTACCTATCATTTTTTCCATATATGTAAGGAAATATAGTATACCAATTTGATTGAAATAAAAAAGTTACTTAGTTTCCCTTAATTTATTAAAAGTAGATTAGGTTTTATATGCCGTTTTAATGTAAAGACTTATTCCTCTACTGATCCTGCATTTTCTCTTATTTCTCTATTTTTCCTAATAATTGATATAGAAAAATCTAGAATATTCATGTTTTATATGTAAGATATATTGATATATATCTTACGTCATTATATGTTATTATTACATATATTATATGTAAGATATATGTTAGCAAGCTGTTAAAATGTATTAAGTAATTTTTGTTATATGCATAAATTATTATTGTTATAATTATAAATCATGTATAAAAATATTTGATTCTCTAATTTTAAAGTAATATCCATATAAATTTGTTGTCCACTCTACGGATGAATTGTGAACTGTTACAGATATTCATGTTATATACTTTTAGTTAAAAATGTGTGTATCTATATTGAGTTTTCTATATTAGTAATCAGTAGTATTAGGAATATTTATTTTAACCAAATACTCATGTGAATTTATTGAGGTCTGTGATTACAATACCAAATATTTAAAGTATTTTTGTTATATCATTTTGGTTTAAAGGTATTAGAATCCATTAAAGTACTATTAGAAATATCAATCATGTAAGAAAAGAAATTAATTTTAATTTGATATTATTTTGGTTTAAGATATATATGTATCTAATCACCTATATCAATGATTGTTTTTATATTTGTAAGTGTATCGAAAAATTAATTTTAAGCAATATTAGAAATACTGATGATTTTGAGCAAATACTTTAAATTGCAAATACTCGTTGAATTTATAGTTAAATATATATCTGGTGCAGATATTTTAAATATTTTGTGATATTATTTAGTTTAAATATATATTTACATATTTAAATCAATTATTGTATTTAATATTATAAATATATTTTAAAAAACCAATAAGTTTAAAAAGCATATATGCATTTATTATTTCTTATATTATCATTCAACGAGTATTCAATGACTAAAATCAATTATCATTTTTAAAATGATTTAACTTTATTTTAAGCATAAATAAGATTCCTACCATTTTAAACAATTCTCGCTTAGAGAGGCGTGAATTTTCTTTACAAAATATTGGTAATGTTTCAGTTAAGTCTTTTTAGTTAATTTCCGTTATCTTATTAGTTATTATTTTTATAACTATGAACTAATTATATAGAGCATTAAAAACATCAATCATTCTAAATTACTATCACTTTAATAAGTGGGCGGATTTAACAAAATACTGTAATTGCACAATTTGGTTATGTATTACCCAGTCATTTATATCATTCAGTTTTATAATTTTAAAGAGTATTCGAAACAATAATATTTTAAATAATACTCATAAAAATAAAAAATACTCATGGATTTATTTTAAAGAATACTCATAGACTTATTGTTCAGTGTGTGAATGGCGTGTTAAAGTATGCAAAATACTTAAGTTATATTTTTTTAATTTTACGAAAATACATTTGTCATGAAGTAGCACTTTTTGATGAGAATCTTAATGCATTCTACGAGGAAGTTAAAATTTTTCACTGATTTGTATGATATAGTAAGTAAAATAAAATAAAACAGACTTTTTTTTTTACTATGTCTTGACTTTTTTCTTTCCATTTCTGTGTTTAATGACTCAATTATGGAAGTTTACAAAACATATTTCACATATATTAAAGCCTGCTTACGCAATTCCTGTTCTTGGATTGAAATAGATTGAAATTGCTGGTTACTTGTTTTACTTGGAGTTTTGATTGTGTAAAGGATCACCTAAAGAAGATAGAAAGGCATATTCTATTTGGCATGTAATGTTTTTCTTGCTTAACCAATTATTTTCTAAAGTTTAATCACTTCAAGTGGCGGGCATATTCTTATTATATGATCACTTCATTCTGTTGTCCATTTGAATTGAATAGTGTTAATTTGATTGTATTTCATTTTGAAGAAATATTTTTAATTCCACATTCATTGAATTATTGATAATGTTTTTTTAAATTTTTTTTTTTAGTAGAGCAACTGCAGCATTCTTAAACTAATTAATGAATATAAAAAGAGGTCCGACTCGTGAGATACCACTATCCCGGCATACTTGGACAGAAATTTGAGCTATAGCCTTAAAGAAATTGCAGAGATTTTTTATATGGACTTTGAAAATATAAAGGAAAAAAATTAATATTCTTAGAACCCAGTTTCTGGAAAATAAAAAAAGTTATTTACTATAAAACAAATAAGAGCTGAGAGCTATATATTGTTACATTTTTTCTGCAATTGTTAAAAATTCAAAAGAAAGCATACATAGGATTGCTATACTGTGTCATATTAAACTAAATAGCTATATATCAGATAACTGTTTTATTCCAATTCACTGCAGTTGAAATAAAACTGGTTTTAAGACTCCCTTTACTGGTCTTAAGACTCCCTCTAGACTAATATCAATAGATTCCCTCTTGTCACCAATTTTTATCTGTTACAAATAAAAATTCTTTTAGTATTTGTGATCTTTACACAAAAATTTCTGCATTTTACTAAATAATTATTTTTAATTTTTTATTTATGTCATATGTATTTCTATCTTAGTTACAGTTAATATTATTAAAATTTTATTTTATTATTAATATTGTATCCCTATAAATTTTGTCACTAAGGTTTCCTTTTATAATTCATTGTCTGAATATTTTTTAAACTAGGAAAAAATCTAATTACAAAGCAAATAATTATTACTCACACATATCTACCTTAGTTTCTATTAATTTTATGAAATTAAAATAAATATATTTAAATTTTGAGCTGATAAAAGTAAATAAATTTTGAATAACTGCTTCCCTAATGCATTAGAACAATCAATGTATCTTGTTCTTTATTTGCTAGAGTTATAATTACGAAGCAAGACACATTGCAAATAATTATCAGTCCCAAAAGAGCTAAGCATTTAACAGTATTGGAAATTTTGTCTTTAAATGAGAGCATTTTTAAAATTTTCAGTTGCTATCTCTGCAATTCTAAGGGAATCACTTTATAAAATTTCCATCGATACTCATTGGCAAGCTTATTTAAAAAACATCATATAGTTTTATGTCCGAAGTTTTATGTTCTTTCAGCAAAAGCAGAAGGAAATTGAATAGAGACTGGATGAGGATGGTTAAATGTATGAGGATCCTTGCCTAGAAACCAATTTAAATTCAGTAAGGGAATCATATTAAGGGAAGCTGAGGTCCTTTACAAATTACTGATTTTTGAGGCCTTACATTTTCTATGATTATATTTGTATTACTTTTATTTTATTTAAAATTTTGTAAGTCTATCTCAGTGTATACAGTATGGATTTTACTATACACATTGTGTGGCTTAATGCTGCCCGAATCAGATACTAAATTAGTCTGGTAAGCCCTTAAAGATAGAGCATCTGATTGGTGCTTTGCATCTGTTAACATGATTTTGCACAGTGATATGAATGCAGCCTTAAATTTTTAATTGAGATAGAAATAAATTGTAGCTATTTTCCCTGAGTAACAAACGTAAGCTTTGACACATATATTTGATTGAACGTTTTAGATAAATACTTTTCGGACTATGATAAAATTTAAACGAATCATTAAGACACAACCTTGAATAAAGTGTACAATTTGAATCTCAAAAACCTTCAGTTGGTAAATTTAAAATTATATTTTGGCCATTAGACAAGTTTACTCTCTTCCCGCGTAATATTCAGGCCTTAATCAAACTAACTAATGTTTGATAAGGGAAAGCTCTCTTAACTGTAACAACAGCAACTGTTAGTAACAGAAGGGATGAAACAAGCAATTTTTCTGAATATGTTCCAGTCAAGTTTAGAACTGTCACAAAGGAGCTAAACTATTGCAAAAAGAACTGTTTTTCATCCGTGAACTATTGTAAAAGAAGATAATGGGATTTGAAAAAAATCAGATTAATTAATTCATTTCAGTACAGTATATTTATCACAATGAAAAATTGTAAGTACTCCACCAAAAGTTCTGATTACACTGTTTTTTTATTTCAGTTAACTGATAGAGTGATATTAATATTAGGCTTGAGAAAAAATTTCTTTCAGATTGGTAATATGCTAAAAGAAATGCATAAGAACATCAGTGTGGCCACCCTCCTTGAATTATCAGGGAATTTTTTTATTCTGGAAAAATCAGGGAAATTTGGATAAAAACCTGCAAAAATCAGGGAATTTTAAAGAAGAGCTGGAAATTTTTACTTCACTAATTTAAATTATTTACTAATTTTCTTAATTTAAATTATTTCATCCATTATACCCACATTTTTCAGACGGAAATGTATCTCCAAACAGTTAAAATGTCATCAACTTAGCTATACTTTGTTTGCATCCAAATTTGCTCCATTATAACCCTGTTAAACTAGAATGCTGCATAAAATTCTTCCAGGGTTGCTAAACAAATGTAGAAACCTTTGATCTCTATGGAGACTATGAGACTGTGCAATTTAGGAAAAGCGAAGACCGTGCTGGACGTGGAAGAAGGGGTTAGGATATTTGCATCTGTTTTTAAATTCTGTCCGTGGACTGAATCCATTTATGGCTCAAGTTTGTTCCGATGCTTTGGTGGTAATTTTTTTCTATTTTGACTAAATGAGTCAAAATATTTTTGTATTTTTAACTTAATAAAATTCTCCAAAAATTAGATGGTTATAATTTAATAATAATAGATTTTATATTGCACTCTTTTTCTGAAAGCTTTCGTACTCCCATTCAAAGAAATCTATAAATTATTTTTTCTCAGCAAACCATCCAATCACATTTTTTTACAATCGTTAACAGCAATGTTTGTCGACAAATTGTTGCATTAATGCTAATTTTTTCTATTTCATTTTAACCTTTTATAACATATTTAAAAAAAAAGGTTTTCTTTTGGAACTAACTATATATTAATATTTAATTTTACTGTTTTGTTGGTAAATATTTGATTTTTGATTCAAAATTCGAATTGTACAGTTATCACAATATCGAAAGTTCGTAAATGTTGCTTGTATTCCAGAGATGATATTTCCAAAACTGTCCCTCCTTTTACCCTAAAAAGCTGATAAAGACTAAGGAATATATAGGAAACATATTAAATGATGTATAAACATGTAATTTTTTTATTATTCATTTGTGTTTAGTCGGAAAAAGGGAAACGAAATTTTGTGTTTTAATTGTGCGCTGTACAAGATTCTAGTTATTAAAACACAAAAACAATTAACTATGCTAAACTAAAAAGCTGTGTGTTTAGATTGAAATTCTTTAAATGTTTTAATTTCAAATAAGAAAAAAAAATCAAAAAAGTATAAAATTAAGGAATTTTTTTTTCCTATAGTGAATAGAACAAAAAATTGGACAATTTCACATTTGTGACATTTATTTTCGTATACTGAATTTCTTAAAATAATAATGCTAATTCAAAACAATATTATTTAAAAATTTGACTTGAAATATTGGCTTCAATGAATTTTATAAAAAGCACTGGTAAGATAAAATACAATATAATGCAGTATACAGTACAGCTTTATATTGAAATGTAATTACAGTGATTCACAAAAGTGTTGGTACACTTATGACTTTCAATGAAATAAGACTATCCATTAATTAAAATGAATACTTCAGAATGGATATATAATAATAAAAAATGTATTCTAGTCTTAACAAAACTGTATGGAATATTTTAAAGACGAAGAAAAAGTTTATTTTTAAGAAATCCATCAAAAAGTGACAAAAACTTTATCCTACTTAAAAAAAAAAAAACTCTGTCAGTAAATATTATAATTTTTCGTTAAATTAACATTTAGTAGAGTTTCTTTTCGTATCTACAATAGCTTTTATAAGTTTGTAAATACAAAATACATGTAACTAGTTTTTTTTTGTCAGGTGAAATTCGTGCAGAATATTTTTTTAAAAATTTTATAGAAACTTTTACAACCCTCAATTGCGAATTTATGAATTTTTTCACAAATTTTATAATTTTAATCTCTGATATGAAGTCCTTCTTTTATGCATTTTAACACATATTGCACTGTGCAATAGGACACAATAAACTAATTTAACATATTCATTACTGATTTACCTCTTATGATGACAAATAATCAAATTTGGTCTCTTGATTTATTACGATCACAAGCTGTTTTTAAATGATAAAATAAATTATTATGGAGTTAGCAAGCAAAAATTGAAATATAATTTTGCTATCATAAGTTTGATACTAAATTGCAAATAAATAAATAAAAAATTAAGTGAAAAATAATTAAATAAATAAATTAAAGCAATTGACGATAATTTTAATTCTGAAATCCGAAAACATTTAACTGTACGATGACTTGGTAAATTTTAAAATGATGGGGTAAAATTTTTGTTACTATTTGATTATTGATATCTTAAAAATTAACTTTTGCTTTGTTTTTAAAATATTCCATGCAGTTTTGCTAAAAATAAATTATATATCTTATTATCAAATTCCCATTGTGAAATATTTGTTTTAATTAATGAATTTTTATTTCCTATTTCAATAAAAGTTATAAGTGAAGAACACTTTTGGGAGCCACTCTAATTATAAAAATTTATTGATATATGATCACCTGAAACGGTTTTCCTTTGCTTAATGAAAATATATTAAACAATACTTATCCAAGGTTTTATTGGTCTTTCTCTTTTTGCCATTTTGTAGGTACACTTTGAGCAAATACTACTTGAAGTAACACATTAAAAAATTTTTATTCAATAAAAACAATATATTCTACAAGCTAAACATATTATTTCCACCACATTTCTTAATTTTTTGAGGATTAATGTTGCACCAAAACATTAAAAAATAAAAAAACAAAATCTTGTCAAGATAATTTTTTTTTCAAGATGATATGATAAAAAAAATGACATTTTGAATAAAATATTTTATAATATAGACACTTTTCTTGTACACATCCTACACTTTATAATAAAAGAAAAAAAAACACGGACCTGGAAATTTTAAGATTTTTACCAGGAAAACCTGGAAAAATCAGGGAAATTTGAAATCGGATTTGAGTGGCCACCCTGAACATACTACATGATCACATTTATATAAAAATTCGATTATATCTGAAAATGTTACTGGGCCATTTAACTATCACAAAAACATATTAAAATTTTTTCTATTAAGTGCTGAAAAGTAGATTTACATTTCATTCCGATTAATTTAACTATTAAGATGATTGAATTATATATTTATAATTAAATTCTTATAGTGTGCATTTTAAAAGAAAATCTTAGACAAGCTTCACCAGCTTTTAAAATATTTACCGAGTTATTTATATCTATCTCATTGTTTAAAATGCATTAATATTTCACGACCCGATATTTAAGTTGACCCCCTGATTTTCGTAAAATTTGCGGGTTTATTAAATCTTCAAAACGAATAATAGCAATCGTGAGTGAGAAATTTTTCATAATGTTTAAATATCGAATTTAAACGATTTAAATTACAAACAAAATCCACATTTTGGATAAATTTAAACAAGTTTTTTATTTGAAGCACTTCATGTGATGGTGTAGTTTGCTGAAAAAGCAACAGAATAAAAATACGTACTTTCTGCAACAGGGAAAACTAAAATTGACAGAAACAAAAGCTAAAAATTAATTGTCAAGTGTCTCCCAAGCTAAGCAAGAATAGTAAAAGCAAGACCTATAAACCGAAGTTCAGCATTAATTTACATGAACACTGTTATTGAACCATACGCATGCTGTTTCAACTAGTATTTTATTGTTTCATTTAAAAATCGAAATAATTTTTAAAATTATTTTAGCATAAACTATATGAAACTTTTTTAAAACTTGTGAATGGGGCTAGTATAGATATATGACGGTGACAGTGTAGGCAAGTTAGATCTACGCCTCCTAGAAGAGAGAAGGCCTCAGCACGGATCAATATAGTTGTCCGACTTAACGAACGTAAACTGCGCAGTGGAGGAAAATAAGAAAGATGACACTACGTTCGGGCAAAGGAGAAGTCCAAAGAATAGACTACGTAACTAACGCAGTGAACTGCTCAGTTCGGTATGTTGTACCAGAAAAACAACTTACAGGGTGAGCATACTCAGATTTAGCAGAGCATCATATATGTGCATATGCATAAGATTCAGCGCATACGAAGTAAGGTGACTATCAGGAGGTACGTCACCTGTGAACCGGTTGTTGGGCACCCTTTAATGTATGGTTGGATACGCTGCCTCCCACCAACCACCGTTTTATTCTTTCTTTCTATGTCAAAATGTGTTAGCAGATAAACATGTGTTGTTAATATGCAAATAAAATCTCATTTTTCCTCTCCTTCTCAAATAAGTTGCGCGAGTTGCGTGATGTAATACAACGACTTCCCGATAGGGGAAATAGATATATATTTGTTGAAGAAGCTGGCTAGTTGTTGGTTGATTCAGATGTGTAGCACTGTGTGGGCGAACTATTGTTTCCTCATATTATGTTTTAATAAATACTTTATTTGCCGGCATTAGCCTCTGTGTTATTCAACCAAACAACAACATGAATGATATAATTGGTTTCTCAAAGGAATATCTTTATTAATAGTACAGTACCGTTTATCAATAGTGTAAAAATATAGAGGAGATCAATAATAAATAAAGAGAAAACTCCTCTTTTCCCCAACCCTAGAGTGGCAGAGGGGAGGATGGAACAAAGAATATATAATGTGAGAAGTCTAGCTTCTCCGATACGAAGCAGGGGCCAGCAAGGTCCTTCTGTATGACAAGAAAAGCGCCCAAGTTTTTTGAGCCGACGCATGCGCACATCTTTCATCCATCGTAGCGTCTCTAAACTTGTTTAACAACAAATTTTTCGCCATCTTTAAAGTGACTGTTTAAAGTGACATCTTTAAGTGACGGATATCTATTTAAATTATACACCTATGTTAAAATAATAAATTATATTTATCTTTTAATGAATTCGTCACAAGTAAATATTTTCCTTTATTAATAAGTAAACCTTTTTCAAAACCATATAAGTCTGTTAAGAACAAAAGCAGATGGAGTTTAAGTCACTTTTCATTAGCTGTTTACATGAGTGGGGGGAGACAAGGAGAAAGGTGTTTGTTGGGAGCGGAGAGGAATGGGGTTGCTTACGGGGTAGGGACGGAGGGACCCTCTGTAAGGAGGCAGGTTGTTTTCCTAGCAATACTTCCCCACCTTGATGGAGGTAACCATTGCCTCCGGAACAGGTTTACATGGGGGCCTATGAGAGCTGGTTTACATATTCTTTGGATGGAAAACGGTTTCAAGAACTGCAGCTACTGTGCTTCTTAATATTGTTTTTTCCTTTATACATAGGAACCGCAACAAACTTTGGGGAACTGGTTTGTATTATGCCTACGGCAGCTAGCCTTCTTTCCCTATGTATATCCTTTGACTAAGCTGCGCTGTTGGAGAAAATACGAAAGATGTCATTACGTTTGGACTACTAAAGGATCAAATTTCTTGTTTATGGTAACGCATGTTGATGCAATCTTTCTTCTAGGAGGTATTGGTTAGATACCTATTGCTACCATTGTATTTAACCTATTGCTACTTTTAAAAAAACATAAAAACGGAACTAATTTTAGATTTGTTGTACAGTCTTCTAGTGTGACAAGTCAAAAATTTAATTATTTAATCTATAGCAACTTTAAAAAAAGCTGTCCTGGCAACGTAAACTTGGAACTAATTTTATTGTAACAAAATTGTCCTAAGTAAATAGTCCTTACAATGTTTATTCTATTTAATGTTCAATAAATATCTAAATGACAGCTCCCGAGGTGAGAGTGACAGAGTGATTTTTTTTAAAAAGTGGTAAAAAATGTTAGACATTACTATTTGAGATGTTTGCTTCACTTAATTTGATTCACTATAATTTTAACTGACACGACGTACCAGCAATTTAAATACATAATACCTAATATTTACTCATACGAATTTTTTTGCACTGATTCAACTAAACTATTCATAGTGGTGAATTAGAATAATACTGTACTTGACCGTTTAATTGAACAAAAAACATCATTCGATTCAGAAAATCGAGACGATTGGCATGTCTGAGTCTTACAGAAGGAATGAATGATAAAATGGATCCGAGAAAAATATAAAATTGGAAGCCAATGAACTTAAAACCCAAAGGAAGACCTTAAAAAGATGGTTTGATGATGTAACATAAGATCTAACCATAATGAAATTTGCCATCTGAAAATCCAAATTCAAGAACAGGAGAGTTTGGAACAACATTTGCCAGTAAGCCAAGGCCTATATTGGGCTGTAGAGCCATAAAAGAAGAAGAGACATGCCTAATAATTGTGCTGTGAAGTTTTTTATTGTTCCCAAAATGAAAAAAAGCTTTGCTTGGCATTATCGGTGTTGCACCACCTCCTTAAACATTCTAGGAATCTCTTAACTTTTGGGATGATAACTAATTAAGCATTAATTTATAGTTAATAATTAAGCTATTTTGATAGGGGCCGTGGTAGCCTAGTCAGGATTTGGACTCCTATCCAGAGGGTCCGAGGTCCGATCTTCGACTCCGCCACCGAGTGCATGCGATAATAAGTACTCGTAAAGTCTGAGGACTTAGAATTGCTGTAGTCGATCGCTGAGCAGTACCATGGGTACAGGGATCTGGAAAAAATTTCCTTCCCCTTCAGATGTATCTAAAAATTGAGGATGTGGTCTCACTAATGTATGGTGCTGCGATCTATCCGAGGGGCTCTGTTCTAAGACGTACTTTTTTTCTTGCAGTGCTCTCTGGTCAAGCGAAAGGGGCACCCTCCTCAATTAATTCACAAAGGCCAGTGACTGGTGAGATTGACTTGTCAAAGTGTCATTAGATACAAGAACACTATTTCCTTGTTATAAAAAATATCAAATATAGACAAGTAACTGCCATTGAAGTGCATTTTTTATATCAGCGTAGCAGAAAAATATTTTATTAATTAAGTCGAATTTCATTTTCATTTTATAAAGTAGTTTGATAAATTAATACTAACTAAACTAAAAACTAAACTCGCTCTTTAGTAATCCTCAGGATATTTTGTAACAATCGCAGTAATTAGTGATAATTAATCTAATTGACACAAATGTACAATAACGGATTTCTATTAAGTCCCAGATTTGAATTATTTTCTCCGTATCAAACATAAAAAAAATTCAGGTAAGTTTCAATCTTGATTTGTAATTATCGGGGTAAAATTAGGACTAATTTATCTATGATAGACAGTAATGTTAAATAACACGTTTTTATCGACATAGAAGTCGCATATGTTGAACATTTGTTCTTTATTGTAGGATGAATAGAAAAACTTAAAAAAGTTTCATTTCAATATTTGTAATTATCGGAGTAATTAGCCTATTAGGCAGTAATGTTAAATAAACATTTTTACGAATAAGTCTCAAATTTTTGCCCCGTATTCTTAATCAGATAAAAAGGTAAAATAAGAAAATCTGTTTGATTTTACAATTTAAATAACAGTCGTTGAACAGCCGACCCAATTTTGGGTTTACGACTACTAATGTTCAACTCCGTCGCCTTGTAATTTTGAACCAATCCAGAAGACAAGGAAACTCCTGGATCCGTACCCTCAGAGGTTTGATTTGCTATGGGAACATGGAGGACTTTGAGACTCGACAGATTTAATGTGCATTAGTCACCATTTACTACACGGGGAATCTTCGGACTGCGGGGATCGAACCCACGATCTTTTGGACATGGTGAGGTATTTAGCCTAATTGCCACTTATGCTATAACATGTTCAGACGAATTAACCAACATACGCTCAGCGGCACAACTGGACATCGCAGACAATTTTGGGACATATTTGTAATTTTCTGATTTACACTTAAAATTCTAAGAATGACCTATGCAGTTGAAGTCAGCAGGAACTATTGTAGAGAAGTAATGAGGTAAATTAATGTAAGTCAAGGACAAAATGGCCCAGTGAAGTGGTAGGCAGACCAGCTGGTCGCAGCAAACTGCTAGTATTTTTTATAAAAATCTAAATCCATGTATTAAATTTATTTTTCAGGTAAATGAATATGGGAATTATTTAGTAGTCGGAAATTAGTCATTTCCAGCAAAAATTTCTTTCTTTTCTATTCTTAAATGCAAAGAAATTTTATATTTTTTGGTGAAATTTCTTTTTAGTATTCTTCCGCCCTAAATTTTCCTTAGTCAATTTATTTGGATATTAAATTACTTTCAACAGAAAAAAAAATCTTTAGCCTTAATTTTTTTCTGTTTAAATAATTCCATTTCATAGCAAATTATATATATATATATATATATATATATAGAGAGAGAGAGAGAGAGAGAGANCACTATATATATATATATATATATATATATAAAAGTACATTTTATTTTATGATGAACCGATGAAGAACCGTTTACCAAGTTTTGGGTTTACGGCAATCAATGCTCAACTCCATTTTCTCGTATTTTTGAACACAACCCAGAAGACCCGAGAACACTTGAATAAAGCACTGGAACAAATTAGCTTGTGTGTAGGACTTTTTAATTGAACTAACCCGGATACAAGAAGAAAAGCACGAAAACCGTTCATGGTTCGCCCGACGACAAGAGAATTCTAATTCATGATCTGTCTACCAATGAGGATATTTTACTCCAGCACTGTGGTCGGGAGCAAAATATGAATCGACCAGCTGTCGCTGGGATCCAGCCTGCGCCACCTTGTTAAGAAGCGAGCGCTCTGTCTTCTGAGCCACCGTGACTCCATGGTAATAAATTTTAAGTTTTAGGGTCCTTTTATCGATTGGATGCCTAGGGGGGGGTATCTCTTTTCTTCACTGAGCTTCTCTTCTCTAACCCTTCTCTGAGCTACTCTTCTCTAACCCTTCTCTGAGCACCACCCACATGGAATAATGAAATTTTTTTTGTTTTTTAAACAATGGTCTTAGATAGAAGTTGTGCACTGCATAGAAGATTCGAGTCAAAAAAATTGAAAAATTGCGAAATTGTATAATGTTTTTAAAACATAGCCTGCCATTTTATTTCTTCTTTTATTTATTTTGCTTACGCTACTGTTTTTATCTTTTGAATTATTTACAGTATTTTTGTTATTAATTCAGTTATTTATTACAGTATTTTTGTTATTATCTTAAACACAGCATGCAAAAGATTGCGGAAAATTCAGTTATTAAGTTAATTTTGCTGTTAGAATTAAAACTGTAACAAAATTTTTGGTTTTTTAATTTAACTCTCGGGGTTTTTTTAAATTTTAGTTAAAATTATTTTTTATAACCAGTATAAATAAATTAATTAAGTTTGTATATAAATGCATGGAAACCACAGTTTTCAGAGACGAATGAATATTTCAGGAACGCAAACTTTCTCTGCTTTGTAAGAAAATAGTTATTTTTAGTTTAACATTTTTGATTTGAAGTAATTTTTCCAACAATACATATCAAAAATTCAAAGTATGATATGAAATGTAATTTTACATATATCTCATGTTGTCTCTTTTAAAAATTGGGCGCGATTATTCTTATTCTACAAAGTTTTACTATTTATTCGCTACCAATTTATTTAAACATTTGCAGAAAGCGGAACAGTTGGCATCTCTGAATATTTCTACCATAATTGAGATTGGATTACCACTGCCACTTGGGAAAATCATTCTCGCAACGATTAAAAGTTGACTGGTATGGAGTAATGCATGATTTATTTTCAAGAATGTTTTGGATCTTTTCGAAAGCATTTACTCTCAACTTGACTTCTTTCAATCTCTTGAGTCCTTAAAAGAGCCTCAATTATGCTTCTCCCCCTCACCCTTCTCATGCCATTTCAGCATATATCCATATTCTCTTCAATATCTCTGCGCCTAGTTATCCTTTTTTCCCCACTTATCTTGAGGAGTATAATCCAAAGCCTGACTAACATCAAGTGTTTTTGGACTTCTAAATACATGACTAATCCATCTCACTTTCTTCTTTTTAATATCGTAAGCAACTGGTTTTAATTTGCACGTTTTTAATTTAAAAAAAAAAAAAGAAAAAAGACATTGGGAATATATTTTTAAAATACATATTTTGCAGAAAGTGATAAAAAAATATTTATAAAAAAATTAACGTCAATATTCCATAATTTAAGTTCATCTTTTTATGTAGCTGTATGCGAAAATTATTATATAGTAAAAAAAAAAAAAATGTCTTCAACGACCTAATTTTTCAGTACAAAAAAAAAAAAAAAAAAAAAAAAANTAAAAAAAAAAAAAAAAAAAGAAAAAAAACATTACAACTTGATTAGTAGTCTCGAAATAAAATGATTAATTTAATTTATATGAAAACCTCACTTTGTAATTTAAGTTAATTTTTTATGTAAATGTACGCAGAAGTCCTTTTATGGCAAAAATATTTTTTTTATTTTCAGTGTCCTATTTTTTGATGAAAAGAAAAAGAAAAGAAATAAAAACCTCATAATTTTATTGGTAATTTTTAAATAAAATAATTATTTTAAATTAAAAATGGCAGCGTCAATATATTTATAAGATACATATTTATAAAATTATATATTTTTGAAATGTATAAAAAAAATATATTTAAGAAATCTATAAATAAATTTATTTATAAAAAAATTAACTTATATATTCCATGATTTAAGTTAATTTTTTTATGTAGTTGTATGCGAAAATTATAATATGGTAAAAAAAAAAAAGTAATATTTTCAACAATTTTATTTTTTAATGAAAAAAAAAGACATTGCATTTAATTGTTAATCTATAAATAAAATCAATAATTTAGTATTTAGAAGAAAATATCGGAAAGATATGAAAATCTCATTTTATAATTTAAGCTCATTTTTTATGTAGTTTTATGCTAAAATCCTTATGTGGTAAAAAAAAAAAAAAATTATTCTCAATGTCCTATTTTTTGATGAAAAAAAAAACTTATGATTTTATTGGTAATCTATAAATAAAATCATTATTTTAATTTAAAACCAACATCGGAATTATATTTATAACATATATATTTATAAAATTATATATTTTTGAAATTTATGAAAAAAAATATATTTATGAAATCTGTAAATAAATTTATTTATAAAAAAATTAACTTATATAGTCCGTAATTTAAGTTAATTTTCTTATGTAGTTGTATGCGAAAATTATTATATGGTAAAAGAAAAAAAAAATAATTATAATTTCAACGATCTAATTTTTTAATGAAAAAAAGAGCATTAAATTTGATTGGTAGGTAATCTGTAAATAAAATCAATAATTTAATTTTTAGAAAAAGATATCGGAAAGATATGAAAATCTCACTCTATAATTTAAGTTCATTTTTATGTAGTTGTAAGCGGAAATTATTACATGGCTAAAACTTTTATTATTTTCAATGACCTATATTTTAATGAAAAAAACCTTATGATTTTATTGGTTATCTATAAATAAAATCATTATTTTAATTTAGAAAAACGACATCAGAAATATATTTATAAAAATCTCGCTCCATAATCCAAGTTCATTTTTATGTAGTTGTATGCAGAAATTATTGCATGGTAAAAAAAAAAAAATATTATTTTCAACGACCTATTTTTTTCATTTAAAAAACATTATAATTTTATTGGTAATTTATGAATAAAATCACCCTAATAAAATAGTCATCATAATAAATATTTTAAAAAATCGTCCATAAATTGTGTCCTATTTTTGACTCCTCCTCGCCATTGTCACAAAGTGTCACCAGTGGCGTGATGGCAGGGAGCAACGGCGCAACAGCCGCAGGCAACCAGTCCAGTCAAAGGGGGAGGGGCCTGCAATAAATGACCAATAACATTAACACTTTAAATCCGTTATCTTTATTTTGTTAAGTAACTAAATTTTTTAATAGATAAATATTTGGCTTTTGAAAAATGTTTTATGAAGATCAATAATATGGATTTCAGACGAATTTATTAAGGGAGTTTCGAGCATTAGAATACTAAAAAGAATATTGCTAGGAATAGGCTGTGGAAAATAATAAATTTTTTATCATGAAGGACTTGCGATTTTTCAAGTAAATTATTCATTAAATATTAATTCAAGCAATATTATTACAGTTAGTATTAATTCAATTTTCAAGTTAATATTAATATAAATTGCAAATGAATTTTTTGCACTTACTTATTAAAAATTTACATTTCAAGAAGAAAACTGATAGGAGCTATTAGAAGCTGAAGTATGTAATAATTAACAATTCAAAGAAAACATAAAAACAGTTAAATGCTTAAACAAAATAATAAAGCCGCCAAAAGTAAATTTCGTTTTTAAATTAAAACATGTTCTTTACTACACAGAGAATTTATTAACGAATTGAATTTTATCAGGCACAAAAGTAAATTTCGACACATAAGTTTATTAATAAATAAATATGAAAAGTAAATGTGAAAAATACTAATCACAATAAAATAAATAATAAGTCTTTATAACTTTATATATAAGTCTTTATAATGATTTTTATGCACTTATTTATTAAAAATTTACATTTCAAGAAGAAAACTGATAGGAGCTATAAGAAACTGAACTAAGTAATAATTAACAATTCAAAGAAAACATAAAAACTGTTAAATGCTTTAAACAAAATAATAAAACCGACAAAAGTAAATTTTGTTTTTAAATTAAAACATGTTCCTTACCACACAGAGAATTTATTAACGAATTGAATTTTATCCGACGCAAAAATGAATTTCGACGCATAAGTTTATTAATAAATAAATATGAAAAATAATAATAAAGATAAAATAAATAATAAATCTTTATAAATAACTGAAAAAATGGAAAAAGTATTTCAAACTTAGACTAAATACTTAAAAGTCTAAAGCATTTAGTTTCAATAAAATTATTTTTAATTTTTTCGATTCATTTGAAAAATTTTTACTCGCTAAATAAAAACTTTTGAGTTTGACAAGTAAATGATCCGGATTTTAAAAATAAATCAGAGTTGTGGAAGTTAGAGAAGAAAAATTAATCTTAAGAAAAAAAATCATCTCAAGAATTGAGAGGTTTAAAGGAGTCCCAATCATCTTGATTAATGCGAACTAAGTAATAAATCTAAATCTTAAGTGGGTGCAATGATTTCTATGACTGCATGTTTATAAAGACCGAATAATATTTTCGGGAATCTTATAAAAAGATTTTGGATCAGTTTTTTTTTCTAGTGGAAAGTTTCTTCTCGTATAATGTCTTCTTAATTTCTAAATATTTAATCGGTAATTTTATAACATAAATTAAAGCCCATTTCAATTAAAATGTTTATTTATTATTTGAACAAAATAATAATTGAATGAATATTAATGAAAGTTATTTATATCATTTGTTCTAATAAAATTAACATTTATAAATCAATATGTTAACAGCATTAATTTTAAATTGATTAATTTATAAAATGACTTAACTTTAAAAATTAAGCTTTTAATCAGAAAATTAAATGCGTTATAATGTAAAATGCAATTAAAGCTAATTAAGCTCCAAATTTAATTAACTTTTAAGGTTATTCATTCATAAATTTACAATTAAGTTTTAAAATAAACTTTAAAATTAAATAATATGCAATATTAATTAAATTATTTTAAAATTAATTATATTTTAGTGTAAATGTAATTTCGAAGGAAATGCATTTCATTCTAATCTTGCATAAAAAAATGGAAAATATAAAATAAAATTAATGACATGAATTCTTTTTCAGGATTTGGTAAAAATTTTACACGAGCATGAGACGGAGTTAAGTTCTCTAAGGAGTTTGCCATCAGATATTGTGTATTATTTGAATTAATTGAATAATAAAGATAATAACATGATTTATTATATTTATTTACTTAATCATCTAACAAAATTCATTAACATATAACGAAATTTCTCATATTTGAGTATAAGGTATAATTTTAAATAAATGATATATCATTATTTTTTATCGTAAATAGGCAAAAATAGGCGAGTACCTTAATAACTTCTGATTTAGTGATCTGATCTTTATGTACTAGAAATTAATCATGATGATTCGAGTGCTTAATTCTAAATGTACTAATTAATTATCACATTTAATTACGTAATTATTTAAGTTACGAATTAAAGCACAAAAACGTACTTGATCTGAATACATTTTTTTCGATGATTTCGGCATATTGATTCTCCGAAATATGGGGGTCGCCGCAATCTGGAGATGTGGTCCCAATAATTTAGTCAGAAATGCAGGCGCAAGTTTGGGTTCTTAACATTTAATTCACTATTTGCGTATTTCGCCATATTTCCAAAACTAATGTAGTGATTAAAAAATTTTTTTGCACCCAATTATAAAATTTGTTTATCCAAAGACAAATTCAGCGGAAAAATATATATACATAACTTTTTATTTTTTCTGCTAATTGCAGTTATGCGCATCAATCCAATCAAATGCGGAGGCAAAATAAGTTATGATAGTCTGCTTGGTTTCTGAGTTACGTTGAAGTTTTAGGATTTAATGCGAAATGAAAAATATTGTTGAATTTGGAATTTGCTTGATAACTGTACTAGTTGTTAAGCTGCTAAAATTTTTTTTCAATGTATGGGCTAACCACAAAAAATTACGACATTTGTGTAATTTGCCTTGATTTAATTTACTTTTCTGAAAAAATTTTTCTTCATCTTTTTTTTTTAAAAAAAAATAATAATTCAACTATACTTTTTAAAGCCATTAAATTTATTATAGCATCAAAAATATGAAAAACAGCAACTCTTCTTGTTACAATATAACAATACAATATAACACAATATAACAACTCTTCTTGTTACTATAAATTTTTTATATAATTACGAAGCATGTGAATCTAATGTAAAATGTGAAAAAAAAATTGGAACATCCTGAATAAATTTAGATTTAATGAGCGGATCTTCCCGTTTTAGAGCTCAATCTTAATGGTTTGAAGGTGTGAACTCAATTATGCTAATTAATTATGGCAGACGATATTTTAAGTTATAAAATCAGGCACAAAAACGTATTATCTCTGAATAAACATATTTTTTTTTTCCGAAGGATTTGCATTTTCGACCCCCAAAATACAGGGGAAAACCGCAATCTGGAAAAATTGGTCTCCATGGTTTGGTCAGGAGAATGATTCAAAGTTGTGACTTCCTTAATATTAATTTTACTTTTTGCAGATTTAGCCATATCTCAAGAATTTATTAGCGAATCAAGAAATTCTTGCACACAGTTATAAAATTCCATGCAAAAATAAATTTCAGTATATATTTATTATTTTTTTTATTATTTTATTAAATAATAGTCGAAAATTTTGAATATTAAGGTATACAATTTTTGCATCATCTTATAGTACGTGATTTCACATGGCAAAATACAAAATTTGAGCGAAATCTGCTCATAAAATCGTATATTTAATATCTCCTAATACTTGATCCAGGTGTTCCCTTGGCTTCTCAATATAGTACAAAATTACTACGGAATTACTACATTGGTAGTCGTTAATTCAAAAAACCTAAACCGCATTTGCGTTATGAGGAAAGGAAAACCACGAAAACTTCCCACGGTTAACTTGACGGCAAGTGCACTCTAGCCCATGATCCGTCTACCACTGAGGATATTTTACGGCAGCAGAGTGGTCGGTGCTAGCCGGATGCGGAATTCCTATCGAGCAGCAATCGCTGGGAGAAAGTAATTGCAGTTTAATTTGAAGGCAAGTTTAAATAACATTAAATTTATTGAATGAATTAAAGCTTTCTAAAATATAAACAATTAACTTTCGCCTTCAATCAGAGGGGCCGCGGAAAAATTATCAAAGGTTGACTGGTCAGAGTCAATAAAAAGATTGGGGGGGGGGGCACTGCTGTAAAGTATGGAGTTTGCTACAGCTAAAGGGGGGGGGGAAATCGACGGTAGTACAATTATGCATTTGTGACCACCATCAAAATTTCATTATATTCTTAAGCTGTGCTCCACCAGGGATCTAAACGTTAAAGGTGTACCTTAAAAAAATTATTGATATTTATTATAACTATGTGGAGTTTTTCTTAATATTCATCTGTCCACATTGAGAAATGATTCATAACTTATCAACAAACATTTTCTTTAGCCCCTATTTAAGACGCAGAACTCCACCTACCTACAACTCAGCCCCTCCCCAACATGTCCATATTTGCTTCCGATTTAACTCGGGATTGGTTAATTCAAAAAAGGCAAATCGAAAGTGACTATAGGTAAATATGTAACAAGCATATTTATTCAAAACACAATATCTTAAATTATTAAAAACGATGAATTAAAGTTGTTTTTTGACTATATTTATTTATAGATTTGTCAATCAAAAAACATTATGAATACACTCTTTCAAATCAGTAATTTAGAAAATATCAGAAAGTCTTCCATTTGTCTGCTTTATGATCATACTAGTTTCCTCTCCTTTATTTATTTATACCAGGGGTTTCCAACTTACATGAGGCAGGGGGCCACAATTAAAAACACAAATCAAATGGCGGGCCGCAACTTTATCAAATATTTTATGTAGAACTCTTTTATGTTAAATATTACTGTCAGATATTTACCAAGTTGTACAAAACAAAAGTATTGAATTACAAATTAAAATAAGAAGTAGATTTCTAAAAATATTTAATTGCATATTAAAAAATTCGGACTACAATAACTTTAATGCGCACCCACGTATTATTTATCCACTTTAATTGCAGGAGAGCAATTAAAGTGGAATAACTTTTCAAATGCTAAATTTACCCCTTAACAACTAATTGTATAGACAATATTCATATATATTATTTAAAATAAACTAATCAAACAGTAATCTGACATTCAAATACTCTATTGATTCAAAATAGCTAGTTCTACTGTGAAACGGAAAACTGCAATCGTCGTTTCACAGCAGAAACCGCCCAGCCAAGGCCCGGGATCGAACCGGGAACGTGCAGAAGTTGGTTTCCACACTTTTTAACGCACCACGCTGCCTTGGCAGTGCGGAGAGGGAAAAGTTCACCACTTTATTGAGGGAACAACATCCATCTTATCCTCCTTTTAATAATTGCAAGACGTGCGTGCCAACTTGAACTGTCGTTGGAAACGGTTTAACAAAATGGTAGTATACTGACCAGTATTTCAAAATTTTTCAAAATTTAAGCCCAGTCACAGCCTAACTGATATGACTTATCTGTTTAAATTAGTGATATACATAGGTATATATCAAGATAAGCATTTTACTTTTAAAATGTTACCATTCAGAACAATCCTTCAATTTACCTCTTCGAATTTCAGGCAGAATATTCCAGAAAACCGCAATGGTGTCTCACGATCAATTTTTCTTTTCAATATAAAACGTTTTTTCAATTAAGTAATCAAGTACTAAATCTTCTGCAAAAAATGTTTCATTTCAGCTATTGAATAATTAAAACACACAATAGCAAATTTTAGCTACATGCATCAAATAGTAATCATTTAGGATTGCAAGTAGCTATAATTACGACTATTCTTGATAATCTTTTTAATTTTATAAAAGTACATAAGAAGAGTAAAAAATTGTAGGCATTTTCTATATATAGATATAATGGGTTAAAGAGGATTACGCCATTCTCCGATTTTGTGCACTTTTTGTATTCTGCTTATCGTTCTGGGCAAATCATGAGGTCTGTGGCAGCTGACAGGCTAAGTTATGGTACTAAACACAAAGAAGATAACGAAAAAAAAAAAAATAAGCCGAAAAATAGTCACGTGCTGTCATTGATGAAATTAAAATGAAAGTAAAACTTAAAAATAGTTTTCAAGACAAATTTATGCCACTGAAAGTTACAATGACGTGGAATACATTTTATTACCGTTCATTTAAAAAGGTAGTCTCTAATTTATCAAACAAAAATACAAGTTAATAAAAAAAAATCACGAACTGATAAATATTGATGCTGTTCTTTTAAATATTATTATTGACAACACGTAAAAGCGCGCAATAGTGTAGACTATTTTTCATTTTCTAGTCCAACTCCAGCTATGTTTTCCAAAATATCAAGAAGAAGAAAGTATTAATTTGTTTAATTATTATGCATTAAAATATCCAAAACATTATTTAAAACAGTTAACCATGGCAAAAACTGATTGCTTTACAACTATGAAATTGAAAGAGTTTCTAAGTTATCTTATAATTGTCTTATATTATATTATATCTTATATTATATTGGTAATTTCTTACTATCAAATAAAGTAATGCCTTAATTTTTATTTCTAACCTTTTTTTTAAAAAAATGTTCTTTTGAATGATACTCTGTCCCCAAAAATTGGTGAAGAAGATATATCAACGAAAAAATCTTACTTAAAATTTCAACTTTAATGGCTATAAAAAGGAAGCATTTTACAAGTTAAACCTTCCCCCTGGGAAATAAGAAAAATAAATTCGCTCCCAAATAAAAGAAATAAGTAAATTAATTAAAAGTTCGCAAAATATGATACTGAATGAAATTCTATTATCAAAAGTTTGTTTAGAACAGAATGCAACAAGGAAATTTTCATCAAAAATTTAACGTTAAACACAAGAGAGTCTTTAAAATGGAATAACTGTTCAAAGGAAAAAAAAGAAAAAAAGAAAAAAAAAAGAATAAATAAATAAAATTTATTCTTTAAAACCCATAAATCAAACCGTAACCTGACATAAACCGTAACCGTAACCAATGCTCTAGATTTTGATTAAAAATGTCAAATTCTGCTGTGATACGGACGACAGCGACCGCCGTCTCACAGCAGAAACCGACCAGCCAAGGCCCGGATTCGAACCGGGGACCTGCAGAAGTTGGTTTCCACAGTTTTTAACGCACCACGCTTCCTCGGCAGTGGTGAAGGGGAGAAGTTCACCCTTTTATAGGGGGAACAACGTCCATCTTATCCCCCCATTTATTACCACATGAAGTGCGTGCTAATTTGTACGGTCTATGGGAAATGGTTTTACAAAATATTAGTATAATGACCTGTATACTAAAATCTTTCTTCGGGCCTTTTTAAGAACTCTCAATTAACACCTTCAAAGAAGTTCGATAAGAAGTTAGCGCAACGAGAAAATCTTACCTAAAATTTTAATTTTAATTGTTATAAACAGGAAACATTTCACAAGTTAAAATCCTTCTCCCGAAAAAAAGGTAAATATATAAGTCCCTCCCAGAGAGAGCAAATAAGTAAGTTAATTAAAAATATGCTGCTAAATGAAACAATATCATCAAAAGTTTGTTTAAAACCGAAATCAACAGGTGAAATTGCATCAAAATCTAACTTTAAATACAAGCGAACCTTTAAAATGGAATAACTTTCAAAAAACTAAAATTTAAAATTATATATATATCTATATATCTATATATANTTATATATATATGCCCACAAATCAAACTATAGTCTGAGGATCGGATACTATATTGATTCAAAATGTCTAGCACTATTGTGATACGAATAACTGCGCCACCCGTATCACAGCAGATACTGACCAGCCAAGGCCCGGGATCGAACCGGGGACCTACAGAAGAAGGTTTCTGCACTTTTTAACGCACCACGCTACCTTGGCAGTGAGTAGGGGAAGAAGTTCATCAATTTATTGAGGGAACAACATCCATCTTATTCTCCTAGTTTTAACTGAATAAAGAGCGCGCCAACTCGTACGGTCGTTTTATACGGCTTTACGAAATGGTAGTATGATGATATTCAAGGTATTAAAATTTTTCTAAAATTTAAACTGTGTCACTTATAAACACAATTGCCTAACTGATATAAATTATTTATATATTAGGGTAGATATATCTATCTATATATATATATATCATATATATAGCAAGATAGGCTTTAAAATGTTACCATTAAGAACAATCTTTCAATTAACTCCTTCAAAATTCGAGCTTAATATTCCAGAAAACCGTAATCTTGTTATGATCCATTCTATTTTTTTTTTTTACATTTGAATGATACTCTGTCACCAAAAGTTTGTTAAGAAGATAATGACACGAAAAATCTCACTTAAAATTTTAACTTTAATAGCTATAAAAGGAAACATTTTAGAAGATAAAATCCCACTCCCGAAAAAAAAAAAGAAAAATAAAGTCCCTCCCAGAGAAAGCAGATAAGTAAATTAATTAAAAATATACAAAATATGGTACTGAATGGTACTCTATCATTAAAAATTTGTTTTGAACAGAAATGAACAATGAGATTTTTATCAAAAAATTAACTTTAAATACAAAAGACTTTAAAAGGAATAACTTTTCAAAAACTAAAATTTACCCCAAAGCAACTAATTGTACAGACAGAAATAAATAAATAAATAGAATAAAATAAATAAATAAGACATATTTTTCAAAACCAACAAACCAAACTGTAATTTGACATTCAAATATTCTACTGTTTCAAAACGTCATGATCTGCTATGATACGGACAACTGCGACTGTCGTTTCACAGCAGAAACTGACTGGCCAAGGCCCGTGATCGAACCGGGAATCTGTAGAAGTTGGTTTCCACACTTTTTAACGCACCACGCTACCTTGGCAGAGCGGAGGGGCAGATGTTTACCACTTTATTGAGGAAACAACGTTCATCTTATCCTTGTATTTATAACCATATAAAGTGCGAACTAAATTGTTCAGTGGTTGGAGACGGTTTCACAAAATGGTAGTATAATGAGCTGTATATAAAATTTTTTCTAAAATTTAAGAACTGTCAAAAAACTACATTTAATTCAGCATTAGAAAGTTAAAGGTTTGAGTTTTTCATATTTTACTATTTCAAATACATGTAAATATATTGAGAAAAGATAAGTTAAGTACCGTGTACCAGTGGCGCATGGTGAATGTTTCGGATTATTGTGTATCGTTGGGGTACATGGTACCACGCTGGAAAGATATCTGCCTTTGTTCTCCCTTGTCTTTATATTCAAAAATTTTTACGGGTTACTTTTTAATATCTTTCCTTTTTCTTCTATTTTTTTTAAAAATTATGATTTTTTTTATTTACAATGATTTTTCTCATTGCTTATTTATTTATTTATTTTTGACCCATAATTTTGATTGAAATGTAAAAGTTCTGCTTAGAATGAGCAAAAAGAAACAAAAATAATAACTCTTATTTTAATGACTGGAATTTCAGGTATTAAAAACCTATCTTTATCGTCAAAAAGTTAACTTCAATAATGCTGATTAATTAGTTCTGACTTTGAAGTTACGTTCTAGTCTAGTTCTGACTTTGAAGTTTGAAGTTACGAGATCAGACCCATAAAAGTACTTTCTGTGAATAAACATACTTTATATTTTTCCCGTCAGATTTGGATTTTTAACCATACAAATATGGAGAGTGGCCGCAGTCTGGAAACTATGGTCCATATTGTTTAGTCAGGATAGCTGACGAAGGTGAGGCCCCTAAATGTTAACTTCATTTTTTGCGTATTTTACCATATTTCGGTAATTTCGAATTATGATAAGGTATGTCAAATTTTAAGGTACGTTCAAATTATAAGATATGTTTTATGTTGTTGAGGTACGAATTATTTCTCTGTTACATGACTCTGTTGAATAAAACATTCTTTGCCTTTTCTTGTTAAATAAATGTCGCATAAAACAATCTTTGCCTGCGAAATGAAACCTTTTACCCGGCCGGTTAAGGATAGCCGGCAAAAATTTAATTTGTTCCCTCGTTTTTTTTGGTCGGGCATTAAAATATTTATGCAGAATATTATAAAAATCACATAATTTGTTATAGAACTATTATTTTATAAGATATAGTTCGAAGGAAATTAATCTTGTAGTTATATAAATAAAAACATTTTCTTTTTATTTAGAATTTCTTAAGCATGGCATAGATGATAGTTGACTTTATAATTTAAGATCAAGAGGTAACACTGTTTATGTCCATTGTTATGTCCTTGTCTCGGCTTTAACATGTGCTTTTATTTACTAAGAAATCAAACTTCAATGGTGCTTAAATTAGTAATAACATTAAAACAATCATGTCCCTTGTCAGAAAATATTTATGTTCTGTTTGTAACTATTGCCGACTATTCTTCTATAAAATTCAAAGCTCATAAGCCCAAAAAATAAAAGCATATTATTTGTATTTACTCATTTGAAAGCAAATTTAGCATGAGAGTAGTACACATATATCGCATTTTTTCTACGGTTAACTTCGAATTTTATTCATTGCGGTTTTATTAACTTTAAATACCAATGCCTCTGTTTCTAATTTCGCATTTATTTAAGTATCAGATTTTTTAAATTAGAACAGTTTTCAGCATTGATTTCTGAATTTGTATGTCTTTCTACTAAGAACGCACTTTTTTTCAGTGAACATATTTCTCTGTCTCGAAGGTGTTCATTTTACGAAGATTTCCAAGAATTAAAATTCAACACAAAAGTTAAATATATCGTATCTAAACAGTTATTTCTGATTGATCATTAAGAAGCTGGTGGAATTTTTAAAACTACATACACAGCAATAAATTTTAGATAACTATAATTCTTAACAGTGGACAGAAGTAGTGTGCTACAAGTAGTGAAACTACTGTAGTCGCTCACATTTTTGCGTAGTTTGTAGTGCAGTGTGCTAATTTTTTGAAAAAGTAGTGGAGTGAGTAATGTGATACAAAAAAAACCCCAGTAGTTTGTAGTGATTCCTGACAACTACTTTTAATGCTAGTTTAGTAAAGAAACACGGCCCTAACGCAACTAATTTTTCGCATTTGGTGATGAAAATCTTCGCGGCTCCTTCAATGGATGGAATGAAATGATCATGTGGCTGCAGCGTTAACAGGAATTGCTTACTTAGAATCAAGTATAACTATTATTTTAATTAGTCATTACGAAAAAATAGATAAGTAATCACTAAGGCCCGGATTTTGATGACATTTGCATTTTTTGTCCTTTAGAGCATTTTTTGAGATTTATAGGGCATTTTCTTTAAATTTTGGGGCGTATTTTGCATTTTAAAGCATTTTTTGAATTTTTTGTTAATTTTTTTCTAATTTTTATTATTTTTTATAATTTTTTATTATTACACTGGCTTTCAAACAATGAAGAAAATCTCTAGGATATTAAAAGGTGAAGCAACATCTTTTCAAATTGAAGAAGAATTGTCAGTAAGTGTGACCGTCCTTTTCAAGTACGCACCAATAACATCAGTAGACGTTGAAAGAAGCTTCTCCTGGAATTAAAATTTGCTTTCAGACAAGAGACGCTCGTTTACATTTCAAAATATTAAAAAAAAAATTAATAATCCACTGCAGTTCTGATATTTAGTAATATTATGAGATGGAAGTTGTTATATTCATTTAAGTTTCTATACAAAATGAAAATGTTTTGGAGTCAATATATTTTCCTTTTTTTTTGCTATTTTAGGATATAAAACATATTTTTCAAACTTTAATGAACGTAGAACAAGTATTGCATTCCTTTATATTTTTGAAACGACTCATAATAATTTTAAAGAGTAAAACATTGTTTTAGTTCAATATTTTTACTTCTATTTAAGTCATGTCATAAGGCATTTTTAGCGCAATTTTCGCATTTTAAGGGCATTTTTTGCAGTTTGTAAGGGCATTTTTTGCACTTTTTAAGGGCATTAATTGAGATTTTTTAGGTCATCAAAATCCGGGGTCTAGTAATCACTTTGGTCACACTTTCATACGCAAATGTACACTCGCGAAACTTTGATGATATTTTAATTCAAGGGAATGTAGTTTCGATGAGCTTAATTATTTATCGGAAATAAAAAGGCATTGAGCAATTAAAAAATTGTAAGTATTTGATAATTTTATATTTCCTATATTAAATATTCACTGTCGAGGAAGGCATAAGAACTTGAAGGTTAAATGAACAAATTCGGAAAAAATGTTTTAGAATAACAAACTGGCTCAAATAAATATGAATAAATATTTTTCAATTATTCCCTTGCATTTAATATAAGCAAATTCCATATTCAAATCCATTTTGAACATAGGTGTAAATTAAGTTCACCAACGTGGTTTGCCTCCTTAAAGTAGTAACTAAATTCCTAAGTAGTTTGTAGTTGCTACATTTTGAAAAAAAGAAGTTGCAGTTGTAGTTAACTACAACTACATTTGCAGTTGTAGTAAACTACAAAAATAATGTAGTTTTTCAGACCACTGGTTCTAAATATGATAGCGTCAAGCAAAAGTGAGCGTTACCCTGCAATAGATACCCGTAACATATGATCATGTTTTACAATGATGTTTTTTAGATTTTTTCAGAGGAAATGTGATCACTTCTTCTCAGTCTAATTTTATTTTCTTACCTTAAGGAATTTTACATAGATCAAGTTCATTATAGATAAGAAAAGGGCTGCAAGAGGCTTCATGTGCCCAATTATTATTCAGTTCAGTTCATATGATCAGGTTATTAAGTTTTGATAAAAGTTCAAATTAAAAAAAATTAATTAATGAAAGTATGAATTAAATTAAACTAACATAAGATAGGTCAAGAGAGGTAATTTATAGATCAATAAAGTCACACAGGTCAGATTTAATTAGTCAAGTGTAAATCCCTAGTTAATAAAATCACATAGATCAAAATCATAATGAATAAGAAAAAGGCTGCAAGTGGCAGCATGTGCCCAATTGCTATTCAGTTCAGTTCATATGATCATGTTATTAAGTTTTGATAAAAGTACAAATTTAAAAAAATTTATTAATGTAAGTGTAAATTATTTTAAATTAATATAATATGGGTCAAGAGAGGAAAATAGTTATAGATCAATAAAGTCACACATGCCAAGTTTAATTAGTTAAGTCTTATCACAAGTCAATAAAAGTGTAATCATATAGTCAAGTGTCACTTGTCAATAAAATCATAGAGATCAAGTTCATGATGAATAAGAAAAGAGCTGCAAGGTGCTGCATGTGCCCAATTATTACTCAGTTTAGTTTATATGATCATGTTATTAAGTTTTAATTAAATATCAAATTAAAGAAATTAATTAATAAAAGTATAAATTAGCTTAAACTAATATAAGATAGGTCAGGAGATGTAAGTAGTTATAGATCAGTAAAATAACACAGGTCAAGTTTAACTAGTCAAGTGTAATCATAAGTTATTAAAAGTGTAATCACATAGTCAAATGTAAATCACTGGTTATTAAAATCACATAGATCGAGTTCATGATGAATAAGAAAAGAGCTCCAAGGGGCTGCATGCGCCATATTATTACTCAGTTCAGTTCATATGATCATGCTATTAAGTTTTGATAAAAGTTCAAATTAAAAAAAAATTGATTAATCAAAGTGTAAATTTGTTTAAACTCATATAAGATAGATCAGGAGAAGTAAATAGTTATAGATCAACAAAATCACACAAGTCAAGTTTAATTAGTCACTTGTAATCACAAGTCAACAAAAGTGTAATCACATGGTCACTTAATCACTAATCATTTAGTGTAATCACATACAGCTGCAAGGGGCTTTAGTGTAAACAGCTGCAAGGGGCTGCATGTGCCCTATTATTATTCAGTTCAATTCACATGATCATGTTATTAGGATTTGATAAAAGCTCAAATTAAAAAATATGAATTAATAAAAGTGTAAATTAAATTAAACTCATATAAGATAGATCAAGACAGGTAAGTAGCTATAGATCAACAAAATCTCTCAGGTCAAGTTTAATTAGTCAAGTGTAATCACAAGTCAATAAAAGTGTAATCACATAGTTAAGTGTAAATCACTAGTCAATAAAATCACATAGATCAAGTTCATGATAAATAAGAAAACAGCTGCAAGGGGCTGCATGTGCCCTATTATTATTCAGTTCAGTTCACATGATCATGTTATTAGGATTTGATAAAAGCTCAAATTAAAAAATATAAATTAATAAAAGTGTAAATTAAATTGAACTCATATAAGATAGATCAAGAGAAGTAAGTAGCTATAGATCAACAAAATCTCTCCGGTCAAGTTTAATTAGTCAAGTGTAATCACAAGTCAATAAAAGTGTAATCACATAGTCAAGTGTAAACCCCTAGTCAATAAATTACATATATCAAGTTCATTATGAAAAAGAAAAGAGCTGCAAGGGGCTGCATGTGCCCAATTATTACTCACTTCAGTTCACATGATCATGTTATTAAGTTTTGAAAAATGTTAAAAATAATAAAAGTGTAAATTAGCTTAAACTAATATAATTTAGGTCAAGAGAAGTAAGTAGTTATAGATCAATAAAATCACACAGGTCAAGTTTAGTTAGTCAAGTGTAATCACGTAGTCAAATGTAAATCACTTTTCAATAAAATCATATAGATCAAGTTCATGATGAATAAGAAAAGTGGTGCAAGGGGCTCCTTGTGCCAAATTATTACTCAGTTCAGTTCATATGATCATGTAATTAAGTTTTTATGAAAGTTCTAACTTTCATAAAAACTTAAGAAATTAATGAATGAAAGTGTAAAACAGTTTAAACCTATAGAAGATAGGTCAAGAGAAGTAAGTAGTTATAGATCAATAAAATCACACAGGTCAAGTTCATCTAGTCAAGGGTAATCATAAGTCAATAAAAGTGTAAACCCATTGTCAAGTGTAAATCACTTTTCAATAAAATCACATAGATCAGGTTTATGATGAATAAGAAAAGAGCTCCCAGGGGCTGCATGCGCCATATTATTACGCAGTTCAGTTCATAAGATCATGCTATTAAGTTTTGATAAAAGTTCAAATTAAAAAAAATTGATTAATAAAAGTGTAAATTTGTTTAAACTCATATAAGATAGCTGAGGAGAAGTAAATAGTTATAGATCAACAAAATCACACAAGTCAAGTTTAATTAGTCACATGTAATCACAAGTCAATAAAAGTGTAATCACATAGTCACTTAATCACTAATCATTTAGTGTAATCACATAGTCATTAAATCACTAGTCAATAAAATCACATAGATCAAATTCATTATGAATAACACAAGAGCTGCAAGGGGCTGCATGTGCCCAATTATTACTCTGTTCAGTTCATATGATCGTGTTAATAAGTTTTGATAAAAGTTCAAATAAAAAAAAATTAATTAATGAAAAGGTAAATTAAATTTAACTAATATCAGATAGGTCAAGAGAGGTAATTTATAGATCAATAAAGTCACACAGGTCAAGTTTAATTAGACAAATGTAATCACATATTCAAGCGTAAATCAGTAGTCAATAAAATCACATAGATCAAGTTATGATGAATAAGAAAAGAGCTGCAGGGGGCTGCTTGTGCCCAATTATTATTCAGTTCAGCTCACATGATCATGATCATGTTTTGATGAAAGTTCATATTAGAAAAAATAAATTAATAAAAGTGTAAATTATTTTAAACTAATATAAGATAGGTCAAAGAAGTAAGTAGCTATTGATCAACAAAATCACTCAGGTCAAGTTTAATTAGTCAAGTGTAATCACAAGTCAATAAAAGAGTAATCACATAGTCACTTAATCACACAGTCACATAGTGTAAGCACATACTCGTTGAATCACTAGTCAATAAAATCACATAGATCAAGTTATGATGAATAAGAAAAGAGCTGCAAGGGGCTACATGCCCCCAGTTATTATTCAGCTTAGTTCACCTGATCATGTTATTAAGTTTTGATAAAAGTATAAATTGAAGAATATTAATTAATATAAGTGTAAATTAGATTAAACTCATATAAGATAGATCAAGAGAAGTAAGTAGCTATAGATCAACAAAATCCCACAGGTCAAGTTTAATTAGTCAAGTGTAATCACAAGTCAATAAATCACATATATCAAGTTCATTATGAAAAAGAAAAGGGCTGCATGTGCCCAATTATTACTCACTTCAGTTCATATGATCATGTTATTAAGTTTTGATAAAAGTTAAAAATAATAAAAGTGTAAATTAGTTTAAACTAATATAAGATAGGTCAAGAGAAGTAAGTAGTTATAGATCAATAAAATCACACAGATCAAGTTTAATTAGTCAAATGTAAATTTCTAGTCAAGAAAATCACATAGATGAAGTTCATGATGAATAAGAAAAGAGCTGCAAGGGGTTGCATGTGCCCAATTATTATTCAGTTCAGGTGACATGATCATGTTATTAGGATTTGATAAAAGTTCAAATTAAAAAGTATTAATTAAAAAAAGTGTAAATTAAATTAAGCTCATATAAGATAGATCAAGAGCATTAAATAGTTATAGATCAACAAAATCACACAGGTGAAGTTTAATCAGTCAAGTGTAATCACAAGTCAATAAAAAAATAACCACATAGTCAAGTGTAAATCACTAGCTAATAAAATCACATAGATAAAGTTCATTATGAATGAGAAAAGAGCTGCAAGCGGCAGCATGTGCCCTATTATTATTCAGTTCAGTTCACATGATTATGTTATCAAATTTTGATGATAGTTCAAATTTAAAAAAAAAAAATTAAGAAAGGAATAAATTAGTTTAAACTTATATAATATAGGTCAATAGAGGTAAATTGGCATGCTTTTAATGTTTGATATTTTCATAAAAATTCGATTTGTTTTAATAAGTTTTGATTTATTTTACTACCTTTGCCAGAATTATTTCTTAAAAATCTCACTTGTTTGGGGTTACTCCACTATTTCTAACTGAATTAGACCTTGAACTGGAAAAATTATTACATTTCACTTAAACGCTGATTGATAGTGTATGCTCTTTTTACCTCTTGATTTTTTCAGTTAAAACATATTATTGATATAAATTTTACAACACTTTAGTCCATGAAAAGCGTTAAACGTGTTGGGGCATAAGCATCAAATCTTCAACAAGAGGGGAAGGGGAAGAAATGAGCCGACTTCAAGAGTATAAGTCATAAATCTTAAGTGTAGATCATAGCGTTCTATAATTCTCTTATAAAAACTCTTAAACAGAAAAAATAATTCTTACTTTTTCATCTATGTGTCCTTATCAAAAATACAAATTATTTGCATTGCTCAATCAGTGGAGAACGATTCAAAGAGATCTTGTCAGTTTTATGTGATCTTTAGAAACTCAAGGATCTTCCAGATGGTGAGCATCCACAATGTGGATTTCTTCCTGACATCAAAATATATATTTTCTGAAGCACCAACAACGGGGTGCTGTTCTTTAAATCCGTAACTCCGAAAATTCTAATAAGGACCAACAATATGACGTTCCTGTAAGTTTTTACTCTGTTTCACGCTTTTTTAAAATTTAGTTTAAAATGGGAAAAAGTAATAATTTAGGTGTCATTTGTAATTTTTTAAATTTATATGGTATTGTAATAATATATTGTGTTTTATATAATATTATACATTATATATTGTATATTTATATATATTGTATATTATATAATATTGTATTTTATATAATATTGTAATTTTTTTAAATCTATACAAATTTGTAATTTTTTAAATTTAAAAACACCATATAAAAGTTATTTATTATAAACAAAATTCCAACCAAATTATTCGTTATCTAAACTTTTAGTTTAGTTTTTGGATTTAAATTATAAAGCAAGCTTAGATCCTTTTATTTCCTAGATATTAACATAACTATAAAGATCATTAACTAATTTCGAAAATCATTATTTATTATCCTTATTAAATAATTAATTCAAATTATTTATAGACACTACTATCGAACTTTCGAGATACTTCGACATCAATTGAAACACTTCAACTTATGCTTGAGTAAAATTTTCACCAAATTATCATAATGAATTCATGTTGTTAATTATAAATATTAATTTTAAGTTATACATTTCCTTTTCTTTATGTATGGTTAGCATAAAAGATAAGCATACATGCTCGAGTAAAATTTCCTCCAAATCCTAATAAGGAATTCATGTTGTCAATTATAAATATTAATTTTAAGTTATATATCTCCCTTTTTTAGGTATGATTAGAATGAAAGATAATCATACATGTTCGAGTTAAATTTTCTCCTAATCCTAATAATGAATTCTTGTTGTTCATTGTAAATATCAGTTGTAAATATTAATTTTAAATTATATATCTCCATTTTCCTACGTATGATTAGAATAAAAGGTAATCCTGCATGCTCAAGTTAAAATTTTCTTCGAATCCTAATAATAGATTCATGAATTTTATATCATAATATTTTTAAATTTGCAATTAGTTAATTACCTTTAAAAGTTAATAAATTTCATAAATTAGTCAATTTAAAATTTACATATTGTTAGTTTATTAATTAATAAATGAACTGAGTTAATTTTATGAAAAGTTATAATTAAATAGTTTTCATAATATTTGTTTTGAGTAATATTTTTGGTGGCATATTTTTCTAATTATTTTTCATAACAATTTTCATTTTTAACTATAACACTCAGTTTAACTGGAGGTTGGAATAGAGCAAATTGTTTGGGTTCTGACACCATATATTGTATAAATTACATATTAATTAATTTGTTACAGCTTGTTTATTTATAATTTTTTCACAATTAATTTTCAATTATATAATATATAATAATATTAATATAAATTATATATAAATTTGTATAATGTATATTATAGCCAATATTATAATATTAATTATTAATTTTAAGATTAATTAACTATTAAATTGAGTATTTTTTAATTAATTAATTTAAAAATATTAATTTTGTTCATTATAAATGTTATAAAATTGTTTTATAAGTCATTTGAATAATTATCGTATAATTTATTTGACTAATTTTTTTAATTTAAAAATAATTAAATGGATCTAGATAATTTCCATAATAATAATAATTTCCATTCAACCTATAGAAAGTAATTTTAACTTGAAACAGAGTAAAACAAATATTTTGGACTCCTATTCGATACGAATTGTATTTTATATAATAACGCAATTAATTTTGTTACAAAATAATTTTAAAAGTTAATTAATTTTATAAATTAATCTAGATAAAAAGTAATTACTTTCATAAGGTTATAAACATATAATCGCAATAAATAAATTTTTTGATATTTTATAATTCAAATAATGATCATAATATACATTCGAGTATTATTTTTGTCATAATTAAATAATTATAAGTACAGGAAATAATTTTCATTAAATCAACTATAGGATCTAGATTGAAACAATCTGGAGTCGAGTAAATTTTTTCTACCCCAATTCCAGGGTCGGTTTTAAAATATTGCAATAAAAATGTCACCCGACTTCGAATGCTGTTGTTGTAGTTCATTTACGTCGCACTAGAGCTGCACAATGGGCTATTGGCGACGGTGTGGGAAACATCCCTGAGGATGATCCGAAGACATGCCATCACAATTTTGATCCTCAGCAGAGGGGATGGCACCCCCGCTTCGGTAGCCCAACGACCTGCTCGCGAAGTCGAGCACAGTTTAACGAGGACCAATACCGCACACCCTCGGTCCCTACGCAGATTGATCCAAGTGGTCACCCCCCCCCCACACTGACAGCAGCCAGTGATGCTTGACCTCGGTGACATCTTCGAATGAGAACTGCTTTATCTGTAGACGCGCTGATAATTCTCCAATAAAATTAGTTCAAAATTTAAAAAATCATAAAAACGGAGAGCCGTCTTACTCGATTTTAAAACGTATGTCAGAGTTTACAAATGCTTAACTACCTAATTGATCTACAAAAAAAATTAAAAAATGGATAAAAATTTTAGCGTAAATTCTTCAATCTAAATAGAATAATTGTGATTTAGCATGTAAAGGAAAGCACTTACGTTTATATTTTTAATGAATGAATAATTTTTAATAAGAAGATTTATTAACTAACGCATGAGCGCTTTTTAAATTCGATTTTGAACCACCTTTTCTCATTTTATAAATTTCGCTTATTAGAAAGGATATGAAATGCATTTACTTTGAAAATCTGCTTAACTAATTTAAATAGCTGAACATTGTTGATGTATTGTAATTTAGCATGTTAAGAAACGTGTTTTCGCTTACATTAATGAATGAATAATTTTTAATAAGAAGATTTATTAGTTAACGCATGAGCGTTTTTTAAATTCGATTTTGAACCACCTTTTTTCATTATAAATTTCGCTTATTAGAAATGATATGAAATGTATTTACTTTAAAAATCTGCTTAACTAATTTAAATAGCTGAATATTATTGATGCATTGTAATTTAGCATGTTAAGAAAAGTGTTTTCGCTTACATTAATGAATGAATAATTTTAACTAGAAGATTTACTCCTAAACGCATGAACATTTTCAAAACCTTAATACGATTATTTTGTATTTTAATGAATTATACGGTTTTCTTAAAATAACAGCAAATTTAATTAATGCAAAATATTAATGCGAATAATTTTTATTTAAATTATTAAAAACTGATTTATTCTTCGCAAAGAAGACACAGTTACTACCATATTTATATATTCTATGTTAAAAGCTTAGAAAACGCAGATGCGATCCACGAAGAAATGAACCAATTGAATTCTATAGAGATCTTTCGTTATATTTGCACATTAGTAAGCTTAAACGCTATTGGTTACCTGTTAAATATGCCTTTACAATCAGCTTCTGCGTTATTGGCCAAAAAGTGTTTAAGAAATGTTAATAATCTATTCATGCGTGGCAACATTAATTATTCCGTTGCAAACGCCACGTACGCAGCTTTATTTTTAACTAAAAGTAAGTTAATAATTGGAGTGCATAAAATAATATTAATTTTTAACAGCATTTAATTAATTATGAATGAAACATAAATTCATTTAAAGCAACACAAGTTTTTAATTTTCCTAATATAAATTAAAATAAAAAATGCCAGTTGACGGTAAGTCGTTAATGCTCATTAGAAATTGAACGAGAAAAATATGCAATTTCTCTTGACCAAATTTAAAGTTATTTTTAATTTAAATTTATTTACATTTAATTTAAATTTATTTATAATTAAATTTAAAGTTATTTATCATATTTTCAATGATTTTATTTTAAAAAAAATATTTTGCTTAAAAAATTGACTTTCAAATCACCATTCAATTAAAAATGTGAACATTACTGCAATGATTTTTAAATCTGTTATTTTTTCCATCAATTATATTTAAAAAAAATGTATGTTTACATTATGCATAGTAATTTTAAATTCAATTATTTTTAATGTGCAATTAGAAAGTAATCATAGTTGTAAGCATTGTGTAAATACAGCGAGCAAAGTTAACTTCGTTTAATTTACAAAGTGAACTTCATTTAATTTCGAACTTAATTTAATTAATAGGCCAAGATAATTTTTCTGAAAAAATACTATACAAAAATATTTATTTAAAATGAAAAAAGTTAACTTCATATTTGTTTAATTCATTCAATCAAAAAGGGTAAACATCAATCTTTATTTATAAAAAAACAAACAATTTAAATTAATTTCCTTCGACAGTTCATATATTTTATTTGTCATATATTTTATATATTTCCTATAGTTTATATAGTTTATATATAGTATATATAGCTCATATACAGTTCATGTATTTTATTATTAGATTTGAATTTAAATAGTGGATAAAATTGTATAAAAAACATGATTATATAAATTAATGAACAAAATTAATTTCTTATCAGTTGACAGGTTAACTACATTTAAACTTTTTTTAAATCAATAAGCAGGTTAACTTAATCAATTATTTGTTTCAAATACATTTGTTTAATTAACTAAGAATTTGAGTTGACCAGTTTTTAAAGAAATTATTAATAATGTTGTATAACGAATCTTAAAATATAATTTTTTAGAAAAATAAAGTAAACCTTGTTGATTAAAAAAGTAAAGTTCACAGTTATTTTGAAACAAACAATTCTTAATCTATGAACAATTAATCAATAATCAATTATTTGATAATGAAAATTTATCTCATTAGAATTAATAATTTCATATTCAAATTAATAAACATCAACATTATCACTAATTTTAATTTGCTTCAATTAGTCAGTTTCATTCGCATGAAAATCAGAATTTTAGCAAGCTCAATTGGAACAATCATTATTTTATTTTATTTGTATTAAATATTTATAACTAGATTTTCATTGCTAGATATTTTTCAATCAAATTATAAATAATGTTATTTTTTTATCACTAGTTCAAGAACAGAAAAAAAAAACCTCAAGCTCAAATGGGATAAATACTGCCAAGTGCTACTTACAAAGTGTATCCTGAAAGTGCAAATGACAGTTTGATTCAGGTAAAAAAATGTTTTAAAAAATATATTCATTTCAGTAATTTTTTTATTTATGACATGTTATTAACGTAAATTGTACTAATTTATACAGATTGCAATCATGAAATATTTGCTAAAAACATTTTCATATTAACAAGAAATTTTATATTTAAAATAGGAAGATATTTAATTTTGTTACTTATAAGGGTATATTTTCAAATGAAAAGTCATTGTTCATATATAATGAAAAATAATTATCATATATTTTATATTAAAGGGATATATTTCTTTCTCTTTGGTCAAGATGAAAAAAAAAAGAATATTTCTTTATGTTGGAAGGTACAGAATTACATTATTATCAGGATACAAATTTATGTTAGAAAGTTTCCATGTATTTTATGTTATTTCATATTAAACTATAAAATTTTTACTGTCAGTATAAAGAAATCTATGGTAACCCATAGAAGGGGTGACAAAAATTATTTTTGTCAACATTAATGTAAATATGTCTTACAATACAAAGAAAATGATTAGAAGTACATCCTCAGAGATGTTTTAAATTAATTTTTTCTTTCAATTTCAAATTCATTTGTGCAGTTGTCTGAATTCTTACTTTATTAAATAACAAACTTATGTTATAAAGTTTCAATTTACATTTAAAAAATAAAGGAAATTGAATTAGTATTTGACTCTAAATGTGAAGGGTTTTTTAAATAATTACTAATACTTTATGCTATTTCATATTAAACTATAAAATTATTACTGTCCGTTTAAAAAATCTATGGTAACCCATATTCAAAAAGTATTTTGTCACTTCACATTAATGTAAATATGCATTTCAATACAAAGAAAATGATTAGAAGTACCTCCTCAGGGATACTTTAAATTAATTTTTTTTGAATTTTAAATTTATTTGTGCAGTTTTCTGAATTCTTACTTTATTAAATAACAAATTTATGTCATAAAGTTCCATTTACCTTTAAAAAATAAAAGAAATTGAATTAGTTTATGCCTCAAAATGTGAAAGAGTTTTGAAATAGTTACTAGTACTTTATGTTATTTCATATTAAGCGATAAAATTTTTACTGTCAATATAAAAAATCTATGGTGACTCACAGAAGGTGTTTAAAAAATATTTTGCCACTTGACATTAATGTAAATATGTCTTCCAATACAAAGAAAATGATTAGAAGTACCTCCTCAGAGACACTTTAAATAGATTTTTTTTTCAATTTTAAATTTATTTGTGCAGTTGTGTGAATTCTTACTTTATTATATAACAAATTTATGTTATAAAGTTTGCATTTACCTTCAAAAGACTGAGAAAAATGAATTAGTTTTTGCCTCTAAATGTGAAAGAATTTTCAAATAGTTACTAGTACTTTATGTTATTTCATATTAAACTATAAAATTTTTACTATTAGTATAAAGAAATCTTTGGTAACCCATAGAAGGTGTTTCAAAAAATATTTGTCACTTGAGATCAATGTAAATATGTCTTTCAGTACAAAGAAAATGATTAGAAGTACATCCTCAGGGATGCTTTAAATTAATTTTTTTTCAATTTTAAATTTATTTGTGCAGAGTTGGGAATTCTTACTTTATCATATTACGAATTTATGTTATAAAGTTTTAATTTACCTTTAAAAAATAAAAGAAATTGAATTAGTTTTCGTCTCTAAATGTGAAAGAGTTTTTACATAGTTAGTAGTACTTTATGTTATTTCATATTAATCTATACAATTTTTACTGTTAGTTTAAAAAATCTATGGTAACATATAGAAGGTGTTTCAAAAAAGTATTTTGTCACTTGACATTTATGCAAATATGTATTTCAATACAAAGAAAATGATTAGAAGTACCTCCTCATGGATGCTTCAAATTAATTTTATTTTTCAATTTTAAATTAATTTGTGCAGTTTTCTGAATTCTTACTTTATTAAATAACAAATTTACGTCATAAAGTTTCCATTTACCTTTAAAAATAAAGGAGATTGCATTATTTTTTGACTCTAAATGTGAAATCATTTTTAACTAGTTACTAGTATTTTATGTTATTTCATATTAAACTATAAAATTTTTACTGTTAGTTTAAAAATTCTATGGTAACCCATAGAAGGTGTTTCAAAAAGTATTTTTTCACTTGACAATAATGTAAATATGTATTTCAATAGAAAGAAAGTGATTAGAAGTGCTTCCTCAGGGACACTTTAAATTAATTTTTTTTTCAATTTTAAATTTATTTGTGCATTTGTGTGAATTCTTACTTTTTTATATTACAAATTTATGTGACAAAGTTTGCATTTACCTTAAGAAATAAAGAGAATTAAATTAGTTTTTGTCTCTAAATGTGAAGGACTTTTTAAATAGTTACTAGTATCTCATGCTATATCATATTAAACTATAAAATTTTTACTGCCAGTATAAAAAAATCTATAGTAACCCGTAGAAGGTATTTCAAAAAATATTTTGTCACTTGACATTAATGTTAATATGTCTTTCAATACGAAAAAATGATTAGAAATGAAGAAATGACTTTCACATTTGATTTAAAAACTAATTAAATTTTCTCTGTATTGAAAAGTTCAGAATTATATTAATATCATGTTACACATTTATGTGTTATAAGGTTATTCATTACCTGCAAAAACAAAGAAAATTTGATTAGTTTTTTCCCCAAATTTGTTTTTATTTCTAAATGTGAATGAATTTTTAAATAGTTGCAAGTACGTTATGTTATTTCATATGAAAATATAAAATTTTTACTATCTGCAAAAAGAAATTTAAAGTATCTTAGAGAAGGTATTTTTTTTAAAAAGTCATATGATATTGATGTAAATTTGTACTTTTCAATGCAAAAAAGGATTCTGAAATGTCTACTCTTTGATATTTTAAATTAGAATTCTTTTTAAAAATTTTGAATTAATTTTAGCATAAGTAAGGATTCTTATTTTATAATGTAGAATTTCATAGTGTACTAGTATTTGTGTTTGAAATTTCTTCACGTTTGCTCATAAGGCTGATAAAATTTTCTCTGTGTTAAAAGTTTCAGAATTACATTAATAACATGTTATAAATTGATATGTTCTAAAGTTATTTTTTAATTTCGAGAACAAAGAAAATTTAATTAATTTTTATCTGCAAATTTAAGTTTTATATAGAGTAGAAATTTATAGTAACTCATATAAGGTACTTTAAAAAATTGTCCCATTATATTGATGTAAATTTGCGCCTTTTAATACAAAAAAAAATCTTTGAAATGCTTACTCTTGGATATTTTAAATTAGATATTTTTTTTCTCATTTTAAATTTATTTTGCCAGACATGAGGATTCTTATTTTACCCTTTAGAGTGACATAGTAGGCATATATTTGTGTTTAAAATTCTTTCACATTTGCTAACAAAACTAATTCAATTTTTTCTGTATTGAAAGGTACAGAATTACATTAATATCAGGTTACAAATTTATGTGTTTAAAAGTAGTTGTTCACCCTCAAAAACAAAGAAAATTTAATAAGTTTTTATCAACAAATGTAAAAGAGTTTTAAATATATTGATATTTCCCATTTAACCATAATACTTTTGATGTTAGTACAAAAAAAATTGTTGCATCCCATAGAAGGTGTTTCAAAAAATATTTTTTCACTTAATATTAATGTATATCTGTACCTTTCAATACAACTAAAATGTTTTGAAGTGCTACTCAGTGCTACTTTAAATAATTTTTTTCCAATGTTCAATTTATTTTTGCACCTGTGGGAACTTTTGTTTTATCACATGGAATGATATAGTTTACTTGTATTTGCATTTTCAAATCTTTTATATTTGCTTGAAAAAACTGATGTTACAAGAAAAAACTTAAATTTTCTCTGCATTCAAAAGTTACGGAATTGCATTAATATCATGCTACATGTGCATGTGTTAAGTTTATCTTTACCTTCAAAAAACAAAGAAAAAATTAATTATTGTCTCTAAATGGGAATGAGTTTTTAAATATTTAATGTTATTTCACATGAAACTATAAGACTTTTGCTGTCTGAACGAAGAAATTTAAAATATCTAAGAGAAGAAATATTACAAAAATTGTCTCATAATCATAATGTAAATCTGTCTTTCAATACAAATAAATGTTTAATTTAACATATCTCAGAATAGGAATTTCACAAAAAACTGTTATTTGATATTAATGTAAATTTGCACTTTTTAGGAGAAAACGTTTTGAAGGCCTACTCTGGAATACTTTCAGTTTAAAATTTCCTTCAATTTTAAATTTATTTTTGCAAATGTGATTCTTATTTTATCATATAGAATGATATTATGTACTTGTATTTGTGTTTAAAAATTTTTCGCATTTGCTCACAAAATTGATCTGTATTGAAAGGGATAGAAGTACATTAATATCATGTTACACACTCATGTGTTATGAAGCTATTCTTTACCTTCTAAAACATAAGAAAATGTAATTATTTTTTTCTCAAAATCTGAAGTTACAAATGCATTATGTTATTTCATGGGGAACTGAGGAACTTTTATGTCTTCAGAACGACATTTAAAGTGGTTTTTAACGACATAGAAGGTTTTTAAAGGTTCAGAACGACATAGAAGGTTTTTAAAAAATGCTATATGATATTAATGTAAATCTGTACCATTCAATACAAAGACGAATTTCTAAATGTCTACTCTAGGATACTTCAAATATTTTTTTTTTAAAATTAAATTTTAAAGTTATTTAGGCAGACATGAGAATTCTTATTTTATCATGTAAAATCACATAGTGTGCTTGCATTTGTGTTTGAAATTCTTTCACATTTGTTCACAAAACTGATAAAATTTTCTCAGTAATGAAAGGGACAGAATTACATTAATATCATGCTGTACATTTATCTGTTATGAAACTATTCTTTACCTTCATTAACATAGAAAGCTTAATCCATTTTTTCTCCAAATATGAATTTATAAATACATTATGTTATTTCATGTGAAACTATTAAACTTTAATGTCTGTGGAAAGAAATTTAAAGTGTCCCTTAGAAGGTATTTTTTTAAAAAGAAAACGCCACATGATATTAATGTAAATCTATGCCATTCAATAAAAAGAAGAATTTCTAAATGCATACTCTAGGATATTTTAAATAATTATTTTAATTTTAAATTTATTTTGGCAGACATGAGGATTCTTATTTTATCATACAAAATCTCACAGTGTACTTGTACTTATATTTGAAATTCTTTCACATTTGCCCACAAAACTGATAAAATATTCTCTGTACTGAAAGGGACAGAATTACATTAATATCATGTTACACATTTATGTGTTATGAAGCTATTCCTTACCTTCAAAAACATAGAAAATTTTAATTTTTTCCCCTTCCAAATCTGAAGTTATAAGTACATTATGCTATTTCAATTAAAACTATAAAACATTTTTTTTCTGTAGAAGGAAATTTGAAGTGTCATATAAAAGGTATTTTTTTAAATAGAAGATGTCACCTGATATTAATGTAAATCCATACTATTTAATGAAAAAAAGAATTTTTGAATGTCTACTCTAGTATATTTTAAATAATTATTTTAATTTTAAATTTATTTAGCAGACATGAGAATTCTTATTTTATCATATAGAATGACATTTTATCATATACAAATACACTTCTATTTGTATTTGAAATTTTTCACATTTGCCAGCAAAACTGATAAAATATTCTCTGTATTGAAAGGGACAGAATTTCATGTTAAGACATTAATATCATGTTACACATTTATCTGTTATAAAGCTATTCTTTACCTTCAAAAACATAGAAAATTTTAATTTTTTTCCCTTTCAAATATGAACTTATAAGTACATTATGTTATTTCAATTAAAACTATAAAACTTTTTTTTCTGTAGAAGGAAATTTGAAGTGTCCTATAAAATGCATTTTTTTAAATAGAAGATGCCACCTGATATTAATGTAAATCCATACTATTTAATGAAAAAAAGAATTTTTGAATGTCTACTCTAGTATATTTTAAATAATTATTTTAATTTTAAATTTATTTAGCAGACATGAGAATTCGTATTTTATCATATAGAATGACATTTTATCATATACAAATACACTTCCATTTGTATTTGAAATTTTTCACATTTGCAACAAAACTAATTAAATTTTTTCTGTAATAAAAGGTACAGAAATAAATACCATGTTGCAAATTTATGTGCTACAAAGTTATTCCTCTTCATCAAAAATAAAGAAAATTTAATAAATTTTTATCTGTAAATGGGAAAGAGTTTTAAACGGATTTGCAAGTAAATTGTTATTTTACATTAAGCCAGAAAACTTTTACTGGTAGCAAATAGAAATTCATAGTATCTCATAAAATGTGTTTAAAAAGATATTTTTTCACTCGACATTAATGTGTATCTGTACCTTTTAATACAAAGAAAATGTATTTCCTATTCAGTGATACTTTAAATTAATACTTTCTTTAATTTTAAATTGATTTTGGCAGACATGAAGATTCTTATTTTATCATATAGAATGACGTGTATTTGTAAGTGCGAGTCTTTCCCAGTTGTTAAAAAACACTAATGGAATTTTTTTGTATCGAAATGAAATGAATTTTGACAAATATGAACTCTTTTGTGAAATGCCTACACTGCGATACTTTAAATTTTTAATTTCTTTGTACAAGCAGTAAAAGTCTTACAGTTTTATATAAAATAGCATAATATTCTTGTAATTCTGTTAAAAATTCCTTCACTATTGCAGAATTAAATGAACAAAATTTTCTTTTTATAACGGTAACAAATTGCATTATAGCACTTAAATTCAATTTGTTACATGATATTAATGTAATTTTGTCTCTATCAATACAGACAAAATTTAATTAGTTGTTTTGAGCGAATGTGAAAGATTTTAAAATTCAAATGCTAATATTATTGAGAATGTTTTTATTCTATTGTGAAAATAAACATTCTCATGCCTATTGTCTGCGAAACGAAATTTAAAATTTAAAATATCCTAGAGTGTTCATTTTTCAAAAAAATTGTTGCATGCTGTTTTTCAAAATAATGTAAAGCTGTAACTTTCAATGCAGACAAAATATTTTTAGTTTTTTTTAGCAAACGAAAAGAAATTTCAAACTTATTTATTATTAAATTTATTTTTGATGTCAGAAAATGTCTTATAGTAAGAAATAGTACATTTGAAAACATATTTGAAACACTTTAACTGACAAACACTGGTAAAATTTTCTATGTTTTTAAAATTTAAGAATTACATTAAAATCATGTAAAGCTGTAACTTTCAATGCAGACAAAATATTATTAGTTTCTTTAGCAAACGAAAAGAATTTTCAAACTTATTTATTATTAAATTTATTTTTGAGGACAGAAAATGTCTTAAAGAATGAAATAGTGCATTTGTAAGCATATTTGAAAAACTTTAGCTGACAAAAACTAGAAAAATTTCCTATGTTTGTAAAATTTAAGAATTACATTAAAATCATGAATTAAATTTTTGTTAGGAAAATAAAATAGTTTATTTTTAAAATTTAATTCAAATGCGATTATGTCTGATTAATTTCATTCGATTTTTAAAACGCTTTTATGAAACCCCTATTTTATTTATATTCATTACATTTCCCCAAATGTTGCGTTATGTATAATTATATGTAAAATATTTTAGGAATATTTTTGCCATAAATTAAAAAAAATCCTATTGTGCAACTCATAACTAGTAATTTGAATAAAATGGCCTCTGAAAAACTTATTATTTTAAATTTATATTTTGGAAAAGAAAATTTTTTATAGTATCATATAGGATGATTTAGTGCTCTTTAAACATTTATATATGAAGAAAATATGTTACATATGAAGAAAAAACTAATGCAATTTTCCTTGATTTGAAAAGTACAGAATTACATTAAAGCCATGGTACAAATGTTTTGTGAAATAAATAAATTTCACAATAATATTATGTAGGATAAAAATCATTTATAACCATATTGATATGAAGGCTTAAAATATATTTTTATGATATTTTTTCCCCAATGAACTTGTGTTCATAATTTCTGTTCATATGACCATTTATGTTGATAACAAATGCTTTTAAAATTTAAGATTTTTGCATATCTATAATTTATTTTAAAGCAATCTTATTCAGTAGTTATTACCTATAATTTGAATTAATCGGGCAATAAGAAAAATTGGCCTACTCTGGGATACTTTAAATTTTAAGTATATGTTTGCAAATAGGAAAATTTTCATTGTCCTACTAAAGGACATACTACTCAACAACAGTATTTTTAAATTTGTCACATTTGCAGACAGCATTAATGTAATTTTTGTTGTTTTGAAAGTTACAAAATTACAGTAGTGCTATGTTACCAAATTTTTTTGAAGGGAATAAACTAATATATATTTAACAGTAATATTTAAATTTGTATTACATGTAATTGAAGTAGTTTAAATGTTGTCAGATAATATTGTTTTTAATATTAAGAAAATTATTCATATAATAAATGTTTATGTTATATTTCACATTTTTTTATGTAATTTTTTTGAACTTCGTTACTTGACTACAACTAACTGGAAAATAAGTGCTATCAAGTAAATTAGGAAGTTTAATTTGAACTGGGAGTCAAAATTTGCACTTGCACACAACTTGCAGTCAAAGACTGAAATTGCACTCAACTTGCAGTCAAAGACAGAAATTGCACTCAACTTGCAGTCAAAGACTGAAATTGCAGTCAAAAGACTGAAATTGCTATCTTTAGAAGCATTTTAAAAACATGATTTTATGTAATTGCCTTTCAAACCCAAGGAATATAAATTGTTATATAAACACTATATCATTCTATATGACATAATAACTTTCACTTATGCGATTATGTTATGTATTTAAAGTACCATAGTGCCCCTATTTACTTTATAAATTCAAATTAAAGTTCATTAGTTACTCAATAAGATTATTTTTTAATTATTTGTAGTCACGTAAAAATATTCGAAGAGTTATATTTTAATAATGTATAACACACATAGTCAAATACAAATATTTTTTGAATATTAGTTCAATAGGAGTTAACATGAATACATTTTTATTTCTAAAATCAAGATGATTGCAAATCCTTTTATTTTTCGCATTTGAATAGAATTTTAATTATATAATAAAAATAATTTTAATTTTCACACAAAAATTTCGAATAATAATTTAAATATGATGCTGTACTTTTTCAAGCATAGACATTTTGATTAGTTTTTATCTGGAAATTTTAAAGAGTTTCAAATATATTTTAAAGTATACTTGGTTAATCTTGGTTAATATAATAAGTTTTTTCATGACTGTAAAAATGAATTTAAAGATTTTCAAAGTAGACAAATGCTTTATAATCTTCCTTTAATTCAAATTACAGGTCATATTTTACTAATTAGGATTTAATTTTTCAAGTAATTGTTATGTAAGAATGTTGAAAAAAAGTTACATAAAATGTATTATTCAACATAAACATGCATATAAACGAATACCTATTTTTCATTAAAATCAATATGGTTGAAATTTATTTTAATCACATATAAGCTTATTTAAAAACATTATTGATTAAATATACATCATTTGTTTCTTTAAAAAAATTTGAATCATGATACTGATGCTATTTTATGAATTTTTATATTTATAAAATGCGTTATTTTTTGTTTGCAATTATGTAAGAGTTTTTAAATACAGTTTCCAGACACTGTACAATATGATACTGTAAGTCTTCTTCTGTCTTTAAAAAGGAATTTAAAAAAATTTTGAATTTCCTGCGTGCAAAATAAGTTTTAAATTTTTTTAGTGCTACCCAGTGCTACATATTCTCTAATAATATTAAATTACTGATTAGAGTTTGCTAAATAAAATTTCTTTTCCAAGTAATTGCAAAACTTTTACAATCCTTAAGCAACATAAATCAATATAATGTATAAATCAACATAAATAATTATTTATCTAAGTAAAAGATTTCACATTAAAATTAATGATTTCATACTATTTTAATCACTGACATCTTTATTTAAGCAAAATCTTTATGTATGAGACATATTTTGTTTAATTTATTTAAGAAACATTTTGATTCAGGATATCAATGCTTTTCCTTAACTTCAAAAACAAAGAAAATTTAATTAGTGTTAGTTGGAAAAATATACTGAGATTTAAATGGAGTTACCAGTACACTATGGCTTTTTATATAAAACTATTGTTCGTTTTCTGTCTGAAAAAAAATCAAATAGTCCAGAGTTAGCCAATGCTTCATATTATGTTTTACAATAGATATATTAAAATAATAATATATTGTTATTTAAGCGCATTAATTATTAAACAGAACTATTTTTTATTTATTAAGAAAATAAGTGTTACTATTATATTTATTAAACACGTATTAATATGAAATGAAAAAATCACATTAATATCATGATTCAAAATTTTTAAAAAAAATAGTTATATGTTTTATAATAAATATATTAAGACAAGAGTATATTGTTATTTAAACTTAATAATTATTAAGCAAATTTATTTTTAATTTATTAAATAATAAATATTAATAATATATTTATTAAATTATACGCATTAATGCATGAAATTAACAATTCAAATTTTTGAAAAAAAAATAGTTTAAGTTTAGAATAAATATATTAAAAAAATAATATATTTTTACTTAAGCTTATTAACTACTAAACAAAACTATTTTTGATTTGCTGAATAAGAATGCTATATTTATTGAAATATATGCATTATTTATTATATTATATGATATATTAACTAAATCATATGCAGTAAATGTAAATAATTACACTAATGTCATGATTCAAAACTTTTAAAAAAACAGTTCTTGTTTTATATTCAAAATATTAAAATAATAATATATTGTTATTTAACCTTAGTATTAAATGGAACTATTTTTTTATTTATTTAATAATAACTATTAATAATATATTTATTAAATTATATATATTGATATTGCCATTTTTAATTTTAAATATTTATTTTTATAAATAAATGTTTATGCTGAGCAATAATTTTTTATGTATCTTTTTAAGACTTTTACATTATAAAAATTAATTTAGAAAGACATAATATTCATAAAAAATATGACCTATAATTAAAATCGATCTAAAAGAATCCTATTCATATTAAAAATAATATAGTATAAATATATCTGTAACATTATTAATATGATTGCAAATTATTTTAATTCAATATAATTTTATTTTAATGTAATTGTTAGCCACATATATACTGATTTAAATATTATCATTAAATATAAATCAGTTTATTTCTCTTAAAAAAATTTATAACATGGCATTTTAGTAGCAAAGAAGAGTACATTTATACTGCCTGAAAATTTAAGAGATTTATAAATACAATATAGAACACAATATGTCTTTCAATATAACACTTAAATGATTACTGACAGTGAAGAACAAATTTTTAATTTTAAAGTATTTCAGAGTAAACTAGGACTCATTATTCTCTATTGCTTTAAAAATACAGGTCATGAACAGTTACTGAAGAGTGTGTATTTAAAAATAATTATTGACATGTAAAAATTTTCAAAAGAGTTACATTTTAATAACTTTAAGTCATTAATATAGCACACAATCAAAGGAAAACAAATCATTTATTCATGGTGGTTCATATAAATGTATTTGTAACATTATAATTATTATTGCAAATGATTTTAATTTTATATAATTATATTTTAATGTAATTGTTAGTCATTTATAATCGCATTGTAATATTATCATTAAATATAAATTACTCTATATCTCTCAGAAAAATGTGGTAACATGGCATTTAAGTAGTTCTTTAGCTTTTAAAAAAGAATAGTCTATAATACAGTCAGAAAATTTAAAAGATATATAAATACAAATTAGAGCACACTATGTCTTTCAATAGAACACATAAAAGCTTGCTGTCTGTGAAGACAATTTTTCAATTTTAAAATATTTCAGAGCAAATTAGCGCTCATTATTCTCTTATATTTTAAAATCACAATTTATTAAATGCTGATTAACGTTACTTAAAAACAATTATATACATGCAAAATTCTTCAAAAAATTATTGACATTTGAATAACTAATGCCATTAACATAGAATACAGTCGAATAAAAAAATTCATTTGTGTTCATGGAATTTCATATGAATGTACTTGTAACATTATTAATATGATTGCAAATTATTCTAATCACAATAAATTTTTTTTTATAGTAAGCGTTAAGTATAATTTTTTTTTTACTTTCGCAAATTGCTTTAACATGCTTTAAATTTAGTTACTTCTTAAACAAATATCATTAGCAAATTTATTAACTTTTTTGCTCAAAATGTGATATGTTTATAAATGCTGCTATATATCCACAATATCATTTTATATGTTTCAATAAGAATTTTTCTTTCTGCAATAACGAATTTAAAATTTAAATATAAATTATCATTCTAATTACAAGTCATTAGTCACTTTAGAAGATTTTTGTTTCTAAATTAATTGTAGTTAAGTAAAAATCTTCAAAAAAGTAGCAGTTTAAAAATGATAGCATAAAATATGATTAAATGTAAATAATTTTAGGTTTATATACGTATCATTTTAAAATTCAGATAAATACATTTTTGACAATTTAATTAATATAAATGCAAATGATTTTAACAAAATTGCAAACAATATTTAATTAAATTTGGTAAAGATTATCATTTGTATAATGAAATAAAAATTGTATAATAATATATTATACCTATATAATAATAATTATATATTTATAATTATATATTTGTAATTATATAATCATAATTATATGTTTATAATTAAATGAAAGGCAAAGTGGAAATTTATAAATACAAGAAAAAGTCATGAATCTGTTCACGATTAAAGTATCTGTCCCTAGAAAATTATCCGCAAAATCCTGGCATTCCATGAAAGGGTCAAAAAGAGTTAGGGACTTAGAATTTTTTTTTTAAAGTATTGATTTTTGGTAACTGTAATTTTATTTTTAACGAATCAACAGTCCATAATTAATTTGAAATTGTAGTTATTGTTATAAATGTTATTATGTTATAGTTATATTGCAATTATATTGTAGTTATTATGTTATTGTTAGATTGTAATAAGAATATTTTGAAAAGATAAAAGAATTGCCAGAATTTGCCAATTAAATTGGTTCTAAGTTTCCTTATTAAGTATAAATGGAAAATAAAAAAAAACTGCCAAAAATAAGAAATCATGATTAAAACATATCGCTGAGCCTATGGTCAACTGCAGATTGCTGTAAAATAAACAAGAGAGAAGAATATTTCCCTGAAAAAGTAATGATTTTCTGGAGAGATGCAACTCTAAGTGTTATTTTGTTTTTGAAAAATACACACTTAGCAGAGTTGCATTACTCTAGGGAAACAGTTGTCAACAATTTATGGAAAAAATTGGATGAATACCAATAAAAGAAAAGCAAAGAGGAAATCGGCAAATACGAGAAAAATGCCATGAATCCGTTACTGATTAGAGTATCTGTCCCTAGAGGGTTGTCCTCAAAATCCTGGGATTCCATAAAAGGGGGTCAAAAGAGTTTAGGGAGTTAGGAATATTTTTATGGAACAAGTATTGATTTTTGGCAACTGTTATTTGGTTTTAAACCAATCGACAATCCATAATTTATTTGAAATTACAGTTATTCTTATAAATGTTACTATGTTATTCTTATATAGCAATTATGATGTAGTTATTAAGTTATTTTTTTTATTGTAATTAGATTTTAATTATCATGTTATTCTTATATTGTAATTGGATTGTCGCTAATTTTATATTGTAATAAGTATAATTTGAATCAATAAAAAAATTGCCAGAATTTATAAATTGAATTGGTTGTAAGTTTACTTACTAAGTATAGTTAGGAAAATTAAAAAAAGCTGCCAAAAATACGAAATCATAATTTAAAAAAAACGATGAGCCTATTGTCCAGTGCAGGCTGTAGTAAAATAAACGAAAGAGAAGAATAGTTCAATGAAAAAGTAATGTTTTTCAGGAGAGATGCAACTCCAAGTGTTTTTTTGTTTTTAAAAAATATACACTTGGCAGTGTTGTAGTACACTAGGGAAACAGATGTCTACTATTTATGGAAGAAATTAGATGAATACCAATATAAGAAAATCAAGGAGAAAATCTGTAAATACAAGAAAAAAGCACGAATATGTTTATGATTAGAGTATCTGTCCCTAGAAAGTTGTCGTCAAACCCCTGGGGATCCGTAAAAGGGGGTCAAAAAAGTTTATGGAGTTAGGAAATTTTTTCTTGAACAAGTATTGATTTTTGGCAAACTGTAATTTGATTTTTAACCAATCGACAATCCATAATTTATTTTAAATTGTAGTTATTCTCATAAATGATATTATGTTATAGTTATATGGTAATTATATTGTAGTTATCATTTTATTGTTACATTGTAATAAGAATATTTTGAAAAGATAAAAGAATCGCCAGAATTTGCCAATTGAATTGGTTCTAAGTTTCCTTATTAAGTATAAATGGAAAATGAAAAAAAAACTGCCAAAAATAAGAAATCATGATTAAAAAATATCGCTGAGCCTATGGTCAACTGCAGATTGGAGTAAAATAAACAAGAGAGAAGAATATTTTCCTGAAAAAGTAATGTTTTTCTGGAGAGATGCAACTCTAAGTGTTATTTTGTTTTTAATAAATACACACTTAGCAGAGTTGCATTACTCTAGGGAAGCAGTTGTCAACAATTTATGGAAGAAATTGGATGAATACCAATAAAAGAAAAGCAAAGAGGAAATCGGCAAATACAAGAAGATAGCCATGAATCTGTTTATGATTAGAGAATCTGTCCTTAGAAAGTTGTCCTCAAAATCCTGGGTTTAGGGAGCTAGGAATTTTTTCCTTGAACAAGTATTGATTTTTGGCGACTGTATTTTGACTTTTAACCAATCGACAATCCATAACTTATTTGAAATTGTAGTTATTCTTATAAATGTTACTATGTTATTCATATATAGTAATTACGTTGTAGTTATTATATTATTCTTTTATTGTAATTAGATTTCAGTTATCCTGTTATTCTTATATTGCAATTAGAATGTAGTTATTGTTATATTGTAATCAAAATAATTTGAAAATTGCCAGAATCCAATGGTTTCCTTATTAAGTATGTTTGGAAAAAAAACTGTCGAAAATTAGAAATCATAATTTTAAAAAAATCGATGAGTCTATGGTCTACTGCAAGCTGTAGTAAAATAATTGAGAGAGAAGAATATTTTCCTGAAAAAGTAATGTTTTTCTGGAGAGATGCAACACCAAGCGTTATTTTGCTTTTAAAAAATATACACTTGGCAGTGTTGCATTACACTAGGGAAACAGATGTCTACAATTTATGGAAGAAATTGGATGAATACCAATACAAGTAAATCAAAAAGGAAATATATAAATACAAGAAAAAGGGCATGGATATGTTTTTGATTAGAGCATCTGTCCCTAGAAAGTTGTCCTCAAAACCCTGAAGATCCATAAAAGGGTCAAAAAAGTTTAGGGAGTTGGGAATTTTTTTCTTGAACAAGTATTGATTTTTGGCAAACTGTAATTTGATTTTTAACCTATCGACAATCCATAATTTATTTGAAATTGTAGTTATTCTTATAAATGATATTATGTAACAGTTATATTGTAATTATATTGTAGTTATTATGCTATTTTTACATTATGAGAGGAATATTTTGAAAAGATAAAAGAATTGCCAGAATTTGCCAATTGAATTGGTTCTAAGTTTCCTTATTAGGTATAAATGGAAAATAAAAAAAACTGCCAAAAATAAGAAATCATGATTAAAAAATATCGCTGAGCCTATGGTCAACTGCAGATTGCAGTAAAATAAGCAAGAGAGAAGAATATTTCCCTAAAAAAGTAATGTTTTTCTGGAGAGATGCAACTCTAAGTGTTATTTTGCTTTTGAAAAATACACACTTAGCAGAGTTGCATTACTCTAGGGAAACAGTTGTCAACAATTTATGGAAAAAATTGGATGAATACCAATAAAAGAAAAGCAAAGAGGAAATCGGCAAATACGAGAAAAAAGCCATGAATCTGTTACTGATTAGAGTATCTGTCCCTAGAGGGTTGTCCTCAAAATCCTGGGATTCCATAAAAGGGGGTCAAAAGAGTTTAGGGAGTTAGGAATAGTTTTATGGAAAAGGTATTGATTTTTGGAAACTGTTATTTGGTTTTAAACCAATCGACAATCCATAATTTATTTGAAATTGCAGTTATTCTTATAAATGTTACTATGTTATTCTTATATAGTAATTATGATGTAGTTATTATATTTTTTTTTATTGTAATTAGATTTTAATTATCATGTTATTCTTATATTGTAATTGGATTGTCGCTAATTTTATATTGTAATAAGTATAATTTGAATCGATAAAAAAATTACCAGAATTTATAAATTGAATTGGTTGTAAGTTTACTTATTAAGTATAATTAGGAAAATTAAAAAGAACTGCCGAAAATAAGAAATCATAATTAAAAAAAATCGCTCAGTCTATGGTCAACTGCAGACTGTAGTAAAATAAACAAGAGAGAAGAATATTTCCCTAAAAAAGTAATGTTTTTCTGGAGAGATACAACTCTAAGTGTTATTTTGTTTTTAAAAAATACAGACTTAGCAGAGTTGCATTACTCTAGGGAAGCAGTTGTTAACAATTTATGGAAGAAATTGGATGAATACCAATACAAGAAAATCAAGGAGAAAATCTGTAAATACAAGAAAAAAGCATGAATATGTTTATGATTAGAGTATTTGTCCCTAGAAAGTTGTCGTCAAAATCCTGAGGATTCATATAAAGGGGTCAAGAATGTTTAGGGAGTTAGGAATTTTTTTCTTGAACAAGTATTGATTTTTGGCAACTGTAATTTGATTTTCAACCAATCGACAATCCATAATTTATTTTAAATTGTAGTTATTCTTATAAATGATATTATGTTATTATAGTTATATTGAAATTATATTGTAGTTATCAATTTATTGTTACATTGTAATAAGAATATTTTGAAAAGATAAAAGAATTGCCAGAATTTGCCAATTGAATTGGGTCTAACTTTCTTTATTAAGTATAAATGGAAAATAAAAAAAAAAAGCTGCCAAAAATAAGAAATCATGATTGAAAAAAATATCGCTGAGCCTATGGTCAACTGCAGATAGCAGTAAAATAAACAAGAGAGAAGAATATTTCCCTGAAAAAGTACTGTTTTTCTGGAGAGATGCAACTCTAAGTGTTATTTTGATTTTGAAAAATACACACTTAGCAGAGTTGCATTACTCTAGGGAAGCAGTTCTCAACAATTTATGGAAGAAATTGGACGAATACCAATAAAAGAAAACAAAGAGGAAATCGGCAAATACAAGAAAAAAGCCATGAATCTGTTTATGATTAGAGAATCTGTCCTTAGAAAGTTGTCCTCAAAATCCTGGGATTTTATGAAAGACTCAAAAAAGTTAAGGGAGTTAGGAATTTTTTTCTTGAACAAGTATTGATTTTTGGCGACTGTATTTTGACTTTGAACCAATCGACAATCCATAATTTATTTGAAATTGTAGTTATTCTTTTAAATGTTACTATGTTATTCATATATAGTAATTATATTGTAGTTACTATATTATTCTTTTATTGATTAGATTTTAGTTATCCTGCTATTCTTATATTGTAATTAGATTATAGTTATTGTTATATTGTTATCAAAATAATTTGAAAATTGCCAGAATCCAATGGTTTCCTTATTAAGTATGTTTGGAAGAAAAACTGTCTAAAATTAGAAATCATAATTTTAAAAAAATCGATGAGTCTATGGTCTACTGCAGGCAGTAGTAAAATAATTGAGAGAGAAGAATATTTTCCTGGAAAAGTAATGTTTTTCTGGAGAGATGCAACACCAAGTGTTATTTTGCTTTTAAAAAATATACACTTGGCAGTGTTGCATTACACTAGGGAAACAGATGTCTACAATTTATGGAAGAAATTGGATGAATACGAATACAAAAAAATCAAAGAGGAAATATTTAAACACGAGAAAAAAGGCATCGATATGTTTATGATTAGAGCATCTGTCCCTAGAAAGTTGTCCTCAAAACCCTGGTGTTCCATAGAAAATATACACTTGGAACTGTGTATTACTCTAGGGATACAGCTGTCTACAATTTATGGAAGAAATTAGATGAATACCAATACGAGAAATTCAAAGAGGAAATACTTAAATGCAAGAAAAAAGGCATTAATATGTTAATGATTAGAGCATCTGCCCCTAGAAAGTTGACCTCAAATCCCTCGGATTCCATAAAAGGGTCAAAAGTTTAGGGAGTTAGGAATATTTCTATGGAACAAATATTGATTTTTGGCAACTGTAATTTGATTTTCAACTAATCGACAATCCATAATTTATTTGAAGTTGTAGTTATTCTTATAAATATTATCATTTTATTGTTGTATTGGGAATATATTGTAGTTATTATGTTATTCTTATGTTGTAATTAGACTGTAGTTATTATGTTTCTGTTATTTTGTATTAAGTATATTTTGAATAATTAAAGGAATTGCCAGAATTTAACATATGAAAAAGTTCTTGCTAATTATATATAGGAAAATTTAAAAAAAAACTTCCAAAAATGAGACATCATAATTAAAAAAAATCTTTGATCCATTGGTGTACTTTATGTTGTAGTAAAATGAACGGGAGAGAAGAATATTTCCGTAAAAAAGCAATTTTTTTTCTGGAGAGGTGCAACTCTAAGTGTCATTTTATTCTTAAAAAATATACACTTGGCAGGGTTGCATTACCTTAGGGTAACAGTTGACTAGAATTTTTGGTCGAAATTTAATAGATTCCAAAACTGGAAAAGCAAAGAGGAAATAAAGGAAAGAAAAATTGGTAATTACAAGAAAAACCATGAATCTCTTACATGAAGATTTGAATTTCGGGATCTAAAATTTTTTTCGCAAAACCCAAGAATTTTATATTAGAATCAAACGAGCACAGAGAGTTACGAATTTAAAATAAATTATGTTATTAATATACATATGCAAATATATTTTATTTGATAGTTTAGAAATTAAAAATAAGTTATATTTTTTACTCTTAATAAAAAAGAGATTAATGATACAATTTAGTTTGTTTTTAAAGTATCCTATTTCATTTTTTAAAGGGATAAACTGATTGCCCTTCAATTATCTGGTTTTCCTGACAGGATTTCGATTACTCTGATCCGGTTAATGAAACTCA
>NC_092215.1:16368118-16386279 GCF_043381705.1 Parasteatoda tepidariorum
TTTTTTTTTTTTTTTTTAAGAAAAAAAATATAACTTTTTTAGTGAAATCTTCTTTTTTTTTAACTTTTATCACGCTACTGCCCGTTGTAGACCAATGGCTCACTGAACAATAGTATTCTCAAACTTAGTATTCGTTGCTTGAGAACCACAGTTTATGATATTTTTATGGTAAGATCTCTTCTTACATCTTCTGACTAACTATTTAATGTTTTCTTCTAGCTCTTGATTTCGGTGGCTTCCTTGTTAATGGTTTTTCTCAAATCTTTACTTCATTCTGTGTTCTATATAGTCCTGATATGTACAGTGTCTCAATTTTAAGAATCAAATTATTTTTTTTTCTATTTAATTAAACATGAAAAATCCTTTCATAGTGAAATTAATTTCAAAATTGTCTCTTGCAATCTTTAACAATTAGTTACAATCACGTAAAAAATTCAAGTTTTTCTTGTCACTGTAAGCAAATATAAAATCGTAATTTCTAACTTCTGGAACAATTTTACAGAATGACTGTTATAGATGCTATTTATAATTAAATATCAATAGAGAAACAAATCATATTTTAAATAGAGAATTTTAATAAAAAAAATGCCACATTAAAAAAGGAGAAAATAGTTTTGATTCAAAAGTACTTGTTTTTCTCTGAAGGTTACCTGAATTAAAGCATTTTTGCTACAGCTGGAATTAAAACCATACAATTTGTATAGAAATGATTAAAAAAACATTCTACAGACCATGAAATATAAAGTTCATTTGTAAAAATATATCAGTGAAAGTTTGCCTTAATGCACTTTTTGACAAGATTTCTTGATAAATACATTTTTGCTCCAAAAGTTTCAAATAAAAATATAAAAAATAATAGTTTTTAAACTTTTACTTACCCAAGATGTGTGCATGGTAACAAATAATTCGAATAGTCCAGGTGGCATATACCTGTAATTGAGTTTCATTAACCGGATCAGAGTAATCAAAATCCTGTCAGGAAAACCAGATAATTGAAGGGCAGTCCATTTATCTCTTTAAAAAATGAAATAGGATACTTTGAAAACAAACTAAATTGTATCATTAATATATTTTTTCACTAAGAGTGAAAAATATAATTTATTTTTAATTTCTAAACTATCAAATAAAATATATTTACCTATGTATATTAGGGACCTTTTCAGGGACCGAAACTCAAATCTTCATGAAAGAGATTCATGGTTTTTCCTGTATTTACCTATTTTTCTTTCCCTTATTTCCTCTTTGTTTTTCTAGTTTTGGAATATATTAAATTTCTTCCAAAAATTGTGGACAACTGTTATCCTAAGGTAATGCAAATCAGCCAAGTGTATATATATATTTTTTTTAGAAAAAATAACACTTAGAGTTGCACCTCTCCAGAAAAAATAATTACTTTTTCAGGGAAATATTCTTCTCTCTCGTTTATTTTACTACAGCCTGAAGTAGACCATGGGTTCAAAGATTTTTTTTAATTATGAATTCTCATTCAAGTCTGTTTTTTTTCTAAATTTATTTAATACGGAAACTTATTCGATTTTCAAATTCTAGCAATTTTTATCTATTTAAATTATACTTATTACAATATAACAATAACATAATAACTACAATCCAATTACAATATATGAGTAAGATGATAACTACAATCTAATTACAATAGAAGAATAACATTTATAAGAATAACTACTATTTCAAATAAATTATGGACTGTCGATTGGCTCAAAATTCAATTACAGTTGCCAAAAATTGATACTTGTTCAAGAAAAAAATACCTAACTTCCTACATTTTTTGACCCCTTTATAGAATCCCAGGGTTTTCAGGACAATTTTCTAGGGACAAATATTCTGATCATAAGCACTATCATGGCTTTTTTCTTGTATTTACCAATATCCTCTCTGGTTTTCTTGTATTGGTATTCATCCAATTTTTTACATAAATTGTAAACATCTGATTCCCTAGAGTAATGCAACACTGCCAAGAGTTTATTTTTAAGAAACAAAATAACACACGGAGTTGTATCTCTCCAGAAAAACAATACGTAGTCAAGAAAATATTCTTCTCTCTAGTTTATTTCACTACAGCCTTCAGTAGACGATAAGATCAGAGATTTTTTAACTCAGATCAGAGACATGATAACTACAATATAATTACAATTAAATAATAACATAATAACTACAATATAATTACAATATAACATTAACATAATAGCATTTATAAGAATAACTGCAATTTCTAATAAATTACGGAATGTCGATTTATTGAAAATCAAATTACAGTTGCCAAAAATCAATAGTTGTTCAAGAAAAAAATTCCTAACTCCCGAAACTTTTTTGACCCTTTTATGGAATCCCAGGTAACTTTCTAGTTACAGATACCTCAATCATAAACAGATTCATGCCTTTTTTCTAGTATTTTCCCATTTCCTCTTGGCTTGTCTTGTATTGGAATGCATCAGATTTCTTCCGAAAATTGTAAATAACTGTTACCCTAGATTAATGCAACTGCCAAGTGGATATTTTTCAAAAACAAAATAGCACTTAGAGTTGCATCAATTCTGAATAACACAACTTTTCAAGTTAAATATTCTTCTCCTTCGTTTATTTCACTACTACCCGCAGTAGACCATTGGCTCTCTGAACAATAGTATCGTTAGTATTATTTCCGACAATAGTATTATATCTGGTGAGTTCCAGTTTAAAATTTCCTTTGTGATAAAACCACTTGGGACAACTTTTAGACAACTATGCAACGTCCTCATCCGGATCTTGAGTTCANCGACATTGTGAGGTGTATTAATCCGGAAAAATAACAAAGAGTGGTTGAATAAATATAAGTATGTAATGTTTTATATAACAGTTTCCTTTCTCTTTAACTTCAGCATAACTAATTCACATTAGTTTTAAATATGTTTGCATGATATTTCTGAACATTTTTGACCTTTTTGTCGAACCCTATGGTTTCACGGAAAACTTTTTAAAGACCGAGACTCTATTCATCATGAAACAGATTCATCGTTTTTCTTGTATTAACCAGTTCCTAAATTTCCTCTTCGCTTTTTTGTATTGGAATCTATTAAATTTCGTACATAAAATGTCGGCAAAGTGTTACCCTAGATTGATGCCACTGGCAAGTGTGTATTTTTTGAAAGCAAAATAACACTTACAGTTGCACCTCTCCCGAATAACATAACTTGCTCCGAGAAATCGTCTTCTCTCTCGCACTGCAGCCCGCAGCAGACCATTGGCTCAGCGATTTTTTGAAATTAGGGTTTCTTATTTTAGGAAGCTTTTTTTTTTAATTTTAGAGTGGTGCAACTACAAGACGTGTATTTTTTTAAAGAACATGAAAAGACTTAGAGTAACATCTCTTACTAAAATTGCCAAATAATCTTTTTTTTTCAAATTCAAATTATTTTAAAACAATTATTTTTTGATTATGCATAACTAAAAATATATTCCTTGCAACGTTCAATATATTTTTACAATATTTTAAGCAAAAAGCTTGATATTTATCAGCAGTTTTGGTCGAAAGTGCCTAAAACCATTTTTAGTAAACCTTTTCTTAACATATTTGTACCAATCACTCAAGTAAAAGAAACAGTTCTTAAAAATTTTCTTTTAACGTGTACCAATTATATCTTCCAGCAGCATATACAAAGCAGTTCTTTTTAAGGAAATAAATGTTTTAATTTTTCCAAAATATATTTAATAAGGACTCACGGAAATTGAAGCAAAATACTTTCATACCAATAACCGCAATTTTAAATAACAGGTATAATTCTAATTACAGATACAAAAAATTATTACTTATAATAATAAAAAATCCCGATCTCTCTGAACTCTTTTGACAATTTCATGGAACCCTAAGCTCTCGCAAAAAACCTTTTAGGGAACGTTACTCTAATCTTCAAGAAACTTATTCGTAATTTTTCTTGCATGTGCTCATTTCCTTTCCTTTATTTCCTGTTCGCTTTTCCATGGTTGTTTTGCAACAAATTCTTGCAATAAAATGTTGACAAAGTGTTACCCCCGATGGGTGAGAGTGCCAAGTGATTTTTTTAAAAAATAAAATATCACTTGGAATCGCAACTCTCTAGAATATCTTTACTTTTTCTGTGAAATCTTCTTCCTTCCTTCTCTGTTTTATCACGTTACAGCCAGTTGTAGACCAACGGTTCACAGAACAATAATATTCTTAACCTTAGTATTCGTTGCTTGAGAAACACAGTTTATGATTTTTTATGGTATGATTCTTCTTGCATCTTCTAACTAACTACTTAATGTTCTCTTCTAGCTCCTTAGTTCGGAGGCATCCGTGTTCCGTGTTAGTTCGGAGGCATCCGGCTTTCTCAAATCTTCACTTCATTCTTTGTTCTATATAGTCCTGCCATGTACAGTGTCTGAATTTTGAGAATCAAACTGTTTTTTTTCTATTTAATTAAAATTAAAAGTTCCCCATATAGTGAAATAAAATTTGAAATTGTCTCTTGCAATCCTTAAAAGTTAGTGGCCATCACATTAAAAAGTCGAGTTATTCTAGACGCAGTAAGCAAACATAAAAATGTAATTTCTAACTTCTGGAACAATTTCGCAGAATGACTGTAGTAGATGCCATTTATAATTAAATATCCATAGAGAAACCAATCATATTTTTACTAAAGAATCTTAAAAAAAAATACCACATTTAAAAATGTGAAAATAGTTTTGAATCAAAAGTATTTCTATTTCTCTGAAGGGTGCCTGAATTTAAGCATTTTTGTTTAAGCTGGAGTTAAAACAATGCAATTTTGATGGAAATGATTAAGAAACGATTCTGTAGATCACAAAATACAAAGTTCAATTGGGCAAATGTTTCAGTGAAAGTTTGCCTTAATGCACTTTCTGACAAGAATTTGCTTTTCTAGTTTTGAAATCTATTAAATTTCTACCAAAAATTCTAGACAACTGTTACCCTAAGGTAATGCAACTCTGCCAAGTGCATATTTTTTAAAAATAAAATGACACTTTGTGTTGCACCTCTCCAGAAAAAAAATTTCTTTTTTACGGAAATATTTTTCTCTCTCGTTTATTTTATTACAACCTAAAGAGACCATTGGATCAAAGATTTTTTTAAAAATGATTTCTCATTTTTGTAAGTTTTTTTTTTAAATTTTCCTAAATATACTTAGTAAGAGCTCTTTCATATGTTAAATTCTGGCAATTCTTTTAATTATTCAAAATATACTTAGTACAAAATAACAGAAACTTAATAACTACAATCTAATTACAACATAAGAATAACATAATAACTTCAATATATTCACGATATAACAATAACATGACAATATTTATAAGAATAACTACAATTGAAATAAATTATGGATTGTAGATAGGTTAAAGATCAAATTACAGTTGCCAAAAATCAATACTTGTTCCATAAAATTATTCCTAACTCCCAAAACTTTTTTGACCCTTTAATGAAATCCCAGGGTTTAGAGGACAACTTTCTAGGGACACATGCTCTAATCATTAACATATTCGTGCCTTTTTCCTTGTATTTAAAGATTTCCTCTTTGATTTTCTTATATTGGTATTCATCCAATTTCTTCCATATTACTCAATTACTCTAAGAGAAGCTTCATGGAAGAACATTGTTATTATAGAGAGAGGATGCCGCTAGTTCAAATTACTTCAAATAAAATCTGACCCAGAGCAGCCTCTCGCCAGAATAACAATACTTTTTGACGAGACTGTTACCCAATAAGGACGATTTTTTTTAATAAGAATGGTTTTGAAAACAAGATTTCCCAACAACATCTTTTCTGTAAACCGTTACTCGCTTGAAGAAGGACATACGCTAAATATTAACCTCCCGAAATAGGGTGTTTAAGCATACGGTTAAACATCTGATTTTATTAAAAAATTTATTTGCTTAGAAATTCTTNTATATATATATATATATATATATATATATAATGCGATTCTCAAGAAGGCACAATAGTATTTTCGTCACTTTGACGTAAATTTTGCTTGCATCATACTGCAAGTAACGGTGAAGAGCGATAGACCCAAATTGTAATAGTTTACTGTAATAAATCATCAACATCTATGGCTCGACAGCTTAGGATGGGACTTGGTCTTCTCACGAAGTTTTTTCCAGGCTAACCAATTTAATACTAGTGATTTCCAATTTTTAGTTTTTAAGACCAAAGGGTCTTATCAAAAGCCATCTATGCATCTCAAATTCGGTCTACCTCTATTTCGTGTGCAAACTGATATGGCATTCTAAAATCATAAATCTACTCAATTAACATTTGCAGTTCATAATTTCCTATATAAAGAACGAATTTTCCATGATCCAATTTTTAAGTCCTCAAAGCTTTCTCCAAATCGTCTCCATTGTGTCAGTCCGTGTTTTTTTTCTTCTTTGGATTTCGTAACAATGGTTTTTTACAGTTAAGGGTCGTTCCCTCTACTCCCACCCCCCAAGTCTCCAGATATATTACCCAGAAGCAGGTTTCCCAGCTGTAACCCCAGACACTGGGTACCCATTTTTGTCGCCTCTTACGACATGCATGAGCTGCAGTGGGACTATTCTTTCAAACCCGGTCACCACACGGGAAACAGTAATAAAACTGCAATCAATTGTAATTATTGTTAATACTGTAATATTATCAGTGCGATAGCAATAAATAGTGATACTAATAAATTTTTTAAGATAATAAAATTTTTGTGCTACTTACCTAAAATCATTCATGCAGGCCTCTCTGCATAGCTTAATATATGATCTTGTTTCAAGTAGACGAATGCTCTATAAGTAGATTATATCTTAAGTGATCACCTTTCTTGCATTAGTAACTTTGCCTACTCTGCAAGTCTTTTTATTTAATTGATCGAACGATGGAACGAGCATAACATCAGTGATTCTAGCATAGATCATTCCTTAAAGTACGTCTTTCTTGATCACATGTAATAGTGATAAATTAAGAGCTAGAAAAACAGAAATTTAGTATATACCTATATTGCCCAAAAGCAGTCAAAATGACAGGATTTCAAAAGAATAAAAAAGGGGCAAATACCCCAAGAGAAACTTCAAGTGTGAACATAGTAAACGTAGACAGAGGTTGAAACTGTGGCCATCAACTTCCGGAACTGGGATTTTCAAGCCGAAGAGATGAATGATCTTCGAATTATTATTATTCGTGTCTTTATGACTTCCCCAAGGAAAGTTCTCGAAAGAGTCGTTAAACAGATATATTTTTCACTCTGATCTCAATCTATGATCAAGTTTATAACCTTGTAACTTCGAGACTAACCCAGAAAGCATGGTAACTCCTGGTTCAAGCAATATAGCAAATTTGCTTCTTAGAGGACTGTGATCATTAGTATCTTTCAATTACTTAAATTGATTTCCATGAAAAAGTTGTGGTAAAAAATGTCATCCTAGAAAGATGCTGAACAAACTGTAACATATTATTTTAAATAAAATAAGTCGCAAGGCAATATACTTTTAATATAGAAAGCGTTTCAAAATAACATTTGTCTTAGAGCATCTCCTCTAAAAAATATGACTCTTTTGAAAAAAGACATAAGCTGTACATCAACCAACGGAACGGGAATATTCAAGCATATGTATAAAAGTGTGATTTTATTGAAACTGTTAACCTAAGAGAATCTTCATGTTTGAACAAATTAATCCTAGACAGAGGTTGCCACTGTGACTTATAGTTTAAAATAAAATAAGTCACACAACTACATGGTTCTCGAATAACATTACCTTTTCACGAGATTCTTGCAACAGCGAAGAGACATTGCATAATCTATTTCTTATAAATGAAAATATTTTTGAAAAGCCATTTTTTTGCTGCAATCCAGAGGCAATTCCGGAATATTACTAAATATCTATTCACAAAACTAATTTTGGAGTAATACAATTTAAATTACTACCTTAGGAAAAAATATCACTAATCTCAAAAAGTCCTACCTTTTTATGTTTCTTTGTGTAAGTCCTGTGTTCGAATCAAGGAGAAGGCATGGAAATTCCTTCATTCTGTGAACTGTCTGTCCTTTCTGTGGAAACAAAGTTGACTCATCTAATATAGTCTCCCTGAAAGCATGGCCAACAAATCTGCTCTACTGATACCTAAAAATGACGAGTGTCAATCAGAAATGGAAAAAATTATTTTCTGTGAATTAACAGATCAAACTTTCTTAAAACATTTCTATTAAATTATTGCTTTTTTGACTCTGCCATCTGGATTAATAGTTTGCATTTAAAGGGAAAGATAAGAGAAATAACATCAGAGGAAATAAAAGCAATACGATTCAGCTTTTACCAAGATAGCAGTGAAACACTAAATTAAAATTTAAAAACTCTAAAGTTGGTAGTAATGTCTATCATTAGTTTAATGCAGTAAGCAGCTTTAAAATGAAAGCAATACAATTCTGATTTCCTCGTAAGGGGGGAGGGGACACTGAATTAAATATCAGTTTTTCAAGATATAAAAGACGATCAAGATATGAAGGACGATCAAGATATGAATAAATCATTTCCAAAACAATAAGCTCCGATTTTAAAGGCAAAACCCTTGAAATACATTTACTTTGTCTACCTAGGTAAGTTCTCTCAGATCTAAGAAATCACTTACCTCGTTTTATCCATATTTCTTTTTAACAGGAGACGATAGTTTCTTCAGTTATTAATTTAAACAAGGAATCATTTATAATTATGTATGGTTTGAAGCTTATTTATGAAATAACTAAGCGATTCAAAGATTTCTGTTTTATATCATCTTAAAATCAAGAAATCTTTTGAAAAACAGCTACTTTTGAATTAATGTTTACTCAATTTGAATTTTTCAGCTCTTATAACTGACGTTAAGCAGCCGACCTATGTTTGAGTCTAAGACTGTCAAAGTTAATGTCCACAGCCTTGTAACTTGGAACCAAACCCAGAAGACATAGGAACTCCAGGCTCAAACATCAAGGGGAATTAGTTTTGTAGAGGATAGTGATTGGAGCAAACATTGTTATCCTAGTCAGAGGCTGAAACCACTGTGACATATTATTTGAAATAAAATATGTCACGGAGCAGACTCTCTCCAGAATAACTTTTTTTTCTGACACAACTTTTATCCATGAAGGACGACAAACATCTCTTCTGAAAAACATAACTTCTTTTCGGAAGCGAAACTCTTCTTCTTTCCTATACATCCAGCTCCGGAACTACGATTTTCAAACATATGTTTAATAGGTGTTTCACTAATGAAACTATTGCCCAAAGAAAGCTTCATGGGTGAATATTGTTATTTTAGACAGAGGAAGCAACTGTGTACAATTACTTCAAAAAAAATTGAACACAGAGCTGCCTCTCTCCAGAATAACATAACTATTTTGACGGGACTGTTACTCAAGGAGGACGTTATTTTTGAGTTGGAATTTTTTTGAAAAAAAGATTTATCTAACAAAATTTTTCTGAAAAACTTTTATCTAACATTTTTTTCAGGACAGCAGGAGACCCTTGACTCTCTGATAAAGGATATTTGAAAGCATTCATTTGCATTATAATCTAATCAGTATTACATTTGTAATTACTTACAAATGCTCATCTTTTTCACTCTCAATTCAGAATATACTAATTAAAAAAATTAATTTTTCTACTTCCTTTTTCACCGACATTTTAAACATACAAATTTCCCAAATAGGCAATAAAATGATGAAAAATTGTTATACTAAGGAGATGGAAGAGATAGATCTAAAGAGATGGAGGAGATTGCCGCATCATTATGGGTATGTTTAATTTTAGTCGCGCTGTGAACTGATATAATGCATTTATCTATATGCAATTCTTCTTCTTTTTTGTTCTTCTTATATTTGCCTCTTCCGGTTGTTACTCCTTAGTTTTTTTTTGCCTTCATTCAAATTAAACTTTTTCCAATGTTTGTAGTCAAATTGTTTTCCCTGAAAGATGCTCAACACATCAGCTTTATTTTTTAAAACAAAATAAGGCTGATGGTGAAACATCTCCCAAGAACAACATTACTTTCTCAATTAAAAGTATTTTTCTGCTGGCTTCGTCTTTGGGCGCTGGTGGTGGAATTTTTGCTCGCTAAACAATATACTTCAAAGTCTTTTCTTTTCTACACTCGCATTTTGAGAATCATTACTTTTCAAAAGCATCAAATATGGTCAAATGCATTTTTTTTCTAGAAAATTTAGCTTTTCTAGAACTTTTGCTAAAACTGTGTTTACAACCATATTCATTTATAACTGAATTCAAACATTGCAAGAGAATGTTAGAATCTTTTGTCCATGAATTTTAAGTTTATTTATATATAACTATATATAGGAGGAACTTTCACCTTTGAACAGAATTACCGAAAAATCTTACATTAAAAATAGTTTTTTTGTCAATTCTGTTGAAATGGTATAACAAAACATAAATTTTTTCTAAGAATAATTAGAAAACTAACTCTATATTTTTGGTCCACGAAAAATAAAATATTCAGATAAAAATGATGAGCTTAGTTGATGAAGTAGGCAAGAGACATATTAAGGGGTTAAAGTAGATAACTTTTTCCAGGAAATCTTCTCTCTCTCTCTCTCTCTCTCACTACAGCCCACAGTAGACCATTGGCTCATCAATTTTTTTAAAATTAAGGTTTCTTATTTTTTGCACTTTTTTTTTTAAATTTTAGATTGGTGAAACTGCTTGGTGCTTATTTCTTAAAACACATGATAAGACTTAGAACAACACCTCTGACCAAAATTGCTAAATAATCTTTTTTTTTAATTTCAAATTATTTCAAAACAATTATTTCTTTGATTATGTATAACTAAAAATATATTCCTTGCAAAAAATATATTCCTTCCTTTATAATATTTTAAGCAATAAACTTAATATTTATCAGCAATTTTGGTCGAATGTGCCTAAAACCGTTTTTAGTTAACCTTTTCTCAAAATATTTATGCCAATCACTCAAGTAAAAGAAACAGCTCTTAAAAATTTTCTTTTAAAGTATACTAATTATATCTTCCAAAGCAGTTCTTTTTAAGAAAATGAATGTTTCAATTTTTCCAAAATATACGTACAAGGGACTCCCGGGAATTGAAGCAAAATACTTTTATACCAATAGACGCAATTTTAAATAGCAGTTATAATTCTAATTACGGATACAAAAAATTATTACTTCTAATAAAAAAAATTCCGATCTCTCTGAACTCTTTTGAAAATTTCATGGAACCCGAAGCTCTCGGAAAAAATTTTTTAGGGAACGATACTCTAATCTTCAAGTATTCTAATAATAGTAATCTTCTTATAATATTCGTGATTTTTCTTCTATGTGCTCATTTCCTTTCTTTCTTTCCTGTTCGCTTTTCCTCGATTGTTATGCAACAAATTCTTTCAATAAAATGTTGACAAAGTGTTACCCCAGAAGGGTGGGAGAGCCAAGTGATATTTTTAAAAAATAAAAAAGCACTTGGAATCACACCTCTCTAGAATAACTTTACTTTTTCAGTTAAATCTTCTTCCTTCCTTCTCTGTTTTATCACGCTACAGCCAGTTGTAGACCAAAGGCTCACTGAACAATATTATTCTTAACCTTAGTATGCGTTCCTTAAGAAACACAGTTTATGATTTTTTTATGGCATGATCTCTTTTTTCATCTTCTAACTAACTCTCTAATGTTTTCTTCTAGCTCTTTAGTTCGGTGGCATCCTTGTTTAAGGCTTTTCTCAAATCTTCACTTCATTCTTTGTTCTATATAGTCCTGCCATGTATGGTCTTAATTTTAAGAATCAAATGATTTTTTGGATTTAATTACGCATAAAAGATTCTTATTGTGAAATTAATATCCAAATTATCTCTTGCAATCCTAAGAAAATAGTTACAATCACATTAAAGAGTCGAGTTTTTCTTGTCGTTGTAAGAAAACATAAAAGAGTAATTTCCAACTTCTCGAACAATTTTACAGAATGACTGTAATAGCTGCTATTTATAATTAAATTTAGATAAGGAAACCGTACATATTTTAAATAAGGAATTTTAATAAAAGAAATCCGCATTAAAAAAGAGGAAACTAGTTTTGATTCAAAAGTATTTGTTATTCTCTGAAGGTTTCCTAAATTTAAGCATTTTCGCTTAAGCTGGAGTTAAAATCGCACAATTTATATGGGAGTGATTAAAAAATGATTCTTTAGACCATAAAATTTAAGAATCATTTGAATAAATATTTCAGTGAAAGTTTGCCTAAATGCTCTTTTTGACAAAAATTGCTGATGAATATATTTTTGCCTCAAAAATTTAAAATAAAAATATAAAAAAACAATAATTTTTAAACTTTTACTTACCTATGTCGGGTGCATGGTGCCATGTACCTTTAATTGAGTTTCATTCACCGGATCAGATTAATAAGGACCAGAGTAATTGTCAGGTAAGTCGGATAATTGCCGGGCTGTCCATTTATACCTTGAAAAAATGAAATAGGACACTTTAATAACATAATTTATTTTAAATTCGTAACTCTCTGTGCTCTTTTGATTCTAGTATGAAATTCTTGGGTTTCACGAAAAACTTTTTAGGGACCGAAACTCAAATCTTCATGAAAGGGATTCATGGTTTTTCTTGTATTTGCCTATTTTTCTTTCCCTTGTTTCCTCTTTGCTTTTCTACTTTTTTAATATATTAAATTTCTTCCAAAAATTGTGGACAACTTTTACCCTAAGGTAATGCAAATCCGCCAAGTGTATATTTTTCTTCTAAAAAATAACACTTAGAGTTGCACCTCTCCAGAAAAAATAATTACTTTTTCACGGAAATATTCTTCTCTCTCGTTTATTTTACTACAGCCTGAAGTAGACCATAGGTTCAAAGGTTTTTTTTAATTCCTATTTCTCATTTATGGCAGTTTTTTATTATTTTCCTAAATTTATTTCATATGGAAACTTATTCGATTGGTAAATTCTGGCTATTTTCTTATCTATTCAAATTATACTTATTACAATGTAAATTGTGCCCTCTCACCTTCTGGAGCTACTTCAGTATTGTATTGGACTGCAAGACGCCTTACGTCTGAGAAGACGATGGCGGGCGTAATTTTAAAAAATAATAATAATAATAATAATTACAATGTAATTGCAATATAAGAATAACATGATAACTACAATATAATTTCAATAAAATCATAACATAATAACTTATATAATTACAATATAACAATAACATAATAGCATTAATAAGAATAACAACAATTTCAAATAAATTACGGATTGTCTATTGGTTAAAAATCAATTTATAGTTGCCAAAAATGAATACTTGTTCAAGAAAAAAATTTCTAACTCCCTAAACTTTTTTTACTCTTTTATTGAATCCCAGGGTTTTGAGGACAACTTTTTATGGACAGATACTCTAATCATAAACAGTTTCATGCCTTTTTTCTAGTATTTTCCCATTTCCACTCGGCTTGCCTTGTATTGGTAAGCATCAGATTTCTTCCGTAAATTGTAGATACCTGTTACCCTAGATTAATGCAACTGCCAAGTGGATATTTTTGAAAAACAAAATAACACTTAGAGTTGCATCAATCCTGAATAACACAACTTTTTAAGGTAAATCTTCTTCTCTTTCGTTTATTTCACTACAGCCCGCAGTAGACCACTGAACTCTGATCAATAGTATCCTTAGTATTATTTCTGACAATAGTATTATTTCTGGTGAGTTCCAGTAAAAAATTTTCTTTATGATAAAACCACTTGGGATAACTTTTAGACAACTATGCAACGTCCTCATCCGGATCTTGAGTTCAGTGGTTTCTAATTTAAGGATTTTCTCCAATATTCGAATCATTCTTCTTCCATATATCTCAGCCATATAAAGTGCCTCAATTTCATTGTAAGTGAATATTCAAAATTCGAAATCATGAACATTATGGGCAAGTGTTCTATAATGGAAACGTGGAGCACTTTCTGCTATTCATTCTTTTCTTGTATTTGCATCTTAAATAATTGATTCTTTTGTCCATGAAATTTTATTTATATAAATATTTGAAATAGAGTTGGAGGGTTTTATGTTTTTAGTTCAAATAATATATAAACATTAATTTTTGCAAGAAATAGTTCAATAATGAACCCTACGGTATTGAAAATACGAAAATGAAAATGTTCAAATAAAAATAAAGATTTTAGTGGGTGCAGCAGGCAAGTGACACTGTTAGGTGTATTAATCGGGGTAAATAACATAGAGTGGTTGTATAAAAATGATTATATAATATTTCATGCAATAGAATTGGTTTCCTTTCACTTTAACTTTAGCATAACTAATTCACATTAATTTTAAATATGTTTGCATAATATTTCTGAACCCTTTTAACCTTTTTGTGGAACCCTATGGTCTCACGGAAAACTTTTTAAACACCGAGACTCTATTGGTCATGAAACATATTCATGGTTTTTCATGTACATCTCCTCAGAGCAACATAATTTCTTCTTTCTTTATTCCATCATGGCACTTCAGACAACAGTGTACCCTAGACTCACTGAAAAAAGGTATTCCAAAGCATTCATCTGCAATATATTCTAATCAGTACTTCATTTGCAAAATTCAAAATATACTAATGACATTTTTTTTACATTTTTTTGCTCCTTTTTTTCACTGATACTTTAAATTTATATTTTTAACAATCATGCGATTTTATGTTGAAAACGTGTTATCCTAAGAAGATGATCACTCTTGGTAATATTGCTTAACAACAGAATAATACCAAGTGTAACATCTCCCTAGAACAACATACTTCCTTCTTCTATTTCAATTATGACAATACAGACAGCAGTAGACCCTTGACTCACTTAAGAAGATTACTCTGATGCAATCATTTACTATTTACATTAATCACTATTTTATGTGAAATTATTTATAAATGCTTCTAATAATATTTATCCGAAATTTTCAATTCTTCTCTTGATATTTCCGGGTCAAATTTTAATACTATGTGACCTTTTGTAGGATCATCTAAATATCGTTTTCACATTCCCAATATTGGAATCATGCAAAAAAAGAACAATTTCATGACTAATATGATTTTATCCGTTTTATAAAACTATAAGGTTGACTAATGCAAAATTAATTTTAAACTCTCTTTTGCCAAGTTGAAATATTTGCTTCAGTTTTAAACATATTTACAAAACAAACACTTCATATTTTAAAGGCAATACGCCTGAAATAGGCTTATTATGTCTATCTATGTAAGTTTTCTGAGAATTAAGAAATCCTTTACTTATTGTATCGATATTTCTCGTCAACAAAAGTCGATATTTGTTATTAACTTATTCTTTTTTTTTTTGCTTACCGGAAATCATTTATATTTTAGTACCTCAAAAATATCTTCTGACAGGATAGTTATTCAAAAGAGAAGTAGCCTCTGGGCAATATTTTTTGAAAATTAAATATGCCTCAGTGCAACTTTTTTTCCTAAATAACATTACGCATTAGTTACTGAATGTATCCTTGGAAGCGTATTCTAGAAATAATTAAGCTATTCAGAAATTTATATATTACTCCAGTGAAATATCTTGAATGAAATATCTTCAGTGGTAGACGGATCATGGGTTAGAGTCCCATAGCCGTCACGCTAGCCATGAGATGTTTTCGTGGCCTTCCTTTCCATGTAACGCATTTGCGAATTAGTTCCATTAAAAAGTCCTCAATGAACGCACATTTCTCCCAATATTTGATAAAGGTGTTCCCTTCAATTCCGGATTAGGTTCAAATATTCCAGGCTACGGAGTTGAACATTATAGGTTGTAAACCCAAAATATTGGGTCAGCTGTTCAACGACGGATATAAAAAAAAAAATTCTCACGTTGTCGATTTTTTTGCTGTGAGCGTACACCAGGTAACGGTTTCATCAAAAACTAAGAAAAATTCGTGAATTATGGAAATGTACTTTTTTATAGTACAATAGCAATAAATAGTAAAACTGATTACGTTGTAACAGTAATAAAGTTTTTGTGCTACTTACCTTAAATCGTTCTCGCAAGACTGAAATTATAGCGTATTATTTTATCTTGATTTAGCTTGAGGAAAGCTCTATCCGTGGATTGAAACTCAAGTGATGACCTTTCTTGTACTGGTCACAAGGCCAGTCTTCCTCCTAGTTTTTTTTAACTAATTAAACAATGGAACAAGCATAATAATCATTAATTCCAACATAGATCGTGCTTTAAAATAAGTTTTTCAACTGTCAGCCTAGACAGATGCTGAACCCACTGCAACTTATTATTTTAAATAAAATAAGTCGCAGGGCAACATACTTTTAAGATAAAAAGTGTTTCAAAATAACAATTGTCATAGAGTATCTCCTCTAAAAAATATGACTCTTTCGAAAAAATACATAAGCTGTACATCAACCTACGGAACTGGAATATTCAAGCACATGTTTAAACATGTGATTATATTGAAACTGTTAACCTAAGAGAATCTACATGTTTGAACAATTTAATCTTAGACAGAGGTTGCCACTGTGACTTATAGTTTCAAATAAAATAACTCATAGAACTACATGGTTTCCGAATAACATTACTTTTTTACGAGATGCTTACAACAGCGAAAAGACATTGCACAATCTATTTTTTAAAAATAAAAATATTTTCGAAAAGACATTTTTTTTGCTGCAATCAAGAGGCAATTCTTGAAATTCACTAAATATCTATTCACAAAATAATTTTGGAGTAATTTAATTTAAATTATCACCTTAGGAAAAAAAATCACTAACCTCAAGAAGTCCTACCTTTTTACGTTTCCTTGTGTAAGGCCTAGACTCGAATCCCGGGGATGGCATGGATGTTCTTTCATTCTGTAAACTATCTGTCCTTTCTGTGGAAACAACGTTGGCTCATCTAATATTGTGCCCCTGAAAGCATGGCCGACAATTCTGCTCTACTGATACCTAAAAATGACGAGTGTCAATCAGTTGGATATTGGAAAAAAATGTTTTTCAGTGAATAAATATACAAAGTTTCTTGAAATTTTTCCATTAAATTACTGTATCTTTGACTCTGCTATCTGGATTAAAATTACGCATTTAAAGAGAAAAATAAGAGAATTAAAATCAGAGGAAATAAAAGCAATACAATTCAGCTTTTACCATGATAGCAGTGAAACACTAAATCAAAATATAAAAATGCTAACGCTTGTAATAATGTCTATCAATAGTGTAATGCATTAAGCAGCTTTAAAAAGAAAGCAATACAATTCTGATAACCCCATAAGGAAGGGGGGACATGGAATTAAAATTCAGTGTTTCTAAATATAATGGACGATCAAGATAGGAAAGACGATCAAGATATGAAAATGAATAAATCATTTGCAAAACAATAAGCTCCGATTTTAAAGGCAAAACCCTTGAAATACATTTACTTTGTCTATCTAGGTAAGTTTTCTTAGAGCTAAGAAATCACTTACCTCGTTTTATCCATAGTTCTTTTCAGCAGGAGCAGATATTTTCTTCATTTATTAATTTAAACAAGCAATCATCTTTATTTTTGAGTACCGCAAATATATCGCCGGGATTGTTATTCAAGAGAGATGTTACAAATGTGCCATATTTTTTATAATTTAAATATGCCTCAAAGCAACATCTTTCCTAAATAACACTGCGTAACCATTCGTTAATGTATGGTTTGAAGCTTATTTATGAAATAACAAAACGATTCAATGATTTATATTTTATGTCATCTTGAAATCAAGAAATCTTTTAAAAAACGGTAACTTTTGAATTAAAATGTAATCAATTTGAATTTTTCAGCTCTTATAACTGACGTTGAGCAACCGACCTATGTTTGAGTCTAAGACTGTCAAATTTAATGTCCACAGCCTTGTAACTCTTCTTACATCTTCTAACTAACTATTTAATGTTTTCTTCCAGCTCTTGATTTCGATGGCTTCCCTGTTAAAGGTTTTTCTCAAATCTTTACTTCATTCTTTGTTCCACATAGTCCTACCATGTACAGTGTCTCAATATTGAGAATCAAACTATATTTTTTCTATTTAATTAAAAATAAAAGTTTCCCTTATAGTGAAATAAAGTTTGAAATTGTCTCTTGCAATCCTGAAAAATTAGTTGCAATCACATTAAAAAGTCGAGTTTTTCTAGTCGCTGAAAGCAAACATAAAAGTGTAATTTCTAACT
>NC_092215.1:16386779-16416397 GCF_043381705.1 Parasteatoda tepidariorum
TTAGCGTATGTCCTTCTTCAAGAGAGTAAAGTTTTACAGAAAAGATGTTGTCTGGAAATCTTGTTTTCAAAACCAATCTGATTAAAGAAAATCGTCCTCATTGGGTAACAGTCTCGTCAAAAAGTATTGTTATTCTGACGAGAGGCTGCTCTGGGTCAGATTTTATTTGAAGTAATTTGAACTAGCGGCATCCTCTCTCTAAAATAGCAATGTTCATCTATGATTTTCGTGTTTAGGCAGAGGGGTGTGATTGTCCTTGTTTTCCATTGGCGCTATCTATGGCCTAAAATTCGACTTTTGTCATCCCCGAATATAAGGCGGACCTATTAATACATCCATTCATTCGTCCGCAGATTTTAATTTTGACCTGAATCAGAGAAAGAAAGATCTTCTATCCATTACCCTCAGAGGTATTGAGTTGTTATGGCAACATGGAGGACTTTGCGACGCAACAGATTTAATGTGCATCAGTCACAATTTTCCACACGGGGTGGGGGTGTCTTCGGCTGGCGGAGTTAGAACCCACGAAGTCTCGGATATAGGCCCAGCATTTTAAGTACTGGAGGTTTACGTATAGGAAAAAATAAGAGTTATGCTTCCAAAAAGACGATATGTTTTTAACATAACTTCTTTCTTCAATTAAGAGGTGCAACTCAAAGTGTCATTTCATTTTTAAAAAATATACACTTGGCAGAGTTGCATTACCTTAGGGTAACAGTTGTCTAGAAGTTTTGGGTCGAAATTTCATAGATTCCAAAACTAGAAAAGCAAAGAGGAAGTAAAGGAAGAAAAAATAGGTAAATACAAGAAAAACCACGAATCTCATTTATCAAGATTTAAGTTTCGGTCCCTGAAAAGTTTTTCGTGAAACCCAAGAATTTAGTTTGTTTTTAAAGTATCCTATTTCATTAATTAAAGGGATAAATGGATTGCCCTTCAATTATCTGCTTTTCTTGACAACATTTTGATTACTCTGATCCGGATAATGAAACTTAATTACTGGTATATGGTACCTGGACTATTTGAATTATCTGATACCATGCACCCTTCTTGGGTAAGTAAAAGTTTAAAAAATATGGTTTTTTAAATTTTTGTTGAAACTTATGCAGCGAAAATGTATTTATCAGCAATTCTTGTAAAAAAGTAAGTGCACTAAGGCAAATTTTCACTGAAATATTTGTACAAATGAACTATACATTTTGTGGTCTGTTGAATCGTTTTTCAATCATTTGCATACAAATTGCATGGATTTAACTCCAGCTTAAACAAAAATGCTTAATTTCAGACACCCTTCAGAGAAATAGAAATACTTTTGATTCAAAACAATTTTCATCCTTTTTAATGCGGCAATTTTTTATTAAAATTCTTTATCAAAAATATGATTGGTTTCTCTATGGATATTTAATTATAAATGGCATCTATTACAGTCATTTTATGAAATTGTTCCAGAAGTTAGAAATTACACTTTTATGTTTGCTTACAGCGACTAGAAAAACCAGACTTTTTAATGTGATTATAACTAATTTCTGAAGACTGCGAGAGACGCTTTCAAAATTTATTTCTCTATACGGAGAATTTTTATTTTTAATTAAAAAGAAAAAAATTAGTTTGTTTCTCAAAATTGAGACACTGTACATGGCAGGACAACATAGAACAAAGAAGGAAATAAAGATTTTAGAAAAACCTTTAACAAGAATGCCGCCGAACTCAAGAGCTAGAAGAAAACCTTAAATAGTTAGTCAAAAGATGTGAGAAGAGATCATGCCATAAAAAAATCATAAACTGTGTTTCTCAAGGAACGAATACTAAGGTTAAGAATATTATTGTTCAGTGAGCCATTGGTCTACAACTGGCTGTAGCATGATAAAACAGAGAAGGAAGGAAGAAGATTTCACTGAAAAAGTAAAGTTATTCTAGAGGTGCGATTCCAAGTGCTTTTTTATTTTTTAAGAAAATCACTTGGCTCTCCCTCCCATCTGGGGTAATACTTTGTAAACATTTTATTAAAAGAATTTGTTGCATAATAATCGAGGAAAAGCGAACAGGAAATAAAGAAAGGATATGAGCACATAGAAGAAAAATCACGAATAAGTTTCTTGAAGATTAGAGTATCGCTCCCTAAAAAAATTTGTCCGAAAGCTTGGGGTTCCATGAAATTGTCAAAAGAGTTCAGAGAGATCGGAATTTTTTTTTATTATAAGTAATAATTTTTTGTACCTGTAATTAGAATTATAACTGTTATTTAAAATTGCGGTTATTGGTATGAAAGTATTTTGCTTCAATTCCCGGGAGTCCTTTGTACACATATTTTGGAAAAATTGAAACATTCATTTTCTTAAAAAGAACTGCTTTGGAAGATATAATTAGTATACGTTAAAAGAAAATTTTTAAGAGCTGTTTCTTCTACTTGAGTGATTGGCATAAATATGTTGAGAAAAGGTTAACTATAAACGGTTTTAGGCACTTTCGACCAAAATTGCTGATAAATATTAAGTTTATTGCTTAAAATATTATAAAAAAATCTTGAGCTTTGCAAGGAATATATTTTTAGTCATACATAATCAAAGAAATAATTGTTTTGAAATAATTTTAAGTCAAATATTTTGGTCAAAGGTGTTGTTCTAAGTCTTATCATGTGTTTTAAAAAAAAAGCACCTGGCAGTTTCACCAATCTAAAATTTAAAAAAAAACTGCAAAAAATAAGAAACCTTAATTTAAAAAAAATTGCTGAGCCAATGGTCTACTGTGGGCTGTAGTGAGAGAGAGAGAAGAAGATTTCCTGGAAAAAGTTATCTACCTTATCCCCTTAATATGTCTCTTACCTACTTCATCAACTAAGCTCATCATTTTTATCTGAATATTTTATTTTTCGCAGTCCAAAAATATAGAGTTAGTTTTCTAATTATTCATAGAAAAAATTTATGTTTTAATATACCATTTCAACAGAATTGACAAAAAAAATTATTTTTAATGTAAAATTCGTCGGTAAGTCTGTTCAAAGGTGAAAGCTCCTCCTATATGTTTGAATCCTGCAAAGCTCCTCCTGCAATGTTTCAATTCAGTTATAAATGAATATGGTTGCAAACACAGTTTTAGCAAAAGTTCTAGAAAAGCTAAATTTTCTAGAAAAAAAATGCATTTGACTATATTTGATGCTTTTGAAAAGTAATGATAATTGAAATGCGAGTGCAGAAAAGAAAAACCTTGGAATTATATTGTTTAGCGAGCAAAGAGTTCACCATCAGCGCCCAAAGAGGAAGACAGCAGAAAAATACTTTTATTGAGAAAGTAATGTTGTTTTTAGGAGATGTTTCACCATCAGCCTTATTTTATTTTAAAAAATAAAGCTGATATGAGGTGCATCTTTCTGGGGAAACATTTTGAATACAAACATTTGTAAAAGTTTAATTTGAATGAAGGCAAGAAAAACTAAGGAGTAACACCCAGAAGAGGCAAATATAAGAAGAAAAAAGAAGAAGAATTGCTTTTACATAAATGAATTACATGAGTTCACAGAGGGACTAAAATTAAGATACAGGAAAACAATTGTGTTAGATTAAACATACCCATAATGATGCGGCAATCTCCTCCTTCTCTTTAGATCCATCTCCTAAGGATAACAATTTTTCATCATTTTTTTGGCTATTTGGGAAATTTGTATGCTTAAAATGTCAGTGAAAAAAGAAGTAGAAAAATTAATTTTTTTAATTTGTGTATTCTGAATTGAAAGTGAAAGGATGAGCATTTGTAAGTAATTACAAATGTAATGCAGATTTGATTATATTGCAAATGAATGCTTTCAAATATCCTTTATCAGAGAGTCAAGTATCTCCTTCTGTCTATAGTGCCATATAAGAAAAAAGAAAGAAAAAATTCTGTTATTCTGAGGAGATGTTACACTTGGTATTATTCTGTTGCTTAAAAAATAATCCCCTGTGTAAAAATCTTCTTAAGGTAACAATTCCCCTGCATTTTATTGGACAAATGTGGTTTGTACAAAATCAAAATAGAAATATAAGAAACAATATGATCTTATCGAATAGAAGACTTGAATCTATTTAAAGAAGAATTAAAATGGAATTTCTTTGAGGATACTCAGTGGTTCAGCGGATTCTACAAGTTTAACTGTGCAGGTGAAAGCAGTTAATAAGCAGTTTCTTGCACAGTAAGCAGTGGGAATACCACATTATTTATGGTCATTTGACTGCTTTGTTTAAAATGGTAAAATGTCAGTTAAATAAATTGTTATTTAACGATTTTTTTCGAGAAATTTCTAACAATGTAGCCAATGAAATTATATGAGCGAGAAGTATCTCCTTATGTAAATATTGTTAATTATGAAGAAAAAATGAAAACAAAATAAACACTAGTAAAAAAGAGGGAATAGCATAAAAATAATATGATTACTGCTTTTAATATTTTCACTTCCATATCTTAAAGTAGTAAATATAAACCTTTTTCTATTTTTTCAAACTATGCGTATTTTCAAAAACTTACGTTAATAATTTCGTAAATTTATAGACAAATTTGAACTTGGCGTATAACAATGAAATCGCTTAATACTTTTTAAAGGTTGATTAATTTCTAGATAGTTTAAATATAATTTATGAGAATGACATAGTTAATTCAAGTTTTTTTGAATAATTAATGCATTTTTTGTATTTAAACAGGTCTTAGGAGTCTAATGTTGGTGATAACGCATTTGTCCCTAAAGTCCGACAAAGAGGCATTACTTATTTTTATGTTTAACATATTATTGTTATTCAGAAGCGATCTTATTGTAACACAAGTTTTATATTGAAAAACATAAAACACCTTTTGGTTACCTTTTGGGTAACAATCACGTCAGAAAGTAATGTTATCGCGGAACGATTTTGCTTGACGAATGGTTACGCAATGTTATTTGGGAAAGATGTTGCTTTGAGGCATATTTAATTTTTAAAAAATATGGCACATTTGTAACATCTATCTTGAATAACAATCCCGGCGATATATTTGCGGTACTCAAAAATAAAGATGATTGCTTGTTTAAATTAATAAATGAAGAAAATATCTGCTCCTGTTGAAAAGAAATATGGATAAAATGAGGTAAGTGATTTCTTAGTTCTAAGAAAACTTACCTAGATAGACAAAGTAAATGTATTTCAAGGGTTTTGCCTTTAAAATCGGAGCTTATTGTTTTGCAAATGATTTATTCATTTTCATATCTTGATCGTCTTTCCCATCTTGATCGTCTTTTATATTTTGAAACACTGAATTTTAATTCCATGTCCCCCCTTCCTTATGGGGTTATCAGAATTGTATTGCTTTCATTTTAAAGCTGCTTAATGCATCACACTATTGATAGACATTGTTACAAGCATTAGAGTTTTTATATTTTGATTTAGTGTTTCACTGCTGTCACGGTAAAAGCTGAATTGTATTGCTTTTATTTCCTCTGATTTTAATTCTCTTATTTTTCTCTTTAAATGCGTAATTTTAATCCAGATAGCAGAGTCAAAGATACAATAATTTAATGGAAAAATTTCAAGAAACTTTGTATGTTTATTCACAGAAAAACTTTTTTTTCCAATATCCAACTGATTGACACTCGTCATTTTTAGGTATCAGTAGAGCAGAATTGTCGGCCATGCTTTCAGGGGCACAATATTAGATGAGCCAACGTTGTTTCCACAGAAAGGACAGATAGTTTACAGAATGAAAGAACATCCATGCCATCTCCGGGATTCGAGTCAAGGCCTTACGCAAAGAAACGTAAAAAGGTAGGACTTCTTGAGATTAGTGATTTTTTTTCCTAAGGTGATAATTTAAATTAAATTACTCCAAAATTATTTTTATGAATAGATATTTAGTGAATTTCCAGAATTGCCTCTTTATTGCAACAAAAAAATGTCTTTTCAAAAATATTTTTATTTATAAAAAATAGATTGCGCAATGTCTTTTCGCTGTTGTAAGCATCTCGTAAAAAAGTAATGTTATTCGGAAACCATGTAGTTCTGTGACTTATTTTATTTGAAACTATAAGTCACAGTGGCAGCCTCTGTCTAAGATTAAATTGTTCAAGCATGAAGATTCTCTTAGGTTAACAGTTTCAATATAATCACATGTTTAAACATGTGCTTGAATATTCCAGTTCCGTAGGTTGATGTACAGCTTATGTTTTTTTTCAAAAGAGTCATATTTTTTAGAGGAGATACTCTATGACAAATGTTATTTTGAAACACTTACTATCTTGAAAGTATGTTGCCCTGCGACTTATTTTATTTTAAATAATAAGTTACAGTGGGTTCAGCATCTGTCTAGGCTGACAGTTGAAAAACTTATTTTAAAGCACGATCTATGTTGGAATCAATGATTATTATGCTTGTTCCATTGTTTAATTGGTTAGAAAAAACTAGGAAGAAGACTGGCCTTGTGACCAGTACAAGAAAGGTGATCACTTGAGTTTCAATCCACTGATAGAGCTTTCCTCAAGCTAAATCAAGATAAAATAATACGCTATAATTTCAGTCTTGCGAGATCGACTTAAGGTAAGTAGCACAAAAACTTTATTACTGTTACAACGTAATCAGTTTTATTATTTATTGCTATTGTACTATAAAAAAATACATTTCCATAATTTACGAATTTTTCTTAGTTTTTGATGAAACCGTTACCTGGTGTACGCTCACAGCAAAAAAATCAACAACGTGAGAATTTTTTTTTTTTATATCCGTCGTTAAACAGCTGACCCTATATTTTGTGTTTACAACCAATAATGTTCAACTCTGTAGCCTGGAATATTTGAACCTAATCCAGAATTAAAGGGAACACCTTTATCAAATATTGGGAGAAATGTGCGTTCATAGAGGACTTTTTGATAGAACTAATTCGCATTTGCGTTACATGGAAAGGAAGGCCACGAAAACATGTCATGGCTAGCTTGACGGCTATGGGACTCTAACCCATGATCCGTCTACCACTGAAGATATTTCATTCAAGATATTTCACTGGAGTAATATATAAATTTCTGAATAGCTTAATTATTTCTGGAATACGCTTCCAAGGATACATTCACTAACTAATGCGTAATGTTATTTAGGAAAAAAAGTTGCACTGAGGCATATTTAATTTTCAAAAAATATTGCCCAGAGGCTACTTTTCTTTTGAATAACTATCCTGTCAATGTAATTGCTTAGAAGATATTTTTGAGGTACTAAAATATAAATGATTTCCGGTAAGCAAAAAAAAAGAATAAGTTAATAACAAATATCGACTTTTGTTGACGAGAAATATCGATACAATAAGTAAAGGATTTCTTAATTCTCTGAAAACTTACATAGATAGACATAATAAGCCTATTTCAGGCTGATTGCCTTTAAAATATGAAGTGTTTGTTTTGTAAATATGTTCAAAACTGTAGCAAATATTTCAACTTGGCAAAAGAGAGTTTAAAATTAATTTTGCATTAGACAACTTAATAGTTTTATAAAACGGAAAAAATCATATCAGTCATGAAATTGTTCTTTTTTGCATGATTCCAATATTGGGAATGTGAAAACGATATTTAGATGATCCTACAAAAGGTCACATAATATTAAAATTTGAAGCCGGAAATATCAAGAGAAGAATTGAAAATTACGGAAAAATATTATTAGAAGCATTTATAAATAATTTCACATAAAATAGTGATTAATGTAAATAGTAAATGAATGCATCAGAGTAATCTTCTTTAGTGAGTCAAGGGTCAACTGCTGTCTGTATTGTCATAATCGAAATAGAAGAAGGAAGTATGTTGTTCTGGGGAGATGTTACACTTGGTATTATTCTGTTGTTAAGCAATATTACCAAGAGTGATCATCTTCTTAGGATAACACGTTTTCAACATAAAATCGCATGATTGTTAAAAATATAAATTTAAAATATCAGTGAAAAAAAGAAGCAAAAAAATGAAAGAAAAATGTCATTAGTATATTTTGATTTTTGCGAGAAAAAGATGTGCACTTATAAATAATTGCAAATGAAATACTGATTAGAATATATTGCAGATGAATGCTTTGGAATACCTTTTTTCAGTGAGTCTAGGGTACACTGTTGTCTGAAGGGCCGTGATAGAATAAAGAAAGAAGAAATTATGTTGCTCTGAGGAGATGTTATACTTGATATTATTCTGTTGCTTATAAAATAATCCCCAGTGCAAGCATCTTCTTAAGGAAACAATTTCCCTGCATTTTATTCGACAAAAGTGGTTTGAACATAATCAATAAAATCAAAGGAGAAATATAAAAAACAATATCTTCTTATTGACTAATCAAATTATGAGTGAGATGTATTTGCTTATGTAAATATTGTTAATTATGAAGTAAATATTAAAACAAGAAAATAAACACTTGTAAAAAGAAGGAAAATCATAAAAATATAGTGATAACTGTTTTTTATATTTTTATTTCCATATCATAAAGTAATAAATATAAACCTATGCGCATTTTCAAAACCGTACCTAAAAAATTTCATACATTTATAGACTGATTTAAACTTGTCGTATAACAATGAAATCGTTTAATACTTTTTAAAGATTAATTAATTGCTAGATAATTTAAATATAATTTATGAGAATGACATACTTAATTAAAATCTTCTTGAATAATTAATGTATTTTTTGTATTTTAACAGGCCTCAGGAGTCTAATGTTGGAGATGACGCATTTGTCCCTAAAGTTAGACAACGAGGCATTACTTAATATTATGTTTAGCTCAAAATCACATTATTGTTATTCAGAAGAGATATTACTGTAGCACAAATTTTATATTAAAAAACTTGTGCCACAGTAATATGCTTTTGGGAAACAATCACGTCAGAAGGTAATGTTACTGTGGACCGATTTTGCTCTGGGATTCACTGTGATTTAAGTTAAAACAAGAAAGGATGATAGTCATATCGGCAACTTCCAGATAGATTTTACCATTGTTTGGACAAGAGGTAAATAAAAAATATAATATTTTAATTATTACTAAAAAGAACTTTTACATATACATAGATATACTTACTTTTTTTCAAAACTTGCTATTATTCGATGCTCTACATAATTGAAACTTTCAGAAATTTATCAAGTATTTGAATTTGTGATCATTAAACTTATTGCTTCATAATTACAAAATTGATTGAGAGAATTTTAATTTAAAAGAAATTTTAATATCTGATAAGCTGCAAATTTGCATTTTTGTTATTTAAAATAAGTTTGAAAACAGAACGCAAAACTCTACTCTTTTCTCTCGTCCTGGACCTTTTGCAAAATCTTTGGTGTTCAGAGAGTCACATTTTTAGACATTTCTGTCTCGAACGAAAAGGTTTTGAACTTTTAGAGCTTCCGAGGTTTATTCCACCTGACGACGTCAGCTTAGGCAATCAGTTTCATATTTTTCATCGCTGTCGTCTTTAAAGCATTTAGGGTATACCTCATACGAATACATAATACAGAATCAAGTGTTATTCGAGGTAAATGTTTAATCCAGACAAATATTATTTTTCAAAAATTCATTTGTGCATATGAAGAATTTCTGTGACATATTTTATTTCAAATAATATGTCACGGTGGTTTCAGCCTCTGTCTAGGATGATTATGTTCGCTCCAATCACTATCCTCTACAAAACTAATTCCTCATGATGTTTGAAAATGGAGTTCCTATGTCTTCTGGGTTAGGTTCAAAGTTACAAGGCCATGGACATTAACTTTGACAGTCTTAGATTCAAACATAGATCGGTTGTTCAATGTCAGTTATAAGAGCTGAAAAATTCAAATTGATTACACTTTAATTCAAAAGTTGCTGTTTTTCAAAAGATTTCTTGATTTTAAGATGACATAAAATATAAATCTTTGAATCGTTTAGTTATTTCATAAATAAGCTTCAAACCATACATTAACTAACGGTTACGCAATGTTATTTAGGAAAGATGTTGCTTTGAGGCATATTTAATTTTTTAAAAATATGCCCCATTTGAAACATCTCTCTCGAATAACAATCCCGGCGATATATTTGCGATTCTCAAAAATAAAGATGATTCCTTGTTTAAATTAATAACTGAAGAAAATATCGGCTCCTGTTGAAAAGAAATATGGATAAACGAGGTAAATGATTTCTTAGTTCAGTGAGAACTTACCTAGATAGTCAAAGTAAAAGTTTCTCAAGGGTATTGCCTTTAAAATCAGAACTTATTGGTTTGCAAATGATTTATTCATATCTTGATCGTCTTTCATATCATGATCGTCTTTTATATTCTGAAACACGGAAATTTAATGCAGTGTCCCCTCCCCCTTACGAGGAAATCAGAATCGCATTGCTTTCAATTTAAAGCTGCTTACTGCATTAAACTAATGATAGACATTATTACAAGCATTAGAATTTTTAAATTTTAATTTAGTGTTTCAGTGCTATCATGGTAAAAGCTGAATCGTATTGCTTTTATTTCCTCTGATGTTATTTCCATTATCTTATCCCTTAAATGTATGATAAGTATTCCAGATAGCAGAGTGAAAGATGCAATAATTTAATAGAAATATTTTAAGAAAGTTTTATATGTTAATTCACAGAAAATCATTTTTCCATTTCTAATTGACACTCGTCATTTTTAGGTATCAGTAGAGCAGATTTATTGGCCATGCTTTCAGGGAGACTATATTAGATGAGCCAACTTTATTTACACAGAAAGGACAGATAATTCACAGAATGAAGGAACTTCCATGCCTTCTCCTTGACTCGAACCCAGGACTTACACAAAGAAAAAGAAAAAGGTAGGACTTCTTGTGATTAGTGATATTTTTTCCTTAGGTAGTAATTTCTATTCAAATACTCCAAAAATATTTCTGTGAATGGATATTTAGTAAATTTTCGGAATTGATTCTGGATTGCAGCAAAAAAAATGCCTTTTCAAAAATATTTTCATTTATAAAAAATAGATTGTGCAATGTCTTTTCGCTGTTGCAAGAAACTCGTGAAAAGGTATTGTTATTCGGGAACAATGTAGCTGTGTGACTTATTTTATTTTAAACTATAAGTCAGAGTGGCAACCTCTGTCTAGGTTTAAATTTTTCAAACACGAAGTTTCTCTTAGGTTAACAGTTTCAGTAAAATCACACTTTTATACATATGCTTGAATATTCCCGTTCCGTTGGTTGATGTACAGCTTATGTCTTTTTTCAAAGGAGTCATATTTTTTAGAGGAGATGCTCTAAGACAAATGTTATTTTGAAACACTTTCTATATTAAAAGTATATTGCCCTGCGACTTATTTTATTTAAAATAATATGTTACAGTTTGTTCAGCATCTGTCTATGTTGACATTTTTGTCCACAACTTTTTTATGGAATTTAATTTAAGTAATTGAAAGATACTAATGATCACAGTCCTCTACGAAACAAATTTTCTATGCTGCTTGAACCAGGAGTTCCCATGTTTTCTGGGTTAGGCTCGAAATTACAAGGTTATGATCTTGATCATAGATTGAGATTAGATTGAAAAATATATTTGTTTAATGACTCTTTCGGGAACTTTCCTTGGGGAAGTCATAAAGGCACGAATAATAATACTTCGAAGATCATAATGTGATGAGAGGAATAAAATATAATTCGAAGATGTGATATTAAGAAGAAAGATGAAAATACAACATGCAAATATATAACATAGAAAATAATGTTATTCTAGGTAATTCAAGGTTATTAAGAAGAAAAAGTAAAATATATCTTGCAAATCCAAAATATGGAAACTGATGTTATTCAAGGTAAATATTCTTAAAAGGCAATATTATTTTTCAAAAATTCCTTTGAACATATATAAAATTTTTTCGTAAGGTAATAAATTAACTTATGGAAATAATGTTTAAACATATGGTTAAGAATTCCAGAGGTATATGTTTATTTTATATTTTTCTTTAAAAGAGTGAAATTTGAAAGAAAAGATATTGTTGGACGAATCTTGTTTTAGTAACCTTTCTGAAACAAAAATATCATCATCCATGGATAACAGTCTCGTCAAAAAGTAATGTTATTCTAGGGAGATGCTGCTTCTGTGTCCAATTTTATTTGAAAGTATTGAGCACAGTGGCAGCCTCTGTCCAAATTAACAATCTTCACATGTGAAGCTTTTCTTAGAGCAATAGTTGCATCATTGAAGTAAAATGTTAAACATATGTTTGAAAATTCCGGAAGTTGATGGCCGCAGTTGCAACTTCTGGCTACGCTTACAATGTTCACACTTGAAGTTTCTCTAGGGGTATTTACCCCTTTATCATTCTTTTGAAATCCAGTTATTTTGACTGCTTTTGGGCGATATAGGTATATACTAAATTTCTGTTTTTCTAGCTCTTAATTTATCACTATTACATATGATCTAGAAAGACGTACTTTTAGGTATGATCTATGCTAGAATCACTGATGTTAAGCTCGTTCCATCGCTCGATCAATTAAATAAAAAGTCTTGCAGAGAAGGCAAAGTTACTAATGCAAGAATGATCACTTAAGATATAATCTAGTTATACAGCGCTCGTCTAGTTGAATCAAGATAATATATAAAGCTATGATGAGAGGCCTGCATGAATGATTTTGGATAAGTAGCTCAAAGATTTTAATATCTTGAAAAATTTATTAGTATTACTATTTATTGCTATCGCACTGATAATATTACAGTATTAACAATAATTACAATTGATTGCTGTTTTATTACAGTTTCCCGTAGGGTGACCGGGTTTGAAAGAATAGTCCCACTGCAGCTCATGCATGTCGTAAGAGGCGACAAAAATGGGTACCCAGTGTCTGGGGTTACAGCTGGGAACCCTGCATCTGGGTATTATATCTGGAGACTTGGGGGTAGGGAGTAGGGTGAACGACCCTTCACTGTAAAAAACAATTGTTACGAAATCCAAAGAAGGAAAAAAACACGGACTGACTACAAGGAGACGATTTGGAGAAAGCTTTGAGGACTTAAAAATTGGATCATGCAAAATTCGTTCTTTATATAGGAAATTAAGGACTGCAAATGCTGATTGAGTAGATTTATGATTTTAGAATGCCACATCAGTTTGCACACGAAGTAGAGGTAGACCGAATTTGAGATGTATAGATGGCTTTTGAAAAGACCCTTTGGTCTTAAAAACTAAAAATTGGAAAATACTAGTATTAAATCGGTAAGCCTGGAAAAAACTTCATGAGAAGACCAAGACCCATCCTAAGCTGTCGAGCTACAGATGTTGATGATTTATTATGTTGATGAACAATTTGGGTCTATCACTCTTCACCGTTAATTTAAATATATATTAAATATATATATTTACAAAGTTTCAGTTTCGACAGAAAGTTACAGTTTCGACAAAAAGTATTGTTATTCTGGCGAGAGGCTGCTCTGGGTCAAATTTTATTTGAAGTAATTTGAACTAGTGGCTTCCTCTTTCTAAAATAACAATGTTCATCCATGAAGCTTCTCTTAGAGTAATAGAGTAATATGGAGGAAATTGGATGAATACCAATATAAGAAAATCAAAGAGGAAATCTTTAAGTACAGGGGAAAAGGCATGACTATGTTAATGATTAGAGCATGTGTCCCTAGAAAGTTGTCCTCAAAACCCTGGGATTTCATTAAAGGGTCAAAAAAGTTTTGGGAGTTAGGAATAATTTTATGGAACAAGTATTGATTTTTGGCAACTGTAATTTGATTTTTAACCTATCTACAATCCATAATTTATTTGAAATTGTAGTTATTCTTATAAATATTATCATGTTATTGTTATATCGTGAATATATTGAAGTTATTATGTTATTCTTATGTTGTAATTAGATTGTAGTTATTATGTTTCTGTTATTTTGTACTAAGTATATTTTGAATAATTAAAAGAATTGCCAGAATTTAACATATGAAAGAGCTCTTACTAAGTATATTTAGGAAAATTTAAAAAAAAAACTTACAAAAATGAGAAATCATTTTTAAAAAAATCTTTGATCCAATGGTCTCTTTAGGTTGTAATAAAATAAACGAGAGAGAAAAATATTTCCGTAAAAAAGAAATTTTTTTTCTGGAGAGGTGCAACACTAAGTGTCATTTTATTTTTAAAAAATATGCACTTGGCAGAGTTGCATTACCTTAGGGTAACAGTTGTCTAGAATTTTTGGTTGAAATTTAATAGATTCCAAAACTAGAAAAGCAAAGAGGAAGTTAAGGAAGGAAAAATAGGTAAATGCAAGAAAAACCATGAATCTCTTTCATGAAGATTTGAGTTTCGGTCTCTAAAAAGTTTTTCGTGAAACCTAAGACTTCATATAAGAATCAAAAGAGCACAGAGAGTTATGAATTTAAAATAAATTATGTTATTAATATACATATGTAAATATATTTTATTGGATAGTTAGAAAATAAAAATAAGTTATATTTCTCACTCTTAATAAAAAATATATTATTCATACAATTTAGTTTGTTTTTAAAGTATCCTGTTTAATTTTTTAAAGGGATAAATGAATTACCCTTCAATTATCTGGTTTTCCTGACAAGAGTTTGATTACTCTGATCCGGTTAATGAAACTCAATTACTGGTATATGGTACCTGGACTATTCGAATTATCTGATATCATGCACCTATTTTGGGTAAGTAAAAGTTTAAAAATTATTGTTATTTAAATTTTTGTTGAAATTTTTGAAGCAAAAATGTACTTATCAATAATTCTTGTCAGAAAGTGCATTAAGGCAAACTTTCACTGAAACATTTGCCCAATTGAACTTTGTATTTTGTGATCTATAGAATCGTTTCTTAATCATTTCCATCAAAATTGTACTGTTTTAACTCCAACTTAAACAATAATGCTTAAATTCAGGCACCCTTCAGAGAAATAGAAATACTTTTGATTCAAAACTATTTTCACATTTTTAAATGTGGCATTTTTTTTAAAGATTCTTTAGTAAAAATATGATTTGTTTCTCTATGGATATTTAATTATAAATGGCATCTACTACAGTCATTCTGCGAAATTGTTCCAGAAGTTAGAAATTTTATTTTTATGTTTGCTTACTGCGTCTAGAATAACTCGACTTTTTAATGTGATGGCAACTAATTTTTAAGGATTGCAAGAGACAATTTCAAAATTTATTTCACTATATGGGGAACTTTTATTTTTAATTAAATAGAAAAAAACAGTTTGATTCTCAAAATTGAGACACTGTACATGGCAGGACTATATAGAACAAAGAATGAAGTGAAGATTTGAGAAAGCCGGATGCCTCCGAACTAACACGGAACACGGATGCCTCCGAACTAAGGAGCTAGAAGAGAACATTAAGTAGTTAGTTAGAAGATGCAAGAAGAATCATACCATAAAAAAAATCATAAACTGTGTTTCTCAAGCAACGAATACTAAGGTTAGGAATATTATTGTTCTGTGAGCCGTTGGTCTACAACTGGCTGTAGCGTGATAAAACAGAGAAGGAAGGAAGAAGATTTCACAGAAAAAGTAAAGTTATTCTAGAGAGTTGCGATTCCAAGTGATATTTTATTTTTTGAAAAAATCACTTGGCACTCTCACCCATCGGGGGTAACACTTTGTCAACATTTTATTGTAAGAATTTGTTGCAAAACAACCATGGAAAAGCGAACAGGAAATAAAGGAAAGGAAATGAGCACATGCAAGAAAAATTACGAATAAGTTTCTTGAAGATTAGAGTAACGTTCCCTAAAAAGTTTTTTGTGAGAGCTTAGGGTTCCATGAAATTGTCAAAAGAGTTCAGAGAGATCGGGATTTTTTATTATTATAAGTAATAATTTTTTGTATCTGTAATTAGAATTATACCTGTTATTTAAAATTGCGGTTATTGGTATGAAAGTATTTTGCTTCAATTCCCGTGAGTCCTTATTAAATATATTTTGGAAAAATTAAGACATTTATTTCCTTAAAAAGAACTGCTTTGTATATGCTGATGGAAGATATAATTGGTACACGTTAAAAGAAAATTTTTAAGAGCTGTTTCTTTTACTTGAGTGATTGGCACAAATATGTTAAGAAAAGGTTTACTAAAAATGGTTTTAGGCACTTTCGACCAAAACTGCTGATAAATATCAAGCTTTTTGCTTAAAATATTGTAAAAATATATTGAACGTTGCAAGGAATATATTTTTAGTTATGCATAATCAAAAAATAATTGTTTTAAAATAATTTGAAATTGAAAAAAAAAAGATTATTTGGCAATTTTAGTAAGAGGTGTTACTCTAAGTCTTTTCATGTTCTTTAAAAAAATACACGTCTTGTAGTTGCACCACTCTAAAATTAAAAAAAATAAAGCTTCCTAAAATAAGAAACCCTAATTTCAAAAAATCGCTGAGCCAATGGTCTGCTGCGGGCTGCAGTGCGAGAGAGAAGACGATTTCTCGGAGCAAGTTATGTTATTCGGGAGAGGTGCAACTGTAAGTGTTATTTTGCTTTTGAAAAATACACACTTGCCAGTGGCATCAATCTAGGGTAACACTTTGCCGACATTTTATGTACGAAATTTAATAGATTCCAATACAAAAAAGCGAAGAGGAAATTTAGGAACTGGTTAATACAAGAAAAACGATGAATCTGTTTCATGATGAATAGAGTCTCGGTCTTTAAAAAGTTTTCCGTGAAACCATAGGGTTCGACAAAAAGGTCAAAAATGTTCAGAAATATCATGCAAACATATTTAAAACTAATGTGAATTAGTTATGCTGAAGTTAAAGAGAAAGGAAACTGTTATATAAAACATTACATACTTATATTTATTCAACCACTCTTTGTTATTTTTCCGGATTAATACACCTCACAATGTCGCTTTCCTGCTTCACCCACTGAAGTCTTTATTTTAATTTGAACATTTTATTTCTCGTGGTTTCAAAACCCTAGGGTTCATTTTAGAGCTATTTCTTGCAAAAATTAATGTTTATATATCATTTGAACTAAAAACATAAAACCCTCCCCCTCTATTTCAAATATTTATATAAATAAATTTTCATAGACAAAAGAATCAATTATTCAAGATGCAATTACAGGAAAAGAATGAATAGCAGAAAGTGTTCCACGTTTCAATTATTAAACACTTTCCTATAATGTTCATGATTTCGAATTTTGAATATTCGCTTAAAATGAAATTGAGGCAATTTATATGGCTGAGATATATAGAAAAAGAATGAAGTGAATATTGGAAAAAAAACTTAAATTAGAAACCACTGAACTCAAGATCCGGAAGAGGACGTTGCATAATTTTCTAAAAGTTGTCCCAAGTGGTTTTATCACAAAGAAAATTTTAAACTGGAACTCACCAGATATAATACTATTGTCGGAAATAATACTAACGATACTATTGTTCAGAGAGCCAATGGTCTACTGCGGGTAGTAGTGAAATAAACGAAGGAGAAGAATATTTAACTTGAAAAGTTGTGTTATTCAGAATTGATGCAACTCTAAGTGTTATTTTGTTTTTGAAAAATATCCACTTGGCAGTTGCATTAATCTAGGGTAACAGTTATCTACAATTTTCGGAAGAAATCTGATGCATTCCAATACAAGACAAGCCAAGAGGAAATGGGAAAATACTAGAAAAAAGGCATGAATCTGTATATGATTGAGGTATCTGTAACTAGAAAGTTACCTAGGATTCCATAAAAGGGTCAAAAAAGTTTAGGGAGTTAGGAATTTTTTTCTTGAACAGCTATTGATTTTTGGCAACTGTAATTTGATTTTCAATAAATCGACATTCCGTAATTTATTAGAAATTGCAGTTATTCTTATAAATGCTATTATGTTAATGTTATATTGTAATTATATTGTAGTTATTATGTTATTATTTAATTGTAATTATATTGTAGTTATCATGTCTCTGATCTGAGTTAAAAATTCTCTGATCTTATCGTCTACTGAAGGCTGTAGTGAAATAAACTAGAGAGAAGAATATTTTCTTGACAATGTATTGTTTTTCTGGAGAGATACAACTCCGTGTGTTATTTTGTTTCTTAAAAATATACTCTTGGCAGTGTTGCATTACTCTAAGGAATCAGATGTTTACAACTTATGTAAAAAATTGGATGAATACCAATACAAGAAAAGCAGAGAGGATATTGGTAAATACAAGAAAAAAGCCATGATAGTGCTTATGATTAGAATATTTGTCTCTAGAAAATTGTCCTGAAAACCCTGGGATTCCATAAAGGGGTCAAAAAATGCAGGAAGTTAGGTATTTTTTTCTTGAACAAGTATCAATTTTTGGCAACTGTAATTGAATTTTGAGCCAATCGACAGTTCATAATTTATTTGAAATAGTAGTTATTCTTATAAATGTTATTCTTCTATTGTAATTAGATTGTAGTTATCATCTTACTCATATATTGTAATTGGATTGTAGTTATTATGTTATTGTTATATTGTAATAAGTATAATTTAAATAGATAAAAATTGCCAGAATTTGAAAATCGAATAAGTTTCCGTATTAAATAAATTTAGAAAAAAAAACAGACTTGAATGAGAATTCATAATTAAAAAAAATCTTTGAACCTATGGTCTACTTCAGGCTGTAGTAAAATAATCGAGAGAGAAGAATATTTCCCTGAAAAAGTAATTATTTTTTCTGTCAGGTGCAACTCTAAGTGTTATTTTTTCTAAAAAAATATATATACACTTGGCAGATTTGCATTACCTTAGGATAATAGTTGTCCACAATTTTTCGAAGAAATGTAATATATTCCAAAACTAGAAAAGCAAAGAGGAAATAAGGGAAAGAAAAATAGGTAAATACAGGAAAAACCATGAATCTCTTTTATCAAGATTTAAGTTTCGGTCCCTGAAAAGTTTTTCGTGAAACCCAAGAATTTCATACTAAAATCAAAGAGCACAGAGTTACGAATTTAAAATAAATTATGCTATTAATATACATAGGTAAATATATTTTATTTGATAGTTTGGAAATTAAAAATAAATTATATTTTTCACTCTTAGTGAAAAAATATATTAATGATACAATTTAGTTTGTTTTCAAAGTATCCTATTTCATTTTTGAAAGAGATAAATGGACTGCTCTTCAATTATCTGGTTTTCCTGACAGGATTTTGATTACTCTGATCCGGTTAATGAATCTCAATTACAGGTGGAATTATTCGAATTATCTGACTATTCGCCTAATTATCGACTGACTATCTATATTATATTTATGGACTATTCGAATTATCTGATACCATGCACACATCTTGGGTAAGTAAAAGTTTAAAAACCATTATTTCTTATATTTTTATTTGAAACTTTTGAAGCAAAAATGTATTTATCAAGAATTCTTGTAAAAAAGACCATTAAGGCAAACTTTCACTGATATATTTTTACAAACGAACTTTAAATTTCATGGTCTGCAGAATGGTTTTTTAATCATTTCTATACAAATTGTATGGTTTTAATTCCAGCTGAAGCAAAAATGCTTTAATTCAGGTAACCTTCAGAGAAAAACAAGTACTTTTGAATCAAAACTATTTTCTCCTTTTTTAATGTGGCATTTTTTTTAATTAAAATTCTGTATTTTAAATATGATTTGTTTCTCTATTGATATTTAATCATAAATAGCATCTACAACAGTTATTCTGTAAAATTGTTCCAGAAGTTAGAAATTACGATTTTATATTTGCTTACAGCGACAAGAAAAACTTGAATTTTTTTACGTGATTGTAACTAATTGTTAAAGATTGCAAGTGACAATTTTGAAATTAATTTCACTATGAAAGGATTTTTCATGTTTGATTAAATAGAAAAAAATAATTTGATTTTTAAAATTGAGACACTGTACGTGGCAGGACTATATAGAACACAGAATGAAGTAAAGATTTGAGAAAAGCCTTAAACAAGGATGCCATCGAACTAAAGAGCTAGAAGAAAACATTAAAGAGTTCGTTAGAAGATGTAAGAAGAAATCATGCCATAACAAAATCATAAACTGTGTTTCTCAAGGAACGCATACTAAGGTTAAGAATAATATTGTTCAGTGAGCCTTTGGTCTACAGTTGGCTGTAGCGTGATAAAACAGAGAAGGAAGGAAGAAATTTCACTGAAAAAGTAAAGTTATTCTAGAGAGGTGCGATTCCAAGTGCTTTTTTATTTTTTAAAAAAATCACTTGGCTCTCCCACCCATCTGGGGTAACACTTTGTCAACATTTTATTGAAAGAATTTGTTGCATAACAATCGAGGAAAAGCGAACAGGAAATAAAGAAAGGAAATGAGCACATAAAAGAAAAATCACGAATAAGTTTCTTAAAGATTAGAAAATCATTCCCTAAAAATTTTTTTCCGAGAACTTGGGGTTCCATGAAATTTTCAAAAGAGTTCAGAGAGATCGGAATTTTTTTTTATTATAAGTAATAATTTTTTGTATCAGTAATTAGAATTATAACTGTTATTTAAAATTGCGGCTATTGGTATGAAAGTATTTTGCTTCAATTCCTGGGAGTTCTTTGTACGTATATTTTGGAAAAATTGAAACATTCATTTTCTTAAAAAGAACTGCTTTGGAAGATATAATTAGCATACGTTAAAAGAAAATTTTTAAGAGCTGTTTCTTTTACTTGAGTGATTGGCATAAATATGTTGAGAAAAGGTTAACTATAAACGGTTTTAGGCACTTTCGACCAAAATTGCTGATAAATATTAAGTTTATTGCTTAAAATATTATAAAAAAATATTGAACTTAGCAAGGAATATATTTTTAGTCATACATAATCAAAGAAATAATTGTTTTGAAATAATTTGAAATAAAAAAAAAAAAAGATTATTTAGCAATTTTAGTCAGAGGTGTTGTTCTAAGTCTTATCATGTCTTTTGAAAAATAAGCACCTGGCAGTTTCACCAATCGGAAATTTAAAAAAAAAACTGCAAAAAATATGAAACCTTAATTTAAAAAAAGTTGCTGAGCCAATGGTCTACTGTGGGCTGTAGTGAGAGAGAGAAGAGGATTTCCTATAAAAAGTTATCTACCTTATCCCCTTAATATGTCTCTTGCCTACTTCATCAACTAAGCTCATCATTTTTATCGGAATATTTTATTTTTGGTGGTCCAAAAATATAGAGTTAGTTTTCTAATTATTCTTAGAAAAAATTTATGTTTTGTTATACCATTTCAACAGAATTGACAAAAAAAATTATTTTGAATGTAAGATTTTTCGGTAATTCTGTTCAAAGGTGAAAGTTCCTCCTATATATAGTTATATATAAATAAACTTAAAATTCATGGACAAAAGTTTCAAACATTCTCTTGCAATGTTTGAATTCAGTTATAAATGAATATGGTTGTAATTACAGTTTTAGCAAAAGTTCTAGAAAAGCTAAATTTTATAGAAAAAAAATGCATTTGACTATATTTGATGCTTTTGAAAAGTGATGATCCTTGAAATGCGAGTGTGGAAAAGAAAAGACTTGAAATTATATTGTTTAGCGAGCAAAAAGTCCACCACCAGCCCCCAAAGAGGAAGACAGCAGAAAAATACTTTTATTGAGAAAGTAATGTTATTTTGGGAGATGCTTCACCATCAGCCTTATTTTGTTTTAAAAAATAAAGCTGATGTGAGGAGCATCTTTCAGGGAAAACAATTTGACTACAAAAATTTGTTAAAGTTTAATTTGAATGAAGGCAAGAAAAACTAAGGAGTAACACCCAGAAGAGGCAAATATAAAAAGAAGAAAAAAGAAGAATTGTATATATATAAAAGCATTATATCAGTTCATAGCGGGACTAAAATTAAGATACAGGAAAGCAATTCTGTTAGATTAAACATACCCATAATGATTTGGTAATCATTTTATGTCAATTTCCCCCATTTATAAGTTCACCTTAACATGTCTCTTGCCTACTTCATCAACTAAGCTCATCATTTTTATCTAAATATTTTATTTTTCGGGGTCCAAAAATATAGAGTTAGTTTTCCTTCATCTCTTTAGATCCATCTCCTTAAGATAACAATTTTTCATCATTTTATTGGCTATTTGGGAAATTTGTATGCTTAGAATATCAGTGAAAAAAGATGTAGAAAAATTAATTTTTTAATTAGTATATTCTGAATTGAAAGAGAAAAAGATGAGCATTTGTAAGTAATTACAAATGTAATGCTGATTAGATTATATTGCCAATGAATGCTTTCAAATACCCTTTATCAGAGAGTCAAGTGTCACCTGCTGTCTATAGTGCCATATTAGAAAAAAGAAAGAAAAAAGTCTGTCATTCTGAGGAGATGTTACACTTGGTATTATTCTGTTGCTTAAAAAATAATCCTCTGTGTAAACATCTTCTTAAGGTAACAATTCCCCTGCATTTTATTGGACAAATGTGGTTTGTACAAAATCAAGAAAATCAAAAGAGAAATATAAGAAACAAGATTATCTTATCGAATAGTAGACTTGATTGCATTTAAAGAAGTATTAAAATGGAATTTCCTTGAGGATGCTCAGTGGATCAGAGGATTCTTCTAGTTTAACTGTGCATGTGAAAGCAGCTAATAAACAGTTTCTTGCACAGCAAGCAGTGTGAATACCACATTATTTATGATCATTTGACTGCTTTGTTTAAAATGGTAAAATGTCAGTTAAATAAATTGTTATTTAACCATTTTTTTCGAGAAGTTTCTAACAATGTAGCCAATGAAATTATATGAGCGAGAAGTATTTCCTTATGTAAATATTGTTAATTATGAAGTAAAAATGAAAACAAGAAAATAAACACTAGTAAAAAAGAGGGAATAACATAAAAATAATATGATTACTGCTTTTAATATTTTCACTTCCATATCTTAAGGTAAAAAATAAAAAACCTTTTTCTATTTTTTCAAACTATGAGTATTTTCAAAATCTTACTTTAATAATTTCGTAAATTTATAGACAAATTTGAACTTGTCGTAGAACAATGAAATCATTAATACTTTTTAAAGGTTGATTAATTTCTAGCTAATTTAAATATAATTTATGAGAATGACATAGTTAATTCTAGTTTTTTTTGAATAATTAATGCATTTTTTGTATTTAAACAGGTCTCAGGAGTCTAATGTTGGTGATGACGCATTTGTCCCTAAAGTCCGACAAAGAGGCATTACTTATTTTTGTGCTTATTATTATTGTTATTCAGAAGCGATCTTACTGGAACACAAGTTTTATATTGATAAACTTGTGTCGCAGTAAGATACTTTTGGGTAACAATCACGGCAGAAAGAAATGTTATTGTGGAACGATTTTGCTCTGAGATTTACTGTGATTTAAGTTAAAACAAAGTGGTTAAAATCGTCTAGGAAGATAGTCATATCGGCAACTTCTAGATGGATTTTATCATTGTTTGGACTGAAGGTAAATAAAAAATATCTTGAATAAATTATTTTTTCAAAAGTACTTTTTCATACACATATCTTTACGCAGATCCTTTTTTTCAAAACATGTGATTCTTTGATGCTCTAAATAACTGAAACTTTCCGAAATTTATCGACATGTTTACATTTGGGATCACTAAACTTGTTGATTCATTATTGCAAAATTGTTTAAAAAATTTTAATTTAAAAGAAATTTTAATTTTTGATAAGCTTTAAAATTGCAATTTTGTCATTTAAAGTAGTTTAGGAAACTGAATGCAAAACTCCAGTCTTTTCTCTCGTCCTGGACCTTTTGCAAAACCTTAGGGGTAAAAAAAGTCAAATTTTTAGACACTTCTCTTTCTCTCTCGAAAGAAAAGGTTTTGTGTTTTCGTAGCTTTCAGGACTGATTTCACCTGACGGCTTCAGTTTAGGCAGTCATTTTCATATTTTAAATTGCTTTCTTCTTTAAAGATTTTACGGTATACCTCATACGAATATATAATGCAGAATCAAGTGTTATTCGAGGTAAATGTTTTTTCCAGACAAATATTATTTAAAAAAAATTAATTTGTGCATATGAAGGATTGCTTAAGATTGTAGATTAATTAATAAAATCATATGTTTAAACGCAAGCTTAAAAACCGCTGTTCTGGAAGTTGATATTCAGCTTATTTCCTTCTTCTCAAGTGTTTTACAGAAAAAAATGTTAAATTAAAGTTTTTCAGAAAAATTTTGTTAGATAAATCTTTAAATCAAAACAATTCTAACTCAAAAATAACGTCCTCCTTGAGTAACAGTCTCGTCAAAATAGTTATGTTATTCTGGCGAGAGGCAGCTCTGTGTTCAATTTTATTTGAAGTAATTGTACACTGTTGCTTCCTCTGTCTAAAATAACAATATTCACCCATGAAGCTTCTCTTAGGGTAATAGTTTCATTAATAAAACACCTGTTAAACATATGTTTGCTTTCATTTTAAAGCTGCTTAATACATTAGACTAATGATAAACATTATTACAAATATTAGAGCTTTTAAATTTTAATTTACTAGTGTTTCACTGCTATCATGGTAAAAGCTGAATCGTATTGATTTTATTTCCTCTGATCTTCTTTCTCTTATCTTTTCTCTTTAAATGTGTAATTTTTATCAAGATCAAAGATATAATAATTTAAAAGAAAAATTCCAAGAAATTTTTGTATGTTTATTCACAAAATTTTTTTTTCTTTCAATTTCCACCTGATTGACACTCGTCATTTTTAGGTATAAGTAGAGCAGAATTGTTGACCATGCTTTCAGGGGCAATATATTAGGAAAGCCAACGTTGTTTCCACAGAATGGACAGATAGTTCACAGAATGAAAGAACATCCATGCCTTCTCCGAGATTCGAGCCCAAGACTTACACAAAGAAAATGAAAAAGGTTGGACTTCTGGTGATTAGCGATATTTTTTCCTGATGTAATAATTTAAATCAAATTAATCCAAAATTATTTTTGTAAATAGATATTTAGTAAATTTCTAGAATTGCTTCTGGATTGCAGCAAAAAAAACATGTAGTTCTGTGACTTATTTTATTTGAAACTATAAGTCACTGAGGCAGCCTCTGTCTAGAATTAAATTGTTCAAACATGAGAATTCTCTTAGATTAACCGTTTCAATAAAATCACATGTTTAAACATATGCTTGAATATTCCAGTTCCTTAGTTGATGTACAGCTTATGTCTTTTTTCAAAAGAGTCATATTTTTAAGAGGAGATGCTCTGGGACAAATGTTATTTTGAAACACTTACTATCTTAAAAGTATGTTTCACTGGCATTTCTTTTATTTAAAATAATAAGTTACAGTGGATTCAGCATCTGTCTAGGCTGACAGTTTTGTGCACCACTTTTTCATGGAATTTCATTTAAGTAATTTAAAGATACTAATGATCACAGTAATCTACGAAACAAATTTGCCATACTGCTTGAGCCAGGAGTTCCCATGTTTTCTGGGTTAGGCTCGAAGTTACAAGGTTATGAACTTGAACATAGATTAAGATTAGATTGAAAAATACATCTATTTAACGACTTTTTCGAAAACTTTCCTTTATGAAGTTGATAAAGACACGAATAATAATAATTCGATGATCATAATGTGATGAGAGGAATAAAATATAATGCGAACATGTGATATTAAGGAGAAAAATGAAAATATATCTTGCAAATCCAAAATACGGAAACTGATATTATTCAAGGTGAATATTCTTAAAAGGCAATATTATTTTAAAAAAAATTGGTGTGAACATATATGAAAAATTTCTTAAGGCAATAAATTAACTTAAGGTAATAATGTTGAAACATATGGTAAGGAATCCCAGAGGTAGATGTTTATTTTATATTTTTCTTTTAAAGAGTGAAGTTTAAAAGAAAAGATGTTGTTAGCCAAATCTTAATTTAATAACCATGCTAACACAAAAATATCCTCCTCCTTGATTAACAGTCTCATCAAAAAGTAATGTTATTTTGGGAAGATGCTGCTCTGTGTCCAATTTTATTTGAAAGTAATTGAGCATAGTAGCAGCCTCTGTCTAAAATAACATTGTTCACCAGGAAGATCATCTTAGGTTAATAGTATCACTAATGAGATTACATGTTTAAACATAATCTTAAAAATCCCAGATTCGGAGGTTGATTTATAGCTTATGTTTTTCTCTAAGCGAAAATTTTTTTTTCTGAAAGAAATGCCTTTTGGCAAATATTATTTAGAAACGCATCCTAAGTTAGAAGTATTGTTCACCGTGAAAAACAGTCTTGTCACATTTAATGTTATTCTGGAGAGATGCTGCCCTTTGACTTATTTTACTTCAAATAATAAGTCAAGTGGTTTCAGCATCTGTCTAGGATGACAATGCTCGCTCATAGGCTATGGTTACAAGGTCCTAGGTCACAAGGCTATGAACTTGAACATTAAGAGACGTAGACCCAAAAATAGATTAGCTTTTCAACTCCAGTTCCAAGAGAAAATAATTTTAATTAGTAATTTTGTTTTGATTCTCTTTTTGCAGCTCTTCAAAAACACGCTCTTCCCCCCTCTCCCCCGAGAAAAAGAAAGACAGTTGAATCTGCACCAGCATGGAATGTCATGGAAGGGGCACAAGCCGCCTTTACATCCTGGAAAATATTACTTTTTTAAAATCATACTATATACTATAATCTATAATCATATATAATACTATAATCATATGCTATAATGTCAGGCCTGCATGAATGATTTTAGGTACGAAGCACAAATATTTTATTATCTTTAAAAATTAATCAGGATTACAATGGATTGCTATGGCACTGTGAATATTACAGCATTACAATTGATTGCAGTATTATTACAGCTACCCGTGTGGTGACCGGGTTTGAAAGAATAGTTCCACTGTTGCTGATGCATGTCGTAAGAGGCGACTAAAATGTGCTCCTAGTGTCTGGAGATATAGCTGGGAACGCTGCTTCTGGGGATTTTATTAGGAGACTAACCATCCAGGTAGGGGTATGGGTGAACGGCTAACGACCCTACATTGTAATAAAACCATTGGTTCAAAATCCGTATATATATNAGGATAATAACATGATTATTAAAATTAAAAAGTTAAACTATAAGTGAACAAAAGAAGTAAAAAATTAAAAAAAGTTTTTTTTAAAATTAGTATTTTTTGAATTTTGCGTGAAAAAGATGTAAAAGATTGCTTGAAAAGATTGCGTGAAAAGATGTATTAATAATTGCAAATGAAATACTGATTAGAATATATTGCAGATGAATGCTTTGGAATACCTTTTTTCAGAGAGTCTAGGGTACACTGTTGTCTGAAGTGCCATGATGGAATAAAGAAAGAAGAAATTATGTTGCTCTGAGGAGATGTTATACTTGATATTATTCTGTTGCTTATAAAATAATCCCCAGTGCAAGCATCTTCTTAAGGAAACTATTTCCCTGCATTTTATTCGACAAAAGTGGTTTGAACATAATCAATAAAATCAAAGGAGAAATATAAAAAACAATATCTTCTTATTGACTAATCAAATTATGAGTGAGATGTATTTGCTTATGTAAATATTCTTAATTATGAAGTAAAAATTAAAACAAGAAAATAAACACTTGTAAAAAGAAGGAAAATCATAAAAATATAGTGATAACTGTTTTTCATATTTTTATTTCCATATCATAAAGTAATAAATATAAACCTATGCGCATTTTCAAAACCGTACCTAAAAAATTTCATACATTTATAGACAGATTTAAACTTGTCTTAAAAGAATGAAATCGTTTAATACTTTTTAAAGATTCCTTAATTGCTAGATAATTTAAATATAATTTATGAGAATGACATACTTAATTAAAATTTTCTTGAATAATTAATGTATTTTTTGTATTTTAACTGGCCTCAGGAGTCTAATGTCGGAGATGACGCATTTGTCCCTAAAGTTAGACAACGAGGCATTACTTAATTTTATGTTTAGCTCAAAAACGCATTATTGTTATTCAGAAGAGATATTACTATAGCACAAATTTTATATTAAAAAACTTGTGCCACAGTAATATGCTTTTGGGAAACAATCACGTCAGAAGGTAATGTTACTGTGGACCGATTTTGCTCTGGGATTCACTGTGATTTAGGTTAAAACAAGGAAGTTACCCCCGTCCAGGAAGATAGTCATATCGGCAACTTCTAGATGGATTTTGCTATTGTTTGGACAAGAGGTAAATTAAAAATATAATATTTTAATTATTTTTTAAAAAGATCTTTTTCATATACATAGATATACTTACTTTTTTTCAAAACTTGCTATTATTCGATGCTCTACATAATTGAAACTTTCAGAAATTTATCAAGTATTTGAATTTGTGATCATTAAACTTATTGCTTCATAATTACAAAATTGAATGAGAGAATTTTAATTTAAAAGAAATTTTAATATCTGATAAGCTGCAAATTTGCATTTTTGCTATTTAAAATAAGTTTGAACGCAAAACAGAACGCAGAACGCAAAACTCTACTCTTTTCTCTCGTCCTGGACCTTTTGCAAAATCTTTGGTGTTCAGAGAGTCACATTTTTAGACATTTCTGTCTCGAACGAAAAGGTTTTGAACTTTTATAGCTTTCGAGGTTGATTCCAACTGACGACGTCAGCTTAGGCAATCATTTTCATATTTTTCATTGCTGTCGTCTTTAAAGCATTTACGGTATACCTCATACGAAAACATAATACAGAATCAAGTGTTATTCGAGGTAAATGTTTAATCCAGACAAATATTATTTTTCAAAAATTCATTTGTGCACATGAAGAATTTCTGTGACATATTTTATTTCAAATAATATGTCACGGTGGTTTTAGCCTCTGTCTAGGATGATTATGTTCGCTCCAATCACTATCCTCTACAAAACTAATTCCTCATGATGTTTGAAAATGGAGTTCCTATGTCTTCTGGGTTAGGTTCAAAGTTACAAGGCCAAGGACATTAACTTTGACAGTCTTAGATTCAAACATAGATCGGTTGTTCAATGTCAGTTATAAGAGCTGAAAAATTCAAATTGATTACACTTTAATTCAAAAGTTGCTGTTTTTCAAAAGATTTCTTGATTTTAAGATGACATAAAATATAAATCTTTGAATCGTTTAGTTATTTCATAAATAAGCTTCAAACCATACATTAACTAACGGTTATGCAATGTTATTTAGGAAAGATGTTACTTTGAGGCATATTTAATTTTTTAAAAATATGCCCCATTTGTAACATCTCTCTCGAATAACAATCCCGGCGATATATTTGCGATTCTCAAAAATAAAGATGATTCCTTGTTTAAATTAATAACTGAAGAAAATATCGGCTCCTGTTGAAAAGAAATATGGATAAACGAGGCAAGTGATTTCTTAGTTCAGTGAGAACTTAACTAGATAGTCAAAGTAAAATTTTCTCAGGGGTTTTGCCTTTAAAATCAGAACTTATTGGTTTGCAAATGATTTATTCATATCTTGATCGTCTTTCATATCTTGATCGTCTTTTATATTCTGAAACACGGAAATTTAATGCAGTGTCCCCTCCCCCTTACGAGGAAATGAGAATTGCATTGCTTTCAATTTAAAGCTGCTTACTGCAATAAACTAATGATAGACATTATTACAAGCATTAGAATTTTTAAATTTTAATTTACAGTTTCAGTGCTATCATGGTAAAAGCTGAATCGTATTGCTTTTATTTCCTCTGATGTTATTTCCATTATCTTTCCCCTCAAATGCATGATAAGTAATCCAGATAGCAGAGTGAAAGATG
>NC_092215.1:16416897-16441923 GCF_043381705.1 Parasteatoda tepidariorum
TTCACTGCCATCATGGTAAAAGTTGAATCGTATTGCTTTTATTTCCTCTGATGTTATTTCTCTTATCTTTCCCTTTAAATGCAAAATATTAATCCAGATAGCAGAGTCAAAGATGCAATAATTTAATAGAAATATTTCAAGAAAGTTTTATATGTTAATTCACAGAAAATCATTTTTTCAATTTCTGATTGACTCTCGTCATTTTTAGGTATCAGTAGAGCAGATTTGTTAACCATGCTTTCAGGGAGACTATATTACATGAGCCAACTTTGTTTCCACAGAAAGGACAGATAGTTCACAGAATGAAAGACTTTCCATGCCTTCTCCTTGAATCGCACCCAGGACTTACACAAAGAAACATAAAAAGGTAGGACTTCTTGTGATTAGTGATATTTTTTCCTAGGGTAATAATTTAAATTAAATTACTCCAAAAAATTTTTTGCGAATAGATATTTAGTAAATTTCCAGAATCGCCCCTGGATTGCAGCAAAAAAAATGTCTTTTCAAAAATATTTTTAGTTATAAAAAATAGATTGTGCAATGTCTTTTCGCTGTTGTAACCTTCTCGTGAAAAGGTAATGTTATTCGAGAACCATGTAGATCTGTGACTTATTTTATTTGAAACTATAAGTCACATTGACAATCTATGTCTAGGATTAAATTGTTCAATCATGAAGATTCTCTTAGGTTAACATTTTCAATAAAATCACATGTTTAAACATATGCTTGAATATTCCAGTTCCGTAGGTTGATGTACAGCTTATGTCTATTTTCAAAAGAGTCATACTTTTAAGAGGAGATGCTCTAAAACAAATGTTATTTTGAAACACTTACTATGTTAAAAATACGTTGCCATGCGACTTATTTTATTTAAAGTAATAAGTTACAGTGGGTTCAGCATCTGTCTAGGCTGACAGTTTTGTCCACAGCCTTTTCAGAGAATTTCATTTAAGTAATTGAAAGATACTTATGATCGCAGTCCTCTACCAAACAAATTTGCCATACAGTTTGAACCAGGAGTTCCCATGTTTTCTGGGTTAGGCTTGAAGTTTCAAGGTTATGAACTTGAGCATAGATTGAGAATTGACTGAAAAATATATCTGTTTAACGACTTTTTCAAAAACTTTCCTTGGGGAAGTCATAAAGACATGAATAATAATAATTCGAGTTGTTGACGAATACACGAATTGTTGAAACGAGATAGTATAATAAGCTATGATGAGTGGCCTGCATGAATGATTTTAGGTAAGTAGCACAAAAATTTTACTGTCTTAAAAAATTAATTAGTATTACTATTTATTGCTATCGCACTGTTAATATTACAGTATTAACAATAATTACAATTGATTGAAGTATTTATTACAGTTTCCCGTGTGGTGACCGATTTTGAAAGATTAGTCCCACTGCTGCTCATGCATGTCGTAAGAGGAGATTAAAATGGGTTCCCAGTGTCTGGGGATACAGCTGGGAACCCTGCTTCTGGGTATTATATCTGGAGACTGGCCCTCTAGGTTGGGGGTTATGAGTAGGGCGAACGTCCCTCGACTGTAAAAAACCATTGTTACAAAACCCAAAGAAGAAAAAAACCACGGACTGACTAAAAAGAGACTATTTGGTGAAAGCTATGAGGACTTAAAAGTTGGATCATGGAATATTCGTTCTTTATATTGGAAATTAAGGACTGCAAATGCTAATTGAGCAGATTTACGATTATGGAATGCCAGATCAGTTGGCACACGAATTAGAGGCAGACCGAATTTTAGATGGATAGATGGCTTTCGAAAAGACCCTTTGTTCTTGAAAACTGTAAACTGAAAAACACTAGCATTAAAAAGGTCATCCTGGAAAAAACTTCGTGAGAAGACCAAGGTCCAACCTTCAGCTGTCGATCTGCAGATGATGTCGAGACATCCCTTCAGACGAGTAAAGTTTTACAGAAAAGATGTTGTTGGGAAATCTTGTTTTCAAAACCATTCTGAATTTTAAAAAAATCGTCCTCATTGGGTAACTGTCTCATCAAAAAGTAATGTTATATGCATGTCGTAAGAGGCGACTAAAATGGATACCCTGTGTCTGAGGGTACAGCTGGGAACCCTGCTTCTTAGATTATATCAGGAGACAGGCCCTCCAGGTTGGGGGTTTGGAGTAGGGCTAACAACCCTACACCGTAAAAAACCATTGTTACTGTTAACAGTTTGAGTACCATATTATTTATGGACATTTGACATATATGAAAGAAATGTGTAGAATAATCAACGAAGGAAATGCATGAAATAATTTATAAAGGAAAATTAGATTCGAGGAAAGTTTTTCACGAATCAACTTCTAAGCATTCGCTTATAATATTTATATTTGATAATGAAAAACTTATTTTAAAGCACGATCTATGTTGGAATTAATTATTATTATACTTATTCCATTGTTTAATTAGTTAAAGAAACCTAGGGAGAAGACTGGCCAAGAGACCAATACAAGAAAGGTGATTACTTGAGTTTAAATCTACTGATAGAGCTTTCCTCAAGCTAAATCAAGATAAAAAAATACGCAGTAATTTCTGTCTTGGAAAATGACTTAAGGTAAGTAGAACAAAAACTTTATTACTGTTACAACGTAATCAGTTATACTATTTATTGCTATTGTACTATAAAAAAATACATTCTCATAATTCGCGAAATTTTCTTAGTTTTTGATGAAACCGTTACCTGGTGTACGCTCACAGCAAAAAATTCGATAACGTGAGGAAATTACTATTTTTTTTTTATAAATGTCGTTGAACAGCCGACCTAATTATTTGGGTTTACAACCACTATGATTGCAGTAATTATTTCATATTCCCGTGCGGTGACCGGGTTTGAAAGAATAGTCCCACTGTAGCTCATGCATGTCGTAAGAGGCGACTAAAATGGGTACCCTGTGTCTGGGGGAACAGCTGGGAACCCTGCTTCTTAGATTATATCAGGAGACAGGCTCTCCAGGTTGGGGGTTTGGAGTAGTGCTAACAACCCTACACCGTAAAAAACTATTGTTACTGTTAACAGTTTGAGTACCATATTATTTATGGACATTTGACATATATGAAAGAAAGGTGTAGAATAATCAACGAAGGAAATGCATGAAATAATTTATAAAAGAAAATTAGATTCGCGGAAAGTTTTTCACGAATCAACTTCTAAGCATTCGCTTATAGTATTTATATTTGATAATGAAAAACTTATTTTAAAGCACGATCTATGTTGGAATTAATGATTATTATACTTATTCCATTGTTTAATTAGTTAAAGAAACCTAGGGAGAAGACTGGCCAAGAGACCAATACAAGAAAGGTGATCACTTGAGTTTAAATCTACTGATAGAGCTTTCCTCAAGCTAAATCAAGATAAAAAAAATACGCAATAATTTCTGTCTTGGAAAATGACTTAAGGTAAGTAGCNATACGCAATAATTTCTGTCTTGGAAAATGACTTAAGGTAAGTAGCACAAAAACTTTATTACTGTTACAACGTAATCATTTTTACTATTTATTGCTATTGTACTATAAAAAAAATACATTCTCATAATTCGCGAAATTTTCTTAGTTTTTGATGAAACCGTTACCTGGTGTACGCTCACAGCAAAAAATTCGATAACGTGCGGAAATTACTATTTTTTTTTATAACCGTCGTTGAACAGCTGACCTAATTATTTGGGTTTACAACCACTAATGTTCAACTCCGTAGCATTGAATATTTGAACCTAATTCAGAATTAAAGGGGACACCTTAATCAAATATTGGGAGAAATGTGCGTTCGTTGAGGAGTTTTTGATGGAACTAAGCGGCATTTGCGTTACATGGAAAGGAAGGCCACGAGAACCTCCCATGGTTAGCTTGACGGCTAGGGGACTCTAACCCATGATCCGTCTACCACTGAATATATTTTATTCAAGATATTTCACTGGAGTAATACATAAATTTCTTAATAGCTTAATTATTTCTAGAATACGCTTCCATGGATACATTCACTAACTAATGCGTAATGTTATTTAGGAAAAAAAGTTGCACAGAGGCATATTTAATTTTCAAAATATATTGCCCAGAGGCTACTTCTCTTTTGAATAACTATCCTGTCAATGGAATTGCTTAGAAGATATTTTTGAGGTACTAAAATATAAATGATTTCCGGTAAGCAAAAAAAAAAAAGAATAAGTTAATAGCAAATATCGACTTTTGTTGTCGAGAAATATCGATACAATAAGTAAAGGATTTCTTAATTCTAAGAAAACTTGCATAGATAAACGGGTCGCATTCATTTAATCGACAATCACTTTGGACAGTTGTTACACTTGGTCTTATTTTTTTACTTAAAAAATAATATTTAGTGGGAACATCTTCTAATGATAACAAATTTTAAAAATTTTATTGAATATTTGGGAAAATTATAAACTTAAAATGCTTTTGAAAAAAGAAGTAAAAAAGTTAAAGAGAAAACTTTTGTAATTAGTTTATTCTGAATTGATAGTGAAAAAGATGTGCATCTATATGTAATTACAAATGAAATACTGATTAGACTATATTGCAGATGAATGCTTTGGAATACGTTTTTTCAGTGAGTCCAGGGAACACTGCTGTCTAAAGTGCCATAATAGAATAAGGAAAGAAGAAAGTAAGTTGCTCTGAGGAGATGTTACACTTGGTATTATTCTGTTGTTAAGCAATATTACCAAGAGTGATCATCTTCTTAGGATAACAATTTCCCAGCATTTTATTGGATAAAAGTGGCTTGTACATAATCAAGAAAATCAAATTAGAAATAAAAAAAAAACAATATCTTCTTATAGACTAATCAAATTACGAGTGAGATATATTCGCTTATGCAAATATTGTTAATTATGAAGTTAAAATTAAAACAAGAAAATAATAACTAGTAAAAAGAGGGAAAATCATAAAAATAGTGTGATTACTGTTCTTTATATTTCTATTTCCATATCATGAAGTAATAAATATGAACCTTTTTCTATTTTTTCAAACTATGCACATNAAAATAATAACTAGTAAAAAGAGGGAAAATCATAAAAATAATGTGATTACTGTTCTTTATATTTCTGATTCCATATCATGAAGTAATAAATATGAGCCTTTTTCTATTTTTTCAAACTATGCACATTTCCAAAACCGTACCTTAAAAATTTCATACAATTATAGACGAATTTGAACTTGTCGTATAACAATGAAATCGTTTAATACTTTTTAAAGGTTGATTAACTGTTAGATAATTTAAATATTATTTATGATAATGACTTAGTTAATTCAAATTGTTTTCGTGTAATTAATGTATTTTTCATATTTTAACAGGTCTCAGGAGTCTAATGTTGGTCATGACGCATTTGTCCTTAAAGTTAGACAACAAAGCATTGCTTAATTTTATGTTCAACTGAAAAACACTTTTTGTTATTCAGAAGAGATCTTACTGCAACACGAATTTTATATTGAAAACCTCGTGTCGCAATAAGATCCTTTTGGGTAACATTCACGTCAAAAAGTAATGTTATTGTGGACCGATGCTGCTCTGGGATTCACTGTGATTTGAGTTAAAACAAGGAAGTTACCCCCGTCAAGGAAGATAATCATATCGGACGCTTCTAGATGGATTTTANAACATCAGTTATAGAGGCTGAACAATTCAAGATGATTTCCCTTTAATCCAAAAGTTGCCGTTTTTCAAAAGATTTCTAGATTTCAAGCTGACATAAAATATAAATCTTTGAATCGTTCAATTATTTCATAAATAAGCTTCCATATATTAGCTAACGATTAAACAATGTTATTTAGGAAAGATTTTGCTCTGAGGCATATTTAATTTTCAAAAAATATGCCCCATTTGTAATATCTCTCTAAAATAACAATTCCGTTTATTCACAGAAAAACATTTTTTCCAATGTCCAACTGATTGACACACGTCACCTTTAGGTATCAGTAGAGCAGATTTGTTGGCCATGCTTTCAGGGGCAACATATTGAATGAGCCAACGTTGTTTCCACAGAAAGGACAGATAGTTCACAGAATGAAAGAACATCCATGCCTTCTCCTTGATTCCCAGGACTTACACAAAGAAGCATAAAAAGGTAGGACTTCTTGTGATTAGTGATATTTTTTTAAGGTAATAATTTAGATCGAATTACTCCAAAATTATTTTTGTGTATAGATATTTAGTAAATTTCCAGAATTGCCTCTGGATTGCAGCAAAAACACCTTCTTTCCGAAAACATTTTTATTTATGAAAAATATATTGAGCAATGTTTTTTCGCTGTTGTAAGCGTCTCGTAAAAAAGTAATGTAATCTGGAAACGTGTATTTCTGTGACATATTGTATTTGAAACTTTAAGTAACTGTGGCAACCTCTGTCAAGGATTTAATTGTTCAAACATAAAGATTCTCGTAGGTTAACAGTTTCAATAAATACCTTTNATCTGGAAACGTGAATTTCTGTGACATATTGTATTTGAAACTTTAAGTAACTGTGGCAACCTCTGTCAAGGATTAAATTACTCAAACATAAAGATTCTCGTAGGTTAACAGTTTCAATAAATACCTTTTTTCAGTGAATCCTGGGTACACTGTTGTCTGAAGTGCTATAATAGAAAAAAGAAAGAAGAAAGTATGTCGCTCTGGGGAGATGTTACACTTGGTATTATTCTGCTGATTAAAAAATAATCCCCTGTGTATGCATCTTCTTAAGGTAACAATTTCCTTGCATTTTATTGCATAAAAGTGGTTTGTACATAATCAAGAAAATCAAAGGAGAAATACATAAAACAATATCTTCTTATAGACTAATCAAATTACGAGTGAGATGTATTTGCTTATGTAAATGTTGTTAATTATGAAGTAAAAATTAAAACAAGAAAATAATAACTATTAAAAAGAGGGAAAATCATAAAAATAATGTGATTACTGTTCTTTATATTTTTATTTCCATATCATGAAGTAATAAATATGAACCTTTTTCTATTTTTTCAAACTATGCACATTTCCAAAACCGTACCTTAAAAATTTCATACATTTATAGACAGATTTGAACTTGTCGTATGACAATTAAATCGTTTAATACTTTTCAAAGGTTGATTAATTGCTAGATAATTTAAATATAATTTATGAGAATGACTTAGTTAATTCAAGTTTTTTTGAATAATTAATCTATTTTTTGTATTTTAACAGGTCTCAGGAGTCTAATGTCGGTGACCTTCAAATCTTCAAACCATACATTATTTGCAGTACTCAAAAATAAAGATGATTCTTAGTTTAAATTAATAAATGAAGAAAATATCGGCTTATGTGGAAATCTTCTTATCTTGATCGTCTTTTATATCTTGAAACATTGAATTTTAATTCAGTGTTCCCCCTCCCCTTATTAGGAAATCAGAATTGTATTGCTTTCATTTTAAAGCTGCTTAATGCATTAAACTAATGATAGACATTAGTACAAATATTAGAGTTTTTAAATTTTAATTTGCTATTATTTCACTGCTATCATGGTAAAAGCTGAATCGTATTGATTTTATTACATCTGATCTTATTTCTCTTATCTTTCTCTTTAAATGCGTACTTTTAATCCAGATCAAAGATATAATAATTTAAAAGAAAAATTTCAAGAAATTTTTGTATGTTTATTCTCAAAAAAATTTTTTTCTTCCAATTTCCACCTGATTGACACTCGTCATTTTTAGGTATAAGTAGAGCAGAATTGTTGACCATGCTTTCTGGAGCAATATATTAGAAAAGCCAACGTTGTTTCCACAGAATGGACAGATAGTTCACAGAATGAAAGAACATCCATGCCTTCTCCGAGATTCGAGACCAAGACTAACACAAAGAAAATGAAAAAGGTAGGACTTCTGGTGATTAGCGATATTTTTTCCTGATGTAATAATTTAAATCAAATTAATCCAAAATTATTTTTGTGAATAGATATTTAGTAAATTTCTAGAATTGCTTCTGAATTGCAGAAAAAAAAAACATGTAGTTCTGTGACTTATTTTATTTGAAACTATAAGTCACTGTGGCTACCTCTGTCTAGGATTAAATTGTTCAAACATGAAGATTCTCTTAGATTAACCGTTTCAATAAAATCACATGTTTAAACATATGCTTGAATATTCCAGTTCCTCAGTTGATGTACAGCTTATGTCTTTTTTCAAAAGATTCATATTTTTTAGAGGAGATGCTCTGGGACAAATTTTATTTTGACTTACTATCTTAAAAGTATGTTACCCTGCCACTTATTTTATTTAAAATAATAAGTTACAGTCGGTTCAGCATATGTCAAGGCTGACAGTTTTGTCCACCACTTTTTCATGGAATTTTATTTAAGTAATTTAAAGAAACTAATGATCACAGTCCTCTACGAAACAAATTTGCCCTACTGCTTGAACCAGGAGTTCCCATGTTTTCTGGGTTAGGCTCGAAGTTACAAGGTTATGAACTTGAACATAGATTAAGATTAGATTGAAAAATACATCTGTTTAACGACTTTTTCGAAAACTTTCCTTTATGAAGTTGATAAGGACACGAATAATAATAATTCGAAGATCATAATGTGATGAGAGGAATAAACTATAATGCGAAGATGTGATATTAGGGAGAAAAATGAAAATATATCTTGCAAATCCAAAATACGGAAATTGATATTATTCAAGGTGAATATTCTAAAAAGGCAATATTATTTTTAAAAAAATTGGTGTGAACATATATGAAAAATTTCTTAAGGTAATAAATTAACTTAAGGTAATAAGGTTGAAACATATGGTAAGGAATCCCAAACGCAGACTTCATATTTTTCATTTAAAGAGTGAAATTTAAAAGAAAAGATGTTGTTAGCCAAATCTTAATTTAATAACCATGCTAACACAAAAATATCCTCCTCCTTGATTAACAGTCTCGTCAAAAAGTAATGTTATTTTGGGAAGATGCTGCTCTGTGTCCAATTTTATTTGAAAGTAATTGAGCATAGTAGCAGCCTCTGTCGAAAATAACATTGTACACCAGGAAGATCATCTTAGGTTAATGGTATCACTAATGAGATTAAATGTTTAAACACATTCCTAAGAATCCCAGTTTCGGAGGTTGATTTGTAGCTTATGTTTTTCTCTAAGAGAAAATTTTTCCTTTTGGCAAATATTATTTAGAAACGCATCCTACGTTACAAGTATTGTTCACCGTGAAAAACAGTCTTGTCACACAGTCTTGTCACATTTAATGTTATTCTTTAGAGATGCTGCCCTTTGACTTATTTTACTTCAAGTAATAAGTCAAGTGGTTTCAGCATCTGTCTAGGATAACAATGCTCGCTCATAGGCTATGGTTACAAGGTCCTAGGTCACAAGGCTATGAACTTGAACATTAAGAGACGTTGACCCAAAAATGGATTAGCTTTTCAACTCCAGTTCCAAGAGAAAATAATTTTAACTAGTAATTTTGTTTTGATTCTCTTTTTGCAGCTCATCAAAAACACGCTCTTCCCCTCTCTCCCCCGAGAAAAAGAAAGACAGTTCAATCTGCACCAGCATGGAATGTCATGGAAGGGGTATATTTTGAATTTTGCGTGAAAAAGATGTACATTTATAAATAATTGCAAATGAAATACTGATTAGAATATATTGCAGATGAATGCTTTGGAATACCTTTTTCAGTGAGTCTAGGGTACACTGTTGTCTGAAGTGCCATAATAGAATAAAGAAAGAAGAAAGTATGTTGCTCTGAGGAGATGCTACACTTGGTATTATTCTGTAGCTTAAAAAATAATCCCCAGTGTAAGCAGCTTCTTAGGGTAACAATTTACCTGCATTTTATTGGATAAAAGTGGTTTGAACGAAAGAAATGTAAAAAACAATATCTTCTTATGGACAAATCAAATTATGAGTGAGATGGGTTTGCTTATGTAAATATTTTTAATTATGAAGTAAAAATAAAACAATAAAATAAACACTAGTAAAAAGAAAGAAAATAATAAAAATAATGTTATAACTGGTTTTTATATACTTTTATTTCCATATCATAACGTAATAAATATAAACCTTTTTAAATTTTTTCAAACTATACGTATTTTTAAAACCGTACCTTAAAAATTTCATACATTTATAGACAGATTTGAACTTGTCGTATAACAATAAAATCGTTTAATACTTTCTAAAGGTTGATTAATTGCTAGATAATTTAAATATAATTTATGAGAATGACATATTTAATTCAAGTGTTTTTGAATAATTAATGTATTTTTTGTATTTTAACAGGTCTCAGGAGTCTAATGTTGGTGATGACGCAATCGTCCCTAAAGTTAGACAACGAGAACTTACTTAATTTTATGTTTAACAGCACATTATTGTTATTCAGAAGCGATATTACTGTAGCACAAATTTCATAATGAAAAACTTGTGCCACAGTAATATGCTTTTGGGTAACAATCACGTCAGAAAGTAATGCTATTGTGGAACGATTTTGCTTTGGGATTCACTGTGATTTAAGTTAAAACAAGGAAGTTACCCTCGTCTAGGTAGATAGTCATATCGGCAAGTTCTAGATGTATTTTACTATTGTTTGGACTACAGGTAAATTAAGAATATCATATTTTAATTATTTTTTAAAAAGAACTTTTACATATACATATATTTACGCAGTTACTTTTTTTCAAAACTTGCGATTATTTGATGCTCTAAATAATTGAAACTTTCAGAAATTTATCAACGTATTTGAATTTGTGATCATTAAACCTATTGCTTCATAATTACAAAATTGATTAAAAAATTTTAATTTAAAAGAAATTTCAATATGTGATAAGCTGCAAAATTGCATTTTTGTTATTTAAAAAAACTTAGAAAACAGAATACAAAACTCTACTCTTTTCTCTGGTCCTGGACCTTTTACAAATCATTTGGGGTTCAGAGAGACAAATTTTTAGGCATTTCTCTTTTGAACGAAAATGTTTTGTGCTTTTATAGCCTTCGGGGCTGGTTCCACCTGACGACGTCAGCTTAGGCAGTCACTTTTCATATTTTTCCTAATACAGAATCAAGTGTTATTCGAGGTAAATGTTTCTTCCAGACAAAATTCATTTGTGCATATGAAAAATTTCTTAAGATAATAGATTAATTATTAAAATCAGATGTTTAAACGCAAGCTTAAAATCCTCCGCTCTGGAGGTGGTATTCAGCTTATTTCCTTCTTTACAAGTGTTTTCTAGATAAAAATGTTATAAAAAAGCAAAATAAAAAATTATAATGTTACATCTGAAATAAAAGTTTGCCAGGAAAACTTTCCTTTACAAATCATTCTTTCAAAACAATTTTAACTCAAAAATAACGCTCTTCTTAAGTAACAGTCTCGTCAAAATAGTAATGCTCTTCTGGAGAGAGTCTGCTCTGTGACACATTTTATTTCAAATAATATGTCACGGTGGTTTCAGCGTCTGTCTAGGATGATTATATTCCCTCCAATCACTATCCTCTACAAGACTAATTCCCCATGATGTTTGAATCCGGAGTTCCCACGTCTTCTGGGTTATGTTCAAAGTTACAAGGCTATGGACATTAACTTTGACAGTCTTAGACTCAAACATAGGTCGGCTGCTCAACGTCAGTTATAAGAGCTGAAAAATTCAAATTGATTACACTTTAATTCAAAAGTTGCCGTTTTTCAAAAGGTTTCTTGATTTCAAGATGACATAAAATATAAATCTTTGAATCGTTTTGTTATTTCATAAATAATCTTTAAACCATACATTAACTAACGGTTACGCAATGTTATTTAGGAAAGATGTTGCTTTGAGGCATGTTTAATTTTTAAAAAATATGGCACATTTATAATATCTCTCTTGAATAACAATCCCGGCGATATATTTGCTGTTCTCAAAAATAAAGATGATTCCTTGTTTAAATTAATAAATGAAGAAAATAAGGGCTCCTGTTGAAAAGAAATATGGATAAAACGAGGTAAGTGATTTCTTAGTTCTGAGAAAACTTACCTAGATAGACAAAGTAAACGTATTTCAAGGATATTGCCTTTAAAATCAGAACTTATTGTTTTGCAAATGAGTTATTCATTTTCATATCTTGATCGACTTTCCTATCTTGATCGTCTTTTATAACACTGAATTTTAATTCAATGCTCCTCCCCCCCCCTTATGGGGAAATCAGAACTGTATTGCTTTCATTTTAAAGATGCTTAGAGCATTAAACTAATGATAGCCATTATTACAAGCATTAGAGTTTTTAAATTTTAATTTAGTGTTTCACTGCCATCATGGTAAAAGTTGAATCATATTGCTTTTATTTCTTCTGATGTTATTTCTCTTATCTTTCCCTTTAAATGCAAAATATTAATCCAGATAGCAGAGTCAAAGATGCAATAATTTAATAGAAATGTTTCAAGAAAGTTTTATATGTTAATTCACAGAAAATCATTTTTTCAATTTCTAATTGACTCTCGTCATTTTTAGGTATCAGTAGAGCTATATTACATGAGCCAACTTTGTTTCCACAGAAAGGACAGATAGTTCACAGAATGAAAGACTTTCCATGCCTTCTCCTTGAATCGCACCCAGGACTTACACAAAGAAACATAAAAAGGTAGGACTTCTTGTGATTAGTGATATTTTTTCCTAGGGTAATAATTTAAATTAAATTACTCCAAAATTTTTTTTGCGAATAGATATTTAGTAAATTTCCAGAATCGCCTCTGGATTGCAGCAAAAAAAAATGTCTTTTCAAAAATATTTTTATTTATAAAAAATAGATTGTGCAATGTCTTTTCGCTGTTGTAACCTTCTCGTGAAAAGGTAATGTTATTCGAGAACCATGCAGATCTGTGACTTATTTTATTTGAAACTATAAGTCACATTGACAACCTCTGTCTAGGATTAAATCGTTCAATCATGAAGATTCTCTTAGGTTAACAGTTTCCATAAAATCACATGTTTAAACATATTCCAGTTCCGTAGGCTGATGTACAGCTTATGTCTTTTTTCAAAAGAGTCATACTTTTAAGAGGAGATGCTCTAAGACAAATGTTATTTTGAAACACTTACTATGTTAAAAGTACGTTGCCATGCGACTTATTTTATTTAAAATAATAAGTTACAGTGGGTTCAGTATCTGTCTAGGCTGTTAGTTTTGTCCACAGCCTTTTCAGAGAATTTCATTTAAGTAATTGAAAGATACTTATGATCGCAGTCCTCTACCAAACAAATTTGCCATACTGTTTGAACCAGGAGTTCCCATGTTTTCTGGGTTAGGCTTGAAGTTTCAAGGTTATGAACTTGAGCATAGATTGAGAATTGACTGAAAAATATATTTGTTTAACGACTTTTTCAAAAACTTTCCTTGGGGAAGCCATAAAGACGCGAATAATAATAATTCGAGTTGTTGACGAATACACGAATAGTTGAAACAAGATAGTATAATAAGCTATGATGAGAGGCCTGTATGAATGATTTTAGGTAAGTAGCACAAAAATTTTATTGTCTTAAAAATTAATTAGTATTACTATTTATTGCTATCGCACTGTTAATATTACAGTATTAACAATAATTACAATTGATTGAAGTATTTATTACAGTTTCCCGTGTGGTGACCGATTTTGAAAGAATAGTCCCACTGCAGCTCATGCATGTCGTAAGAGGAGATTAAAATGGATTCCCAGTGTCTAGGGTTATAGCTGGGAACCCTGATTCTGGGAATTATATCTGGAGACTGGCCCTTCATGTTGTGGGTTGGGTGTAGGGCAAACGTCCCTCGAGTGTGGAAAACCATTGTTACAAAATCCAAAGAAGAAAAAAACCACGGACTGACTAAAAAGAGACGATTTGATGAAAGCTATGAGGACTTAAAAATTGGATCATGGAATATTCGTTCTTTATATAGGAAATTAAGGACTGCAAATGCTAATTGAGCAGATTTATGATTACGGAATGTCTGATCAGTTGGCACACGAATTAGAGACTGACCGAATTTTAGATGGATAGATGGCTTTCGAAAAGACCCTTTGTTCTTGAAAACTGAAAACTGGAAAACACTAGCATTAAAAGTTCATCCTGGTTAAAACTTCGTGAGAAGATCAAGGTCCACCCTAAACTGTCGAGCTACAGATGATGTCAAGACAGTCATTCAGACGAGTAAAGTTTTACAGAAAAGATGTTGGGAAATCTTGTCTTCAAAACCATTCTGAATTTAAGAAAATCGTCCTCATTGGGTAACAGTCTCGTCAAAAAGTAATGTTATTCTGGGGAGAAGCTGCTCTGTGTCCAATTTTATTTGAAGTAATTGTTCACAGTTGCAGCCTCTGTCTATTTTGACAATATTCATTCATGAAGCTTTTCTTAGAGTAATAGTTCAATTGATAAAATCACATGTTATACATTTGTTTGAAAATCCTGATTGCGGAGGTTGGAGAATGAAAAGAATTAGGTTTCCCCAAAGAAGTTATGCTTTAAATGTAGCTTCTTTTCCCAAATAAGTTATATTTTTTACAGAAGAATTGCTCTTAGTCAAAACTTATTTTGAAACTCATTCGCACTTAGAAGATTTTGTGATTTGGCTCTTGAATGTTATTTTTGGAAGATGCTGCTCTGCGACCAATTTTGTTTGAAATAATTGGCAGCAGTAGCAGTCTCTGTCTAGGATGGCAATTTTCGCACCGATCCATACAAATCATTCTTTTTCAAAACAATTTTAACTCAAAAATAACGTTATAGTAATGCTATTCTGGAGAGAGTCTGCTCTTTGACATATTTTATTTCAAATAATATGTCACGGATGTTTCAGCCTCTGTCTAGGATGATTATATTCGCTCCAATCACTATCCTTTACAAGACTAATTCCCCATGATGTTTGAATCCGGAGTTCCCACGTCTTCTGGGTTATGTTCAAAGTTACAAGGCTATGGACATTAACTTTGACAGTCTTAGACTCAAACATAGGTCGGCTGCTCAACGTCAGTTATGAGAGCTGAAAAATTCAAATTGAATAAACTTTAATTCAAAGGTTGCCGTTTTTCAAAAGATTTCCTGATTTCAAGATGACATAAAATTTAAATCTTTGAATCGTTTTGTTATTTCATAAATAAGCTTCAAACCATACATTAACTAACGGTTACGCAATGTTATTTAGGAAAGATGTTGCTTTGAGGCATATTTAATTTTTAAAAAATATGGCACATTTGTAACATCTCTCTTGAATAACAATCCCGACGATATATTTGCGGTTCTCAAAAATAAAGATGATTCCTTGTTTAAATTAATAAATGAAGAAAATAAGGGCTCCTGTTGAAAAGAAATATGGATAAAACGAGGTAAGTGATTTCTTAGTTCTGAGAAAACTTACCTAGATAGACAAAGTAAACGTATTTCAAGGGTATTGCCTTTAAAATCCGAACTTATTGTTTTGCAAATGATTTATTCATTTTCATATCTTGATCGACTTTCATATCTTGATCGTCTTTTATATCTTGAAACACTGAATTTTAATTCAATGTTCCTCCCCCCTCCCTTATGGGGAAATCAGAACTGTATTGCTTTCATTTTAAAGATGCTTACTGCATTAAACTAATGATAGCCATTATTACAAGCATTAGAGTTTTTAAATTTTAATTTAGTGTTTCACTGCCATCATGGTAAAAGTTGAATCGTATTGCTTTTATTTCCTCTGATGTTATTTCTCTTATCTTTCCCTTTAAATGCAAAATATTAATCCAGATGGCAGAGTCAAAGATGCAATAATTTAAAAGAAATATTTCAAGAAAGTTTTATATGTTAATTCACAGAAAATCATTTTTTCAATTTCTGATTGACTCTCGTCATTTTTAGGTATCAGTAGAGCAGATTTNCATCTCATGGCTAGCTTGACGGCTATGGGACTCTAACCCATGATCCGTCTACCACTGAAGATATTTCATTCAAGATATTTCACTGGAGTAATACATAAATTTCTGAATAGCTTAATTATTTCTAGAATACGCTTCCAAGGATACATTCACTAACTAATGCGTAATGTTATTTAGGAAAAAAAGTTGCACTGAGGCATATTTAATTTTCAAAAAATATTGCCCAGAGGCTACTTCTCTTTTGAATAACTATCCTGTCAATGGAATTGCTTAGAAGATATTTTTGAGGTACTAAAATATAAATGATTTCCGGTACGCAAAAAAAAAAGAATAAGTTAATAGCAAATATCGACTTTTGTTGTCGAGAAATATCGATACAATAAGTAAAGGATTTCTTAATTCTAAGAAAACTTACATAGATAAACATAATAAACCTATTTCAGGCTGATTGCCTTTAAAATATGAAGTCTTTGCTTTGCAAATATGCTTAAAACTGAAGCAAATATTTCAACTTAGCAAAAGAGAGTTTAAAATTAATTTTGCGTTAGACAATTTCATAGTTTTATAAAATGGAAAAAATCATTTCAGTCATGAAATTGTTCTTTTTTGAATGATACCACCGTTGAGAAGGATAAGTGAAAACGATATTTAGATGATGTCACAAAAGGTCACATATTAAAATTTGAGGATGGAAATATCAAGCCAAGAATTGAAAATTATGGAAAAACATTATTCGAAGCATTTATAAATGATTTCACATAAAATAGTGATTAATGTAAATAGTAAATGAATGCATCAGAGTAATCTTCTTCAGTGACTCAAGGGTCAACTGCTGTCTGTATCGTCATAATAAAAATAGAAGAAGGAAGTATGTTGTTCTGCGTTAGAAAGATGTGCATTTATAAACAATTGCGAATGAAATACTGATTAGAGAATATTTCAAAAGAATGCTTTGGAATGCTCTTTTTTAGTGAATCAAGAGTCCATTTCTGCTTGTAGCTCCATAATAGAAAAAAGAAGAAGAAATTATGTTGTTCTGGACAGTTGTTACACTGGGTCTTATTTTGTTACTTAAAAAATAATATTTTGTGGGAACATCTTCTAATGATAAAAATTTTTAAACATTTTATTGAATATTTGGGAAAATTAAAAACTTAAAATGTTTTTGAAAAAAGAAGTAAAAAAATTAAAGAGAAAACTTTTGTAATTAGTTTATTCTGAATTGATAGTGAAAAGGATGTGCATCTATATGTATTTACAAATGAAATACTGATTAGACTATATTGCAGATGAATGCTTTGGAATACCTTTTTTCAGTGAGTCTAGGGTACACTGCTGTCTGAAGTGCCATAATAGAATAAGGAAGGAAGAAAGTAAGTTGCTCTGAGGAGATGTTACACTTGGTATTATTCAGTTGTTAAGCAATATTACCAAGAGTGAACATCTTCTTAGGATAACATGTTTTCAACATTTTATTGCATGATTGTTAAAATTATAAATTTAAAGTATCAGTGAAAAAGAGAAGTGAAAAATTTAAAAGAAAAGAAAATTTATTAGTATATTTTGAATATTGCGTGAAAAAGATGTGCATTTATAAACAATTGCGAATGAAATACTGATTAGAGTATATTTTAAATGAATGCTTTGGAATGCTCTTTTTTAGTGAGTCAAGAGTCCATTGCTGCTTGTAGTTCCATAATAGAAAAAGGAAGAAGAAAGTATGTTGTTCTGGACAGTTATTACACTTGGTCTTATTTTGTTACTTAAAAAATAATATTTTGTGGGAACATCTTCTAATGATAAAAATTTTTAAAAATTTTATTGAATATTTGGGGAAATTATAAACTTAAAATGTTTTTGAAAAAAGAAGTAGAAAAATTAAAGAGAAAACTTTTGTAATTAGTTTATTCTGAATTGATAGCAAAAAAGATGTGCATCTATAAGTAATTATAAAGGAAATACTGATTAGACTATATTGCAGATGAATGCTTTGGAATACCTTTTTTCAGTCAGTCTAGGGAACACTGCTGTCTGAAGTGCCGTAATAGAATAAAGAAAGAAGAAAGTAAGTTGCTCTGAGGAGATGTTACACTTGGTATTATTCTGTTGTTAAGCAATATTACCAAGAGTGATCATCTTCTTAGGATAACATGTTTTCAAGATTTTATTGCATGATTGTTAAAATTATAAATTTAAAGTATCAGTGAAAAGAAGAAGTAAAAAATTTAAAGGAAAAAGAAATTATTATTATATTTTGAATTTTGCGTGAAAAAGATGTGCATTTATAAACAATTGCGAGTGAAATACTGATTAGAGTATATTTCAAATGAATGCTTTGGAATGTTCTTTTTTAGTGAGTCAAGAGTCCATTGCTGCTTGTAGCTCCATAATAGGAAAAAGAAGAAGAAAGTATGTTGTTCTGGACAGTTGTTACACTTGGTCTTATTTTGTTACTTAAAAAATAATATTTAGTGGGAACATCTTCTAAAGATAACAAATTTTTTATTGAATATTTGGGAAAATTATAAACTTAAAATGCTTTTGAAAAAAAAAGTAAAAAAGTTAAAGAGAAAACTTTTGTAATTAGTTTATTCTAAATTGATAGTGAAAAAGATGTGCATCTAATGATAAGTAATTACAAATGAAATACTGATTAGACTATATTGCAGATGAATGCTTTGGAATACCTTTTTTCAGTGAGTCTAGGGTACACTGCTGTCTGAAGTGCCATAATAGAATAAAGAAGGAAGAAAGTAAGTTGCTCTGAGGAGATGTTACACTTGGTATTATTCTGTTGTTAAGCAATATTACCAAGAGTGATCATCCTCTTAGGATAACATGTTCTCAACATTTTATTGCATGATTGTTAAAATTATAAATTTAAAGTATCAGTGAAAAGAAGAAGTAAAAAATTTAAAAGAAAAAAAATTTATTAGTATATTTTGAATATTGCGTGAAAAAGATGTGCATTTATAAACAATTGCGAATGAAATACTGATTAGAGTATATTTTAAATGAATGCTTTGGAATGCTCCTTTTTAGTGAGTCAAGAGTCCATTGCTGCTTGTAGTTCCATAATAGAAAAAAGAAGGAGAAAGTATGTTATTCTGGACAGTTATTACACTTGGTCTTATTTTGCTACTTAAAAAATAATATTTTGTGGGAACATCTTCTAATGATAAAAATTTTTAAGCATTTTATTGAATATTTGGGGAAATTAAAAACTTAAAATGTTTTTGAAAAAAGAAGTAAAAAAATTAAAGAGAAAACTTTTGTAATTAGTTTATTCTGAATTGATAGTGAAAAGGATGTGCATCTATATGTAATTACAAATGAAATACTGATTAGACTATATTGCAGATGAATGCTTTGGAATACCTTTTTTCAGTGAGTCTAGGGTACACTGCTGTCTGAAGTGCCATAATAGAATAAGGAAGGAAGAAAGTAAGTTGCTCTGAGGAGATGTTACACTTGGTATTATTCAGTTGTTAAGCAATATTACCAAGAGTGAACATCTTCTTAGGATAACATGTTTTCAACATTTTATTGCATGATTGTTAAAATTATAAATTTAAAGTATCAGTGAAAAGAAGAAGTAAACAATTTACAGGAAAAAGATAATATTATTTTATTTTGAATTTTGCGTGAAAAAGATGTGCATTTATAAACAATTGCGAATGAAATACTGATTAGAGTATATTTCAAATGAATGCTTTGGAATTTTCTTTTTTAGTGAGTCAAGAGTCCATTGCTGCTTGTAGCTCCATAATAGAAAAAAGAAGAAGAAAGTATGTTGTTCTGGACAGTTGTTACACTTGGTCTTATTTTGCTACTTAAAAAATAATATTTTGCGAGAACATCTTCTAATGATAAAATTTTTTAAAAATTTTATTGAATATTTGGGAAAATTATAAACTTAAAATGTTTTTGAAAAAAGAAGAAGAAAAATTAAGGAGAAAACTTTTGTAATTAGTTTATTCTGAATTGATAGTGAAAAAGATGGGCATCTAGAAGTAATTACAAATGAAATACTGAATAGACTATATTACAGATGAATGCTTTGGAATACCTTTTTTCAGTGAGTCTAGGGTACTCTGCTGTTTAAGTGCCATAATAGAATAAAGAATGAAGAAAGTAAGTTGCTCTGAGGACATGTTACACTTGGTATTATTCTGTTGCTTAAGAATAATCCCCAGTGAAAGCATCTTCTTAAGGTAACAATTTCCGTGCATTTTATTGGATAAAAGTGGTTTGTACATAATCAAGAAAATCAAAGGAGAAATTAAAAAAACAATATCTTCTTACAGACTAATCAAATTACGAGTGAGATATATTTGCTTTTGTAAATATTGCTAATTATGAAGTTAAAATTAAAACATGAAAATAATAACTAGTAAAAAGAGGGAAAATCATAAGAATAATGTGATTACTTTTCTTTATATTTTTATTTCCATATCATGAAATAATAAATATAAGCCTTTTTCTATTTTTTCAAACAATACGCATTTTCAAAACCGTACCTTAAAAATTTCATACATTTATAGACGAATTTGAACTTGTCGTATAACAATGAAATCGTCTAATACTTTTTAAAGGTTGATTAACTGTTAGATAATTTAAATATTATTTATGAGAATGACATAGTTAATTCAAGTTTTTTTGAATAATTAATGCATTTTTTGTATTTAAACAGGTCTCAGGAGTCTAATGTTTGTGATTACGCATTTGTCCCTAAAGTCCGAGAAAGAGGCATTACTTATTTTTATGTTTAACATATTATTGTTATTCAGAAGCGATCTTATTGTAACACAAGTTTTATATTGAAAACCTAGTGTCACAATAAGATCCTTTTGGGTAACAATCACGTCAGAAAGTAATGTTATTGTGGACCGATGCTGCTCTGGGATTCACTGTGCTTTAAGTTAAAACAAGGAAGTTACCCCCGTCAAGGAAGATAGTCATATCGGACGCTTCTAGATGGATTTTACTATTGTTTGGACTAGAGGTAAATGAAAAATATCATATTTTAAATATTTTTTAAAAAGAACTTTTGCATATACATCTATTTACGCAGTTACTCTTTCTCAAAACTTGCGATTATTTGATGATCTAAATAATTGAAACTGCCAGAAATTTATAAACGTATTTGAATTTGTGATCATTAAACTTATTGCTTCATAATTACAAAATTTATTAAAAAAATTTTAATTTAAAAGAAATTTTAATATCTGTTAAGCAGCAAAATTGAATTTTTGTTATTTAATATAACTTAGAAAACAGAATACAAAACTCTACTCTTTTCTCTCGTCCTGGACCTTTTGCAAAAGTTGGGGTAAAAAAAAAGACAAATTTTTAGACATTTCTCACTCGAACGAAAAGGTTTTGTGCTTTTATAGCCTTCGGGGCTGGTTCCACTTGACGACGTCAGCTTAAGCAGTCATTTTCATATTTTTCATTGTTTTCTTCTTTAAAGATTTTACGGTATATCTCATACGAATATATAATACAGAATCAAGTGTTATTCGAGGTAAATGTTTTTTCCAGACAAAACTCATTTGTGCACATGAAACATTTCTTAAGATAATAGATTAATTAATGAAATCAGATGTTTAAAGGCAAGCTTAAAAACCGCGGCTCTGGAGGTGGTATTCAGTTCAATTCCATCTTCACAAGTGTTTTCTAGAAAAAATTTTTAATAAAGAATGTAAAATAAAAAATTATAATGTTACATCTGAAATAAAAGCTTGCCAGGAAAATTTTGTTCAACAAATCATTCTTTCGAAACAATTTTAACTCAAAAATAACGTTCTCCTTAAGTAACAGTCTCGTCAAAATAGTAATGCTATTGTGGAGAGAGTCTGCCCTGTGACATATTTTATTTCAAATAATATGTCACGGTGGTTTCAGCCTCTGTCTAGGATGATTATATTCGCTCCTATCACTATCCTCTACAAGACTAATTCCCCATGATGTTTGAATCCGGAGTTCCCACGTCTTCTGGGTTATGTTCAAAGTTACAAGGCCATGGACATTAACTTTGACAGTCTTAGATACAAACATAGATTGGCTGTTCAATGTCAGTTATAAGAGCTGAAAAATTCAAATTGATTACTCTTTAATTCAAAAGTTGCTGTTTTTCAAAAGATTTCATGATTTTAAGATGACATAATATAAATCTTTGAATCATTTAGTTATTTCATAAATAAGCTTCAAACCATACATTAACTAGCGGTTACGCAATGTTATTTAGGAAAGATGTTGCTTTGAGGCATATTTAATTTTCAAAAAATATTCCCCATTTGTAATATGTCTCTGGAATAAAAATACCGGTGATATATTTGTGGTACTAAAAAATAAAGATGATTCCTTGTTTAAATTAATAAATGAAGAAAATATCGGCTCCTGTTGAAAAGAAATATGGATAAAATGAGGTAAGTGATTTCTTAGTTGTAAGAGAACTTACCTAGATATACAAAATAAACATATTTCAAGGGTATTGCCTTTAAAATCAGAACTTATTGTTTAACAAATGATTTATTCATTTTCATATCTTTATCGTCTTTCATATCTTGATAGTTTTTTATATCTTGAAACACTGAATTTTAATTCAATGCCCCCCCCCCCTCAAGAGGAAATCAGAATTGTATTGCTTTCATTTTAAAGCTGCTTAATGCATTAAACTAAAGACAGACATTATTACAAGCATTAGAGTTTTTAAATTTTAATTTAGTGTTTCACTATAATCATGGTAAAAGCTGAATTGTATTACTTTTATTTCCTCTGATCTCAATTCTCTTATCTTTCTCTTTAAATGTGTAATTTTAATCCAGATAGCAGAGTCAAAGATACAATAATTTAAAAGAAAAATTTCAAGAAATTTTTATATGTTTATTTACAGAAATTTTTTTTTCCAATATCCAACTGATTGACACTCGTCATTTTTATGTATCAATAGTGCAGAATTGTTGGTTGGCCATGCTTTCAGGGGCACTATATTAGATGAGCCAACGTTGCTTCCACAGAAAGGACAGATAGTTCACAGAGTGATAGAACATCCATGAATCCAGGACTCCAGGACTTACACAAGGAAACGTAAATCCATGACTCGTAACAAACGTAAATCCAACATAGAATCCAGGACTGACACAAAGAAACGTAAAAAGGTAGGACTTCTTGTGAATAGTGATATTTTTTCCTAAAATAATTTTAATTAAATTACTCCAAAATTATTTTTTTGAATAGATATTTAGTAAATTTCCTGAATTACCTCTGGGTTGCAGCAAACAAATGTCTTTTCAAAAATATTTTTATTTATAATAAATAGATTGTGCAATGTCTTTTCGCTCTTGTAAGCAACTCGTAAAAAAGTAATGTTATTCGGGAACCATGTATTTCTGTCACTTATTTTATTTGAAACTATAAGTCACTGTGGCAACCTCTGTCTAGGATTAAATTGTTCAAACATGAAGATTCTCTTAGGTTAACAGTTTCATTAAAATCACATGTTTAAACATATGCTTGAATATTCCAGTTTCGTAGGTTGATGTACAGCTTGCGTCTTTTTTCAAAAGAGTCATATTTTTTTTAGCAGAGATGCTCTAAAACAAATGTTATTTTGAAACCCTTTTTATCTTAAAAGTATGTTTCCCTGTGACTTATTTTATTTAAAATAATAAGTTACAGGGGGTTCAGCATCTGTCTAAGCTGACAGTTTTGTCCAAAACTTTTTCATGGAATTTCATTTAAGTAATTGGAAGATATTGAAGATGACTGTCCAAGAAACAAATTTGCCATACTGCTTGAACCAGGAGTTTCCTGGAAGAGCTTAAAACTCTACCAGTTGCTGTTTGAAGATATTCTCAAAGTTTGGTCTATATGAAATGAGAACTCTAAACACAATGTTTTTTTTTTAAATTTTCATCTAACTCATTACTTGTTCTATTCATTAACACTAGATTGCCTAAAGAAGTAATTTTGAATGCTTTTAATTTCAGTTAGAAAAACATTGATGTATATAATGACGCAATTTATTAGAATTTTGCACAACATATAATTTTTTTATTGTTAATATTTACTAATAACTTTTTATATAACTGTAAATAAGGTAAAAAGAATTAAAAATTAATTTTATACAAATTTCTTCATCCCTTTTTTATTTTTTTACAATCCTGTCATTTTGACTGCTTTTGGGCAATATAGGTATATACTAAATGTCAGTCTTTCTAGCGTTAAATCTATCACTATTACATGTGATCAAGAAAGACGTACTTTAAGATATGATCTGTGCTAGAATCATTGATGTTATGCTTGTTCCATCGTTCGATCTATTAAAAAAGAAAGACTTACAGAGTAGGCAAAGTTACCAATTTCCAGAAAGGTGATCACTTAAGATATATTCTACTTATAGAGCTTTTGTCTAGTTGAGACAAGATAAAATAATACGCTATGCAGAGAGGCCTGCATGAATGATTTTAGGTAAGTAGCACCAAAATTTTATTATCTTTAAAAATTAATTAGGATTAGAATTTATTGCTATCGCAGAGTTAATATTAGAGTATTAACAATAATTACAATTGATTGCAGTATTTATTACAATTTTCCGTGTGGTGACCAGGTTTGAAAGAATAGTCCCACAGCAGCTCATGCATGTCGTAAGAGGCGACTAAAATGGGTAACCAGTAGTATGGCAACATGAGTAGGGCAAAAGACCCTTCACTGTAAAAAAACCATTGTTACGAAATCCAAAGACGAAAAAAAAACCACGGACTGACTACAAGGAGACGATTTGGTGAAAGCTTTGAGTACTTAAAAATTGGATCATGGAATATTCGTACTTTATACAGGAAATTAAGGATTGCAAATGCTAATTGAGTAGATTTATGATTTTAGAATGCCATATCAGTTTGCACACGAAATCGAGGCAGATCGAATTTGAGATGGGTAGATGGCTTTTAAAAAGACCCTTTGGTCTTAAAAACTAAAAAGTGGAAAACACTAGCATTAAATCGGTTAGCTTGGAAAAAACTTTGGGAGAAGACCAAGGCCCATCCTAAGCTGTCGACCTACAGATGTTGATGATTTATTGCAGTACACTATTACAATTTAGTGCTATCCCTCTTCACCGTTACTTGCAGAATGCTCCAAGCAATACGTATATATATATACGGTATATCTCATACGAA
>NC_092215.1:16443246-16471201 GCF_043381705.1 Parasteatoda tepidariorum
GTGGCGGACGCTGTTCGAGTAAGCAGAAGTGTCGTTGCAAGGCTGTGGAATCGATTCCAAGAGACTGGAAATGTGAGTTGTCGGCCAGGGCAAGGTCGGCCACGTGCAACAACTGCAGCTGATGACCGGTATATACAGTTAACAGCTCGTCGTAACAGAACAGACAATGCTACTCAGCTGCAAAGACAGTTTCTCGTGGCAACAGGACGAAGAGTTTCCACTTAAACAATACGGAATAGGCTCCATCAGGGAGGTCTCTATGCTCGTAAGCCCATGGTCTGCATTCCATTGACCTCGAGCCACCGTGCGGCTAGCAGAAGATGGGCTGCTGAACATCAAGATTAGGAGCAACGCGATTGGAGCCATGTATTGTTTACAGACGAGTCTCGATTCAGTCTGGAGAGTGACACCCGACGTGTTTTGGTGTGGAGGGAAAGGGGAACTCGAAATAACCCCACTTTCATTCGTGAAAGGTCACACTACAGACGAGCTGGTTGGATGGTGTGGGGTGGAATAAGCATAGGTGGACGTACGGACCTGCATATCATTCGGAACGGTACTTTGACGGTCCGCAGATATGCAGACAAGATATTGAGACCTCATGTCATACCCTACGCAGCAGCCATTGGTGATTCCTTTGTTTTACAAGATGATAATGCGAGACCACATACAGCTCGTCTTGTGAAGAGCATGCTGGAAACTGAAACAATATAACGTATGGAATACCCTACACCCTCTCCTGACTTGAATCCAATCGAGCATGTTTGGGACGTGCTCGGGCGACGCATTGCTGCGAGACCAAGCCCTCCATTAACTCTCCGTGACTTGGAGATTGCCCTTCTTTAGTAGTGGAACTGTATTCCCCGAACTCTCATCGATACCATCATCGCATCCATGGGAAACAGGTGTGCAACAGTCTTAGTTGTTCGAGGAGACCACATGCCTTATTAACAGTACTGCATCACTTCCAAACATTACTTTTTTATCGTTTACATGTAAACCAATTGTTGCCTTAAATCAGCTTTTTGTTTTTTTTCCATAGTTTCCATGAATTAAAGATTAATTCCGTATGTTTTTACGTCTTTTTTTCTGTATCGTGCATTGATACGTATGCACTATCCGTTTCATGCAGCTCTGTGGATGTCTCGCACGACTTTCTTACTTTCTTTGCTTGCTCCCCTAATTTTTTTGAGCAGTATATATATATATATAATCCTTCAAAAATTCATTTGAGCATATGAAGAATTTCTAAACAAAATAAATGTTTTAATAAAGTCAGATGTTTAAACGTATTCTTAAACACCCTAATTCGGGAGGTTGATGTTTAGCGTATGTCCTTCTTAAAGAGATTAATGTTTTACAGAAAAGATGTTGTTGGGAAATCTTGTTTTCAAAACCATTCTGATTAAAAAAAATCGTCTTCATTGGGTAACAGTTTCATCAAAAAGTAATGTTATTCTGGCGAGAGGCTGCTCTGAGTCAGATTTTATTTGAAGTAATTTGACTGAGTTGCATCCTCTTTCTGAAATAACAATGTTCATCCATGAAGCTTCTCTTAGAGTAATAGTTTCATCAATAAAATCTCATGCTGTTGTTGTTGTTGACGTATGCCTGTTTAGGCAGAGGGGTGCGATTGTCCTTGTTTTCAATTGGTGCCAATTATGGCCAAGAATTCGACTTTTGTCACACCCGTTTATAGGGCGGACCCATTCATACATCCATTCATTCGTTCGCAGATAGTAATTTTGACCTGAATCAGAGAAAGATATAGCTTCAACCCATTACCCTCAGAGATATTGAGTTGTTATGGGAACATGGAGGACTTTGCGACTCGACAGATTTAATGTGCATCAGGCACCATTTACTACACAGAATTTCTTCGCCTGGCGTAGTTGGACCCTACGAAGTCTCGGATATGGGCCTAGCACCCATTGGCCCAGCATTCTAAGTACTGGAGGTTAATGTATAGGAAAATAGAAGAGTTATGTTTCCAAAAGGAAGTTATGTTTTTAACATAACTTCATTCCTCAAATAAGTTATGTTTTTCTGAAGAGATTCCCTTCGGCAAATCTTACTTTGAAACTTTTTCTGACTCAAAAGTGTCGTCTTTTATGGATAACAGCCTTGTCAGCAAAAAAATAGTAATGTTATTCTGGGGAGATGCTGCTCTGTGTCCAATTTTATTTGAAGTTATTGGCTACAGTTGTAACATCTGTCCAGGTTAGCAATGTTCACACACTAAGATCATCTTAGGGTAATAGTGTCACTAATGAGATTAAATGTTTAAACATATTCCTAAAAATCCCAGTTTTGGAGGTTGATTAGTAGCTTATGCTTTTCTCTAATAGAAAAACTTTTTTCCGAGAGAAATGCCCTTTGACAAATATTATTTAGAAACGTATTCTACGTTGGAAGTATCGTTCATCGTGAATAGAGTCCTGTCATATTTAATGTTATTCTGGAGAGATGCTGCCTTTTGACTTATTTTATTTGAAATAATAAGTCGTGGAATGCCAAGTTGTTTCAGCATCTATTTAGGATGACAGTGCTCGCTCCTGGGCTATGGTTACAAGGTCCTAGGTCACAAGGCTATGAACTTGAACATTAAGAAACGTTGACCAAAAAATGGGTCAGCTGTTCAACTCCAGTTCTAAAAGAAAATAATTTTAATTTGTAATTTTGTTTAGATTCTCTTTTTGCAACTCATCAAAAACACGCACTTCCCCTCCTTCCCCCGAAAAAAAGGAAGACAGTTCAATCTGCAACATCGTTTAATTACTTAATAAATAAGCGTCCAGCCATACATTAGCTAACGGTTACGCAATGTTATTTAGGAAAGATGTTGCACTGGGGCATATTCAGTTTTCAAAAAACATGCCCCATTTGGAACTTTGCTCTTAAATAATAATCCCGTCGATGAAACTCCATAGAAGATATATTCGCGGTACTCGAAAATCAAGATAATTCCTTGTTAAATTAAATAAATGAAGAAAATTTTGGCTCCTGTTGAAAAGAAATATGGATACAACGAATTAAGTACACTTCCTTAGTTCTAAGATAACTTACCTAGATGGGCATAGTAAACGTATTTCTAGCTGATTTCCTTCAAAATCAGAAGTCATTGTTTTGCAAATGATTTATTCATTTTCATATCTTGATCGTCTTTCATATCTTGAAGCACTGAATTTTAATGTGGAAATCAGAATTGTATTACTTTCATTTTAAAACTGCTCAATGCATTAAACTAATGATAGACATTATTAGAAGCATTAAATTTAATTTAGTGTTTCACTGCTATCATGGTAAAAGGTGAATCGTGTTGCTTTTTTTTCCTTTATTTTTTCTCTGATCTCTTTCCTCCTATCTTTCTCTTTAAAAGCCTAATTTTTCATCCAGATATCAGAGTCAAAGATACACAAATTTAATAGATAAATTTCAAGAAATTTTTATACGTATATTCACAGAAAAACATTTTTTTCCAATGCCCACCTGATTGACACTCGCCATTTTCAGGTATCAGTAGTGCAGATTTGTTGGCCATGCTTTCAGGGGATTCATATTAGGTGAGCCAACGTTGCCTCCACAGTAAGGACAGATAGTACCAAGAATGAAGGAACATCCATGCCTTCTCCGGGATTCGAACCCAGGACTCACACAAAGAAACATAAAATGGAAGGACTTCGGGTGATTAGCGATATTTCTTCCAAAGGTAACAATTTAAATTAAATTTTATTTTTAATTTATTTTAATTTTCAAAATTGTTTTTGTTGATAGATATTTAGTAAATTTCAAGAATTTCTTCTAGATTGCAGCAAAATATACTTTCATGCATTAAAATAAGGGTTCTTGAAGGTTAGAAAGATAGATGTTTAAAATTTATTCACAAATATTCTGAAAAAAAATTATACCTAAACCTAATTATACCTAAAAAAAATTAGCTTCAATAATGAGTTGTTGTTAAACGACACTCGATATTCTAACGTTTCTAGAATTTTCAAAGCCGTTCGTATCTGCAATTTTTTTAGTCTTTCCAAAAGCCTCTTTCTAGGATGACGTTGTTCACACACGAAGATTCTCTTATTGTAATAGAGTAACCAATAAGATTAAATGCTTAATCATATTCCTAAAAATCCCAGTTTTGGAGATTGATTTGTAGCTTATGTTTTTCTCTAAAAGAACAATTTTTTTCTGAAAGAAGTGCCCTTTGACAAATATTATTTAGAAACGCATTCTATGTTAGAAATATCGTATGTCGTGAAAAACAGTTTTGTCACTCTTAATGTTATTCTGGAGAGATGCTGCCCTGTAAATTAAGTCAATTGGTTTCAGCATCTGTCTAGGATGACAATACTCGCTCCTAGGCTACGGTTACAAGGTCCTAGGTCACAAGGCTATGAACTTGAACATTAAAAGACGTAAACTCAAAATTGGGTACGCTATTTACCTCAATTTGTAATTTTGTTTAGATTCTATCTTTACAACTCATCAAAAACACATACTTCCCTTCCCCCCCCCCCCCGAAAAAANCCCCCCCCCCCCGAAAAAAAGAAAGACAGTCCCCTCTGCAACATCATGGAATGTCAAGGAAGAGGCACAAGTCGCCTTTACATCCTGGAAAATATTACTTTTTTAAAATGAAGTTTAAAATCATTTTTAATGAATATACTTAAAATGTAGTTTAATATGAACTTTTCATGTGCAACGAAAAAAAAACGTCAAGCTGTCACGAACTTGCAGTCGTGCCATAAATTCACTGTCTCTGATCAGTTGTTTTGAATTTTGATATTGCATTGAATCTAATCCATGAAAGGCTTTCCCTGGAAGCGCTTAATTCTCTCTCAGTTGCGGTTTGAAGAAAGTCTCAAAGTTTGGTCTATATGAAATGAGAACTCTAAACAAATGGTATTTAAAAATTTACATGTACATTATTGCTTGTCCTATTTATTAAATTTATCACTATTTTATGTGATCACGAAAAACTTACTTTAAGGCACTATCTTTGCCAGAATTTATGCTTATTCCATCGTTCGATTAATTAAAAAAAGACTTAGGGACTAGGCAAAGTTACCAATGCAAGAAAGTGATCATTTGAGTTCAACTTATAGAGCTTTCGTCTAGTTGAATCAAGATAAAATAATAAGCTATGATGTCAGGCCTGCATGAATGATTTTAGGTAAGTAGCACAAAAATTTTATTATCCTTAAAAATTAATCCGTATTGCAATTTATTACTATCACACTGTAATTATTACAGTCTTACAATTTATTGCAGTATTTATTACAGTTTTACAATTTATTGCTATCACACTTCAACGTTACCCCCCAGTAACCTTCCAACAGCGAATTTTTTGGGTAACAGTCTCGTCAGAAAGTAATATTATTCTGGAGAGATGCTGCACTATTAGTTATTTTGTTTTAAATAATAACTCAAAGTCGTTGCTTCGGTCTAGGATGATAATATTGTCGACAGCTTTTTTATGAAAGTCCAATTGGAGTGAATGAATGATTTTCAAGAAAAATAAAACGGAAAGAATAGAGACAATTTCATGACTAATAAATAAAAAATAATTGCCATAAAATTTGCTCAAATATTGTTATTTTAAAATTTCGATATCATAAAATAATAAAGATACGTTCACAAATATTCAGAAATTGTTCACTTACGGACCTTTAATTTTTTGACATTAAACTCTTAGTTGTATAACAATGATATCTTTTTAATTTATTTTAAGGTCTTGAGAAGTATTTTTGGAGGAATTAAGAAAAAATGATGTGGGCTTAGAAGATCAAATCTAAAGCTTTATCATTCATATAATGAACCTGACATTAATAACTTTATTTAATTAAACGAAAAAGAATGAAATGGACAGGCCACGTTATCAGAATGGACGAAGATCGTTCCACAAAAAAGAGTTTTCAATGCCAGCCCAGTTGTCACACGAGACAAAGGCAGGCTGAATTTGAGATGGATAGAAGGCCTATAGAAAGACCTTTTGGTCTTAAAAACTAAATATTGGAAAACACTGGCAAAAAAATGCTAGCCTTTCAAAAACTTCTTGAGAAGGTCAAGACCAACCCTGGTCTGTTGAGCCACTGATGATGATGATGATACTCATTTAAATGTATATTCAAAAATGGAGCATAGATTGAAAAATATATCTGGCAAACAGACTCTTCGCGTACTTATTGATGAAGATACGAAGAATAATAATAAGAGAAATAAAATATAATAGGAAGACACAATGGTATTTAAATTTTACACGTGCCTCATTTCTTGTTCTATTTATTGAATTTATTACTGTTAAATCTGATCACGAAAGACGTGCTTTAAGGCATGATCTATGCTAGAATCAATGATATTATACTTTTTCCATTGTTCGATCAATTAAAAAAATAGTAGGCAAAGTTACCAAGTTACTAGAGCTTTCGTCTAGTTGAATCAAGATAAAATAATACGCTATGATGTGAGTAGCACAAAAGTGTAGTAGCACAAGTGGTAAGTAGCACAAAAATTTTATTATCTTTTAAAATTAATCAATATTACAATTTATTGCTATCTCACTGTAAATATTACAGTATTATAATTAATTACAATTTATTGTAGTATTTATTACAGTTTCCCGTGTGGGGACCGGGTTTGAAAGAATAGTCCCACTGTAGCTCATGCATGTCGTAAGAGGCGACTAAAATGGGCATCCAGTGTCAGGGGGTATAGCTGGGCACCCTGCTTCTGGGGATTATATCTGGAGACTTGCCTTCCAGGTTGGGGGTTGGGTCAGGGGCGAATGGCCCTTCACTGTAAAAACCATTGTCACGAAATCACAAAAAGAAGTAAACCACGAAATGATTATAATGAGATGATTTTTTAAAAGGTTTAAGGACTTAAAAATTGGATTATGGAATATTCGTTCTTTATAATAAAGGATTGCAAATGCTAATTAAGCAGATTGATGATTATAGATTGCCAGACCAGCTGGCCCACGAAATAGAGACAGGCCGAATTTGAGATGGATAGATGGTTTTTAAAAAGACCTTTTGATCTTAAAAACTAAGAACTGAAAAACACTAACATTAAACAATTCAGCCTGATTCTTCTTGATAAGGCCAAGGCCAACCCTGTGCTGTCGAGCTACTGATTATGCTGATGATTTACTACAGTACAGTATTGCAATTTGTTGCTATCGCTCTTCACCGTTACCTGCAGTATGCTCCCAGCTAAATTTGCGTCATAGTGATGAAATTACTATTTTTTCCTTCTTGAAAATCGCAGTATATATATATATATATACATTATATATATATNAATTTATTTAGTTTATGTATATATATATATATATATATATATATATTTGTAGTATTATCTTTCAAAAATTCGTTTGAGCATATGAAGCTAATAAATTTGCAAAGAAATAAATTTATTAATGAAATCAGATGTTTAAACGTATGCTTAAATATCCTAGTTCGGGAGTTTGATGTTTAGCGTATGTCCTTCTTCAAACGAGTAAAGTTTTATAGAAAAGATGTTATTTGTCAAATCTTGTTTACAAAACCATTCTGATTAAAAAAAATCGTCCTCATTGGGAAACAGTCTCGTCAAAAAGTATTGTTATTCTGGCGAGAGGCTGCTCTGGGTCAGATTTTATTTGAAGTAATTTGAACTAGTGGCATCCTCTTTCTAGAATAACAATGTTCATCCATGACGCTTCTCTTAGAGTAATAGTTTCATCAATAAAATCTCATACTGTTGTTGTTGACGTATACCTGTTTAGGTAGATAGGTGCGATTGTTCTTGTTTTCCATTGGCGCCATCTATGGCCAAAAATCCGACTTTTGTCACACCCGTTTATAGGGCGGTCATATTCTTGCATCCATTCATTCGTCCGCAGATCTTAATTTTGACCTGAATCAGAGAAAGAAAGATCTTCAATCTAGTACCCTCAGAGGTATTGATTAGTTATGGGAAAATGGAGAACTTTGCCACTCGACAGTTTTAACGTGCATCTGCCACAAATTACTACACGGGGTGCCTTCTGCCGGAGGATTTAGATCCCATGAACTCTCGGACATTGGCCCAGCACCCTTAGGACCAGCACCCATGGGCCTAGCAATGTTTCGGAGGTTAATGTATTGAGAAGAAGAGGAGTTATGTTTCCCCAAAGAAGTTAAAATTTTAACATAACTTCGCCTCAAATAAGCTATGTTTTTCAGAAGAGATGCTCTTTGGCAAATCTTACTTTTAAACTTTTTCGAACATATATGAAAACTTCAAAGGAACATTCTTTCATGGATAGTAATCTTGTAAAAAAAAAGATCATTTGAACATATATGAAAAATTTCTTAAGGTAATAAATTAATCAATAAAATCAGATGCTTAATCATATGCTTAAAAATCCCAGTTTCTGAGGTTGATTTTCAGCTTATGTTTTCTGGGTTAGGCTAGTAAAAGGATAAAGAAAAAAGGTTAGCCTGGTAAAAACTTCTTGAGAAGGCTAAGACCCACCCTGAGCAGTCTAGTTATTGCTGAAGATGATGATTTATTACAGTATTACAATTTATTGCTATCGCTCTTCACCGTTACCTGCAGTATGCTCAGAGCAAAATTTACGTTAAAGTGACGAAATTACTATCGTCTTCAGAATGGCAATATATATATATATATATATATACACCTGATATGCTAACCATTATATATATATATATATATATATATATTATGGTTAGCATGGCTTAAACAGTAGTATTAAAAATTTATATGCTCCTCACAATTGTTCTATTTAATAAATTTGTCGCTTTTCGTTTGATGATGAAAATCTTATTTTAAAGCACGATCCATGTTAGAATTAATAATTATTATGCTTGCTCCATTGTTTAATTAATTAAGAAGAGCTTAGGGAGAAGATAGGCCGAGTAACGATTGCAAGAAAAGTGATCACTTGAGATTAAATCTAGAGAGAAGACTGGCCAATTTCATCAAGCTAAATCAAGATAAAGTAAAAGTAGTACATTATGATGTCGGTCTTGCAAGAATGACTCAAGGTAAGTAACACACAAAATTTTATTATTGTTACAAAGTAATCAGTATTACTATTTATTGACATTGTAGTATAAGAAAATACATAAGCAGAATTCACGAAATTTTTTTAGTTTTTGATGAAACTGTTACCTGGTGTACGCTCACTCACAACTTGAGGAAATTACTATTTTTTTAATATTTTATTAAAACCTTCGTTGAACAGCTGACCCAATTTTTTTGGTTTACGACTACAATGTTCAACTCCGTAGTCTTGTACATTTGAATCCAATTGTGAAGGAAAAGGAGGACCTGGATCAAGTATTGGGTGAAGATTGCCTTCGTGCAGGAATTTTTGATGAAACTAGCCCGCATTTGCGTTATATGAAAAGGAAGACCACGAGAACCTACCATGGTCAGCTTGACGGCAAAGGGACACTGATCCCTAAACCTGACATTATTAACTTTATTAAGCTACTGAGAATAAAATGAGCAGGCCACGTTATCCGAATGGACGAAGACTGTACCACAAAAAAGAGTTTTCAATGCTAGACCAGTTGGCACACGAAAAACAGGCAGGCCGAATTTGAGATGGATAGGTGGCCTACAGAGAGACCTGTTGCTCCTAAAAACTAAATATTGGAAATCACTACCAAAAAAAAGGAAGGTAAGCCAATGAAAAACTTCTTGAGAAGGTCACGGCTCACCCTAGTCTGTCGAGCCATTGATGATGATGATACTTATTNTATAACGTCGTTGCCGAGTGGAAGGATTAAAACAGGTCATAGGTCGGGAAGGAGGGTACAAAATTTATTTATTAATTATTAGACAAGAGCAGTCATGAGAATGAGTGAAAGTGCACATGAAAAGTTGTGCTCCTTGGTTATATGTTAGGGAAAATCTTGCGAAGTAAAATCCGTAATATGTCTTAATTTAGGGACAGAGGGAACTCTTAGTAGTTGCTATTGGTTTATGAAATAGATCGAACGTTTCCCACACAAGAGCAAAGGTAAAAATGTCCTGGTCTTAATTAAATGCATACTTGAGCCAAAAATAGATTTAAGAACAGGATGTGGCTTTTAAAAGTGTGAGAAAGTATTTCGTTTAGAATAATTAATTAGGATGAAGTTTTATAGCAAAGAAACTAACATTATTTATTACAGTATTACAATTTACTGCTATCACACTTTAACATTACCTGCAGTAACCTTCCAACGGTGAATTTTTGGGGTAACAGTCTCGTCAGAAAGTAATATTATTCTGGAGAGATGCTGCGCTATGAGTTATTTTGTTTTAAATAATAACTCAAAGTCGTAGCTTCGGTCTAGGATGATAATATTGTTGACAGCTTTTTTATGAAAGTCCAATTGGAGTGAATGAATGATTTTCAAGAAGAACAGAACGAAAAGAATGGAGACAATTTCATGACTAACAAATTAAAAATAATTGCCGTAAAATTTGCTTAAATATTGTTATTTTAAAAATTCTATGTCACGAAATAATAAAGATACGTAAACAAATATTCAGAAATTGCTGACTTAAGGACCTTTAATTTTTTAACATTATATTCTCAGTTGTATAACAATGATATCTTTTTACTTTATTTTAAGCAGGTTTTATTTACTAATTTATTTTTATTAATATTTACATATAATGCTCTCAGCATGAAGTTGGACAAAATATTGACGAATATGATAGAAGTGTTGTATGACAGGGATTATGTAAGTGGCTCAAAGATTTTATTATAACAATGTTATTAGATAATGGAAGCCAGAATGGTATAACTGCAATTGAGTTTCAGTCTCCTTGTAATGCTCTCGTGACGAAGTTGGACAAAATATTGCATCATATGACAGAAGTGTTGTATGACAGAGATTATGTAAGTAGCTCAAACAATTTAGTGTGATAATTTTATTATGTATTGAAGCCTGCATGGGATAAGTAGCCACTTGAGTTTTAGTCTTCTTGTAGTGCTTTTTCCGCTAAGGTGGACAAACTTTTGATGCATAAAATATCAGTGTACCATGACTAATTTTTGATAAATAGCGTAAAAGCTTTAATATAACAATCTTAAAATTTTATTGTGATAGTTAAATGTTACATTACAGTTCGATATATGGGTTAATCGGTATATTACATTTACTGTAATAAAATCTTGTAAATTAAACTAACTTAATTATCATTTTAATCCATATAATTAAACCATTTATTCTTTTTCTTATTGCAAAAATGACTTAACATTTTCCTTGCTAAAGACTAACTACAGAACGAATTACAGAATGAAATTCCCAATTAATTACATAATTCGATTCTTTTTTTTTAAATTCTCTACTGTTTAGAATGTTTCACTGTTCAAATGATTTTCCATTAATCCAGAATTTAGTGCTCACCAAGGAAATTTAGTGTTTTACCAATCTAATCATTAGATCTTCACAAAATAAGAGCGAATTTGCGAAACCAGTGGTTCTTCGAAAGAGGTGTTATTCGCTTTCAAATTTTATTTTAAAATAATTTGAAGGAATGTAACATCTCTCTTGGATAACAATATGATCAACGATATCAACCTTTAAAACTTTTGATCGAATGATTAGATCTTCGCAAAAGAAGAGTGCTTTTTCGAAACCAGAGGTTGTTCGAAAGAGGTGTTATTCGCTTTCAAATTTTATTTTAAAATAATTTGAAACGAAGCTAACATCTCTCTTGGATAACTACCATCAACGATATCCATCATTGCGATGATATTGTTAAAGAGGAGATATTGAAGATATGTGTGAGCAGCAAGGAGAAGGTGCTGAAGATACGAGAAAGTGACAAGAAGATATTGAATATATGAGTAAGTATGTGATGAAAAAAGAGTATGTATGTGATTTTTAACAAGTAATTATTTGCAAAACCAGTATTTATATTTGTATACATTCACTAATTCGCCACTTACATATTTCACAAGTTGCGCATGTCGGTTATTATCATGAAATGATTAAAGAAAAATACTTGTGAAAAAATGAACTTTTTTTCGCTTTAGTTTTTGTTAATTAAAATTATGAAAAGTAAATGCAATTAAAAATACATAACACCGATTATCTGGACATCGATTTACCGAAATATCCAATTATCTGAAAAGTACAAGGTAGTGTTTTTCCCATATATCCTCAAAAAGTTTTATTCGCAAATAAGCTTTTTTTCTTTCAGAATAAAAAGAGTTGAAAAATGGTTTCTTCCAAATCAAGTAAACCAACGAAGAATGACGTAGAACAACGGAGAACAACGAATAAGGTAAGATATGTTCTTATCGAATAATTGACTTGAATGTATTTAAAGAAGAATTAAAGTGGCATTTCCTAGAAACTGTTCAACGGAACCCTAGAGTTCCAGGATAGGATCACGGGAGTTCCGACGATTAGGGCTTTTCTTTAGAAACCTTACATTATATTGAGGAAATATATGGTCAAAACTACCAGAATATCGTAAAATTTACTGTATTTCTTCCTTATTTTTACTGAAGCACATTGGCTGTGATTGTAGTAAAATTAACAATAAAATAAGGTTTTATAATGTGCGATAAACTTTGGTAGCTGTAGAGTGAATTGGTAATTTTATCATGACACCTGAAGCATGACATAAGAGCCATTTATTCGGTTAAATTTGCTTTTCAGCTTTGTATCTTTTTACTAAATGTGTGGTAACAAGAACTATAACTTTGAAAAATATAATTATCAGTAAGCCGTTGCCATATGAGCGGAATAATCAGCAAATAAACGATTTAATTATCGTATATTTTTGTTTTATTAGCTAGAATACTATTTTTTATACCAAAAATGACAATATCATACAATACAGTAACTTTACCAGAATTTTTTTCTCCTGGTACATTTTTATTCAACTGCGATTAATCATTTACTTTATAGTCATGAAATATTTATGAAATAGTCATGAAATTATTTATGCAAAATACCAAAGAAAAAAAAGTGAAAATTTCAACAACAAAAAAATCTACAAAGTATATATAGTGCAAATAATGAAATAGATATGAATTTGAAAATTAATGCATTAAATAGATATGTATTTGAAATACTCAATACGATATTTGAAAGAGAATACTTAAAAATTGATTATTTTAATCACCTAATCTAAAGTTGATTTATCATAATCTAAAGTTGAGAAAATGTTGAACTGTAAAAGGACTAATGCCTTTTTGACTAGTATTGACGATGAATATTACGTTTCTGCTTAAAATGTATCACTATGTTATCACTATGTGTTTGAATATCGTTTACTTCCAGTAAAATGAATCAAAATTGTTAGTTTGAGGAAAAGGAAGCTTATTTTATAAATTTGTCCCATAAAAAATATTTGTTGACAAAAATAATTTAAGTAAACAAATATTCAATTTAAAAATATTACTGATTGGTCTTTTGTAATCACATTGGTCTTTAAAGTTTACATGCAATTCTACAATATAGCAATCGAATTTCGAGTAATAAATATTAAAAAATGTAAACATTTAAGGTTACCAATCAGCTTAAAATTAATAAAAAATTTTCAGGACGAAACTATTTGATGTATGTAAGCTACTTGATATATATGGTAAGATAAAAAATTATAAAGATATAGATTTTATTTCATGTTAAAAATTTTAATTCGAAATCTAAAGAAAAACGAATTAAATAGTACGCTTAGCTTTTTTTTGTGGTTAAAATATGACTTATAAACGTCTTCGTTAACTTTGCGTTCAGGGCAGCTTGTCTTCAGAAACAGAAATATGACGGTTTCTTACAATAAGCTATATGGAATTCGTTAATAAAAACAACTACTCGCACCATTATGCAAATTTACCATTGCTATTTTTTCTCATAACTTCAATTTTAACCATGGTAGCTCAGGGTATAGAGCACTCGCCTTCCATTGGGTTGGTACTTTAGTGCAGCTATAGTGTGACATAAACGACCTACCTACTAACTTCTATTTGTGAAATTTATATTCATTTCATGTGATGACGAAAAAATTTCTTTAAGGAATGATCTACGTTAGCATAAAAGATGTTATGGATGTATCAGCTATTAATTAGTTAAAAAAAAGTTCTAGGGAGAAGATAGTCAAAGTAACCAGTGTAAGAAAAGTGATTACTCAAAATTTAATCTTCTTATAGTGCTTAAGTCAAGCTGAGTCAGGACATAACATCACACTATGATGTCAGTGCTGCGTGACTGGTTTTAGGTAAGTAGAACAAATATTTTATTCTGTGAAAAAGTAATCAAAGTTACAATTTTTCGCTATTTCACTGCAAAAAAATGGATACTCAAATTTTACGAAACTTCGCTTTTTGTGAAACCGTTTTCTGGTATGTGTTCCGAGCAAAAATTTCGTCAAATTGACGACATAACTATCCTCTCATTTTCGAGGAAACGAATTTCGTCAAAATTGAAAACTCGTTGTGAATAATCTATCTAACTGTTCTACCTATTAATTTACCTTGGGCATCACATAGGTGTATCGATATCACCCAAACAACTTAAGAAATATTGACAGAACAGAGAGGCAATTACATTCATGCCCGAAACGGGATTCGAAACCGATATCATCCTGGTACATGGCCAAATTCTTGATCAACATACAGCCAGTCGGCATTATCGGCATTTTATTCTCGATCGTCAAGTCTCCATTCAAATTTTTACATTCTAGTTAATAATGTCCCACAATGCACAGCGCAGAGGCTCCTTAATTAGAGAAACATTTTTTTTAAATATATTTGTGAGTTATTTTAGATTCATCATATATTTGAGATATATCATATATTTGAGAGTTTTGTCATAAATCAGGTGATTTCTTGTCGAAATGATTCTCAAAATCTCGGCTTAGCTCAAAATTGAAAGAATATTACTCAAGGATCACTGATTATAAAAATGTTTGTCAAATATGGGAGTATTATTTCTGAGAGTGTGTGCTTCTTTGTTCAATTAGCATTAGATAGCCAATCAAATTATGTGAGTTTCATGCATTAAATCATATGAGTTCGATGTATTATTTATGTAAGTTAAATTATGCAAGTTAAACTACGTGGTGAAAATGAAAACAAGAAAAAAATTATTACTAGTAAAAAAGAAGAATTTCGTTTGAAATTAATATTTCCCGAAGATGCGCTAAGGTAATATTACAAATAGTTCTATGGAAAAGATGTGACTTTGAGCCAATTTGAATCTTACAAAAATTGGGTCCTCTTAGAAAAATAGCTCATTGATGGACGTATTTGGATGGATAATTTAGGGGAGCATTTAATTAAAAAAAATAGCTTTTCTTTGAGGAGAAAAATTTAATATAAGAAGAAAATTTTTTCTCTACAATGGATTGGTTCAAGAAGACAAGCGAACCTTCACTCTTAGGAAAAATTGAGAATTTCAAATTGATTCCACTCTAATCCAAAAGCTGCTGTTTTTCCAAAGATTTCTAAATTTTAAACTGTGATTAAATATAAATCTTTGAATCGCTTGATTATTTCAAGAATACACTTCCAAAGATATATTAACAACTATGTAATGTTATTTAGGAAAGATGTTGCACTGAAGCATGTTTAATTTTCAAAAAATATGCTACATTTGTAACGTCTCTCTTGAATAGCAATTCCGTCAATGTAACTGCTTAGAGGATGTACTTAAGGTATTGGAAAATAAAAATGATTCCCGGTTAGAAGAAAACGAGAAAATGAAAATAGGAAGAAAATAGCGGCTCCTGATGAAAAAAAAATATGGATGCAACAACATAAATGAGATCTTAATTATAAGAAAACTTACCTAGAAAGATGTGATAAATATATATTTGAAGGGTACACTACAAGGATACATTAACAAATATGTAATGTTATTTAGGAAAGATGTTACACTGAAGCATATTTAATTTTCAAAAAATATGCTACATTTGTAACTTCTCTCTTCAATAACAATCCAATCAATAGAACTGCTTAGAAGATGTATTTGAGGTACTCAAAAATAAAAATGATTCTTGGTTAGAAGAAAACAAAAAATGAAGAAAAAAAGAAAATAGTGACTCCTGTTGAAGAAATATATTGATGCAACAAGATAAATGGGTTTAAAACTTTTGATGTGATGACTAGATTTTCGCAAAAGAAGAGAGGATTTACGAAACCAGTGGTTGTTTGATGGATGTGTTCTTCGCTTTCAAATTTGTTTGTTAAATAATTTGTAGATAAGTAACATCTCTCTTGGATAACAATGCGATGAACGATATCAACCTTCATAACTTTTGATCTAATGACTAGATTTTCGCAAAAGATGAGAGAATTTGCGAAGCCAGTAGTTGTTTGAAGGAGGAGTTATTTTCCTTCAAATTAGATTTTAAAAGTCACAGTTTCAGATTCCGTCCAGGTTGACAATGTTCTCAGTTTCGGAGGTTGATTTGTAGCATATGCTATGATTTGTAGTTTTTCGCTTTATTATTTTTTTCTGAAAGAAATGCTTTTATACAGTTATTACTTAAAAAAACGCATTCTATGTTGGAGGTATCGCTCATCATGAAAAACAGTTTTGTCACAATTAATGTTATTCTGGAGAGATGCTGCCCTTTCCTTATTTTATTTGAAATAATAAGGCAGGTGGTTTCATCCTCTGTCTAGGATGACAAAGTTCGCACCGATCACAATCCTCTACAAAACTAATTTACCCTAACCCTTGATCCTGGAGTTTCCTTGTTTTCTGGGTGAGGCAAAGTGACCAATGCCAGAAAAGAGATCACTTGAGATTTAATCTACTTATAAATCTTTCGACAATTTGAAGCAAGATAAAATAATGCATTAGGTAGTCAGTCTTGTATGAATGATTTTCGGTAAGAAGCATTAAAATTTTATTATTGTTAAAAATTTATCTGTTTTACAATGTATTGCTCTCGCACTGTATATATTACAGTATTACAATTTATTGCAGTATTTATCTAGTTATATATCTTTCGGCAAGTTGTATCAAGATAAAATAATGCATTGTGATGTATGTCTTGCAAGAATAGTTTTAGCTAAGTAGCAATAAAATCTTATTATTGTTAAAAAGTAATCAATTTTACAATTTATAGCTATTGTTGTGTAAAAAAACAGGTACTCAAAATTCGCGAAAGTTACTTAGTTTTTGACAAAACCGTTACCGAGCGAAATTGGCTCAAAGTGACGAAATTACCTTCGTGACTTCTTTGAGGAATTGCATTTCGCAACGATCGAGGAATCGCGATGATCTAGTCAGCAGTTCGCTATTGAAAAATTGAAAAAATTTATATTCCTTAGATAACTAACATTAATCGGTTAATCCACGAAGAAATAATATAGGTTTTATACTTATTTGATTGTGTGTTCGAAAATTAAGTATAGATTTAAAACTGTATCTGGTTAACGAACTCCTCGGGAACTTGCCTTGGTGAAGTTGATGATGATACAAAGAATAATAATTCGAAGATCGCAATGTAATGAGTGGAATAAAATGTAATACGTAAATGTGATATTAAGAAGAGAAACGAAAATACATCTTGTAAATATATAATATAGAAACTAATGTTATTCAAGATAAATGTTCTTACCTGACAAATATTATTTTTTAAAAATTCGTTTGAACATATGAACCATTTCTTAAGGTAGTAAATTAATAAGTAAACCCAGATGTTTAAACATATGTTTAGAAACTCCAGTTCTAGAGGATGATGTTTAGTTTATATTCTTCCATAAAAATTTAAAGTTTTCCAGAAAAAATGTTGTTAGACAAATCTCAATTTAATAAACATTCTCACTCAAAAATATCATAATCCTTGGGTAAGAGTATCGTCAATAAGTAATGTTTTTCTGGGGAGATGCTGCTCTGTGTCCAATTTTATTTGAAGTAATTGTACACTGTTGCGACCTCTGTCTAAAGTAACAATGTACAACAATGTACAAACAAATATTCAGAAATTGCTCACTTAAGGACCTTTAATTTTTTAACATTAAATTCTCTGTTGTATAACAATATCTTTTTACTTTATTTTAAGCTTGCTTTATTTATTAATTTATTTTTGTTAATGGTTACTTATAATGCTCTCAACAGGAAGTTGGACAAAAAATTGACGCATATGATAGAAGTGTTGTATGAGAGAGATTATGTAATTAGCTCAAAAATTTTGCAATAACAGTGTTATTATGTATTGATGTCAGGCCTGCATGAATGATTTTTGATAAGTAGCACAAAAATTTTATTTTCCTTAAAAATTACGATTTATTTCAATTTATTGCGGTATTTATTACAGTATTACAATTTACTGCTATCACACTTTAACGTTACCCGCAATAACCTTCCGACAGGGAGTTTTTGGGGTAACAGTCTCGTCAGAAAGTAATATTATTCTGGAGAGATGCTGCGCTAGGAGTTATTTTGTTTTAAATAATAGCTCAAAGTCGTAGCTTCGATCTAGGATGATAATATTGTCGACAGCTTTTTTATGAAAGTCCAATTGGAGTGAATGAATGATTTTCAAGAAGAATAATACGGAAAGAATAGAGACAATTTCATGAATAATAAATAAAAATAATTGCCATAAAATTTGCTTAAATATTGTTATTATAAAAATTCTATGTCATAAAATAATAAAGATACGTAAACAAATATTCAGAAATTGCTCACTTAAGGACCTTTAATTTTTTAACATTAAATTCTCTGTTGTATAACAATATCTTTTTACTTTATTTTAAGCTTGCTTTATTTATTCATATATTTTTGTTAAAGGTTACTTATAATGCTCTCAACAGGAAGTTGGACAAAAAATTGACGCATATGATAGAAGTGTTGTATGAGAGAGATTATGTAATTAGCTCAAAAATTTTGCAATAACAGTGTTATTATGTATTGATGTCAGGCCTGCATGAATGATTTTTGGTAAGTAGCACAAAAATTTTACTTTCCTTAAAAATTACGATTTATTGCAATTTATTGCGGTATTTATTACAGTATTACAATTTACTGCTATCACACTTTAACGTTACCCGCAATAACCTTCCGACGGGGAGTTTTTGGGGTAACAGTCTCGTCAGAAAGTAATATTTTTCTGGAGAGATGCTGCGCTATGAGTTATTTTGTTTTAAATAATAGCTCAAAGTCGGAGCTTCGGTCTAGGATGATAATATTGTCGACAGCGTTTTTATGAAAGTCCAATTGGAGTGAATGAATGATTTTCAAGAAGAATAAAACGGAAAGAATAGAGACAATTTCATGACTAATAAATTAAAAATAATTGCCATAAAATTTGCTTAAATATTGTTATTTTAAAAATTCTTTGTCATAATATGATAAAGATACGTAAAAAAATAATCAGAAATTGTTCACTTAAGGACCTTTAATTTTTTAACATTAAAATTTGCTTAAATATTGTTATTTTAGAAATTCTATGTCATAAAATAATAAAGATACGTAAACAAATATTCAGAAATTGCTCACTTAAGGACCTTTAATTTTTTGACATTAAATTCTCTGTTGTATAACAATATCTTTTTACTTTATTTTAAGCTTGCTTTACTCATTAATTTATTTTTGTTACTACTTACTCTTAATGCTCTCAACAGGAAGTTGGACAAAAAATTGAAGCATATGATAGAAGTGTTGTATGAGAGAGATTATGTAATTAGCCCAAAAATTTTGCAATTACAATGTTATTATGTATTGAAGCCAGAATGGGATAACTGCAATTGAGTTTTTGTCTCCTTATAATGCTCTAAATGCCGAAGTTGGTTAAAATATTGCCTCATATGATAGAAGTGTTGTATAACAGGGATTATGTAAGTAGCTCAAAGATTTTATTATAACAATGTTATTAGGTAATGGAAGCCAGAATGGGACAACTGCAATTGAGTTTTAGTGTCCTTGTAATGCTCTCATGACGAAGTCGGACAAAATATTGCCTCAGATGACAGATGTGTTGTATGACAGGGAATTTTTAAGTTGCTCAAAAATTTTATTATAGCAATGTTATTATGTATTGAAGACAGAATGGGATAAGTAGCCACTTAAGTTTCAGTCTTCTTGTAGTGCTTTTTCCGCTGAGTTGGACAAAATTTTGATGCATAAAATATCAGTGTACCATGACTAATTTTTGATAAATAGCATAAAAATTTTATCATAACAATCTTAAAATTTTATTGTGATAGTTAAATGTTACATTACAGTTCGATATATGAGTTAATCGGTATATTACATTTACTGTAATGAAATCTTGTAAATCAATTCTAAAACATAATCATCATTTTAATCTATATAATTCAGCCATTTATTCTTTTTTTACTGCAAAAATAACTTAGCATTTTCCTTGCTAAAGACTAACTACAGAACGAATTACAGAATGAAATTCCCAATTAATTGCATAATTCGTTTTTTTTTTTTTTATAATTCTCTACTGTTTAGAATGTTTCACTGCTCAAATGATTTTCCATTAATCCAGAATTTAGTACTTAGCAAAGAAATTTAGTGTTTTACCAATCTAATCATTAGATCTTCACAAAAGAGGAGCAAATTTTCGAAACCAGTGGTTGTTCGAAAGAGGTGTTATTCGCTTTCAAATTTTATTTCAAAATAATTTGAAGGAATGTAATATCTCTCTTGGATAACAATATGATCAACGATATTAACCTTTAAAACTTTTGACCTAATGATTAGATCTTCGTAATAGAAGAGTGCTTTATCGAAAGAGTTGTTATTCGCTCTCAAATTTTTTAAAAAAATAATTTGAAACGAAGCTAACATCTCTCTTGGATAACAATACCCTCAACGATATCTATTATTACGATGATATTGTTAAAGAGAAGACATTGAGGATATGAGTGAGCAGCAACGAGAAGGTGCTGAAGATACAAGGAAGTGACAAGAACATATTGAATATATGAGTAAGTATGTGATGAAAAAAAGAGTATGCATGAAATTTTTAAAAAGTAATGATTTGCAAAACCAGTAGTTATATTTGCATTTAATCACTAATCCGTCACTTACATATTTCAAAAATTACGCGTTTCGGTTATTATTATGAGACTCATTCTGTCTTAGAAGTGTCGTCCTTCATGAATAACAGTCTTGTCAGCAAAAAAGTGCTATTTTGGCTAGATGCTGCCCTGTGACTTTTTTTTATCTGAAATAATAAATCAAGTGGTTGAGCATCTCTCCAGGAGGACATTTTCATGGATTTTCATATAAAGGAATTGAAAGATGTTGGAGAAGAAAGAAAGGAAAATAGTGGAAAAAAGAGAATTACGGCAGATAATAAGTAAAAAAAAAATTTTTAAATTTCTATGTCATATAATAATAAACATATCTGATCTTATGATCTTTTGAATTATATCGTGAATGGTATTCTGGGGAGATGCTGCTCTGTGTTGCCAATTTTATTTGAATTAATTGGCAAGCAGTTGCAGCATCTGTCTAGGATGACATTATTCACACATGAAGATTCTCTTAGGGTAATAGTATCACCTAAAAAATTAAATGTCCAAACATATTCTTAAATTTCCAGTTTCGGAGGTTGATTTGTTATGTTATATTATGATATCATATTATGATAGCTTATGTTATGATTTGTAGTTTGTAGCTTTATTATTTTTTTCTAAGGGAAATGCCTTAGACAAATATTGTTTAGAAATGCATTCTATATCAGAAGTATCGTTCGTTATGAAAAATAGTCTTGTCACAATTAACGTTATTCTGGAGATACGCTGTCCTGGGACTTATTTTATTTGAAGTAATATCTTGGTGGTTTCAGCCTCTGCTTAGGATGACAATGTTCACTCTTAGGGCTATGGTTACAAGGTCCTAGGTCACAAGGCTATGTAAATGAACATTAAATGACGTACACCCAAAAATGGGTCGGCTGTTTAACTCAAGTTCTAAAAAAAAACTTTCAATTTGTAAAATTGTTTGGATTTTCTCTTTATAACTCATCAAAAGCACGTACTTTCCCCCAAAAAAAGTCAGTCCCCCCCGCAACATCATGGAATGTCATGGAAGGGCACTAGCTACCTTTACATCTTGGAGAATATTATTTTTGTGTACATGAAGTTTAAAATCCTTTTTAAAAAATATAATTAAAATGTGATTTAATGTGTACTTTTCGCGTGCTACCTAAACACGCATCACGCTGTCGCGAACTTGCACTCGTGCCATAAATTCATCATCTCTGAACTAAGCTTTTGAATTTTGGTATTGCTTTGAGTATAATTCAAGAAATTCTTTCCCTGGAAGCGCTTAAATCTCTCTCAGTTGCAGTTTGAAGAAATCATCAAAATTTGGTTTATATGAGCTCTGAACACAATGGTATTTCAAAATTTACAAGTACCTTATTACTTTTACATTTTATTTCATTTATCAATATTTCATGTGATTATGGTAAACTGACTTTAAGGCACAATATATGATAGAATCAATGATGTTATGCTTGTTCCATCGTTCGATTAAATAAGAATAAGAAAAGAACCAGGGAGTTGGCAAAGTTACCAATGAGAGAAAGTAATCATTTGAGATTTAATCTACTTATAGAGCGTTCATCTAGTTGAGTCAAGATAATGCGCTACGGTGTCAGGCCTGCGTGAATGATTTTAGGTAAGTGGCACAAAAATTTTATCATCTTTAAAAATTAATCATTTTACAATGTATTGCAATCGCACTGTAAATATTACAGTATTACAATTAATTGCATTTGATTGCAGTATTAATTACAGTTACCCGCGTGGTGACCGGGTTTGAAAGAATAGTCCCACTGTAGCTCATGCATGTCGTAAGAGGCGACTAAAATGAGTTCTCAGTGTCGGGGGGGTAAAGCTGGGCCCCCTGCTTCTGCGGATTATATCAGCAGACTGGCCCTCCAGGTTCGGGGGAGCTAACGTAGAGGCGTAGTGCTAACTACCCTACTCTTCAAAAAACCATTGTTGCGAAATCTCAAGAAGAAATGAACCACGGACTGACTACGACGATTTGGTAAAAACTTTAAGGACTTGAAAATTTGATCATGGAATATTCGTTCTTTATGCAGGAATAAAGGACTGAAAATGCTAATTGAGCAGATTGATGACTGTAGAATGCCAGACCAGTTGTTTTACGAAGAAGAGGCAGGCCGAATTTGAGATGGACAGATAACTTAAGAAAATACCTTTTGGTCTTTGAAATTAAAAGCTGGAAAACACTAGCTGTGAAAATCTTAGCCTGGGAGCCCATGCATGTCGTAAGAGGCGACTGAAATGGGTACCCAGTGTCAAGGGGTATAGCTGGGCACCCTTCCTCTAGGGATTATATAAGAAGACTTTCCCTCCAAGTTGGGGTTGGGCGTAGGGATAACGACCCTACACTGTAAAAATCCCCTGATACGAAATCTCAAGAAGAAATAAACCACGGACTGACTACAGGGAGACGATTTTTCAAAGGCTGTAAGGGCTTGGAAATTTGATCATGGAATATTCGTTCTTTATATAGGAATGAAGGACAGCAAATGCTAATTGAGCAGATTAATGATTATCGAATGCCAAACCAGGTAGCACACGAAAAAGAGGCCGGCCGAATTTGAGATGGATAGATGGAATAGAAAAGGACTTCTTGGTCTTCAAAACTAAAAACTGGAACTACTAGCAGCAGAAGGGACATGCTGCCCCGTTGGAGACATTATTTTGGAGACATGCTGCCCTGTGACATATTTTATTTGAAATAATATTTCCCGGTGGTTTGAGCTTCTGTCTAGGATGACTATGTTTGCTCCGATCACAGTCATCTACAAAACTATTTTGTTATAATATTTCAACCAATAGTTCCCATGTCTTCTGGGTTAGGATTGAAGTTACAGGGCTGTGGGCTAGAACATTGATGGACGCATTTCCCAAAACTTCGTTTGCTGCTCAATGCCTGTTTTAAAATAAAATAATTTCCCTTTGTCATTTTTTGTAGGTTCTCACATAACTCATTAAAAGCATGTAGCTCATTAAAAGCCCCCCCCCCCCCGAAAAAAAATAAGTCCTCCTCACAACATCATGGATTGCCATGAAAGTGGCACTAGCCACCCCTATATCATAAAACATTTTCTTTATTACATTAAGTTTGAAATTAAGTTATTTTTTATTAAATAAATCTAAAATGTTGCTTAAAGTGTACTGTGAGTGTGCAATCAAAACACACATCAGGTTCCAACAACTGGCATTTGTGACACAAATTCGTAATCTCTTAACTATGCTTTTGAATTTTAGGAGGCCTTGAAAATAATCTATCAAATGCTTTCCCTGGAAGCACTTAAATCTCCTTCAGATTGATTTTTTGATAATTTTTCAAAGTTTGGTTTATGTGAGATGAGAACTCTAAACATATTAGTATTAAAAATTTACATACTCCTTACAATTGTTCTATTTATTAAATTTAACGCTATTTCATGTCGCTATTGCATGTGATTACGAATAACTTGCTTTAAAGCACTACCTATACTAGAAATTGTTATTATTATGCTTCTTAGATTATTTTATTAATTAAAAAAACCTAGGGAGAAGATATGCTTTGTGACCAATGCAAGAAAAGTGATGACTTGAAATTAAATCTACATATAGAGCTTTTGTAAAGTTAAATCAAGATGAAATAATTCACTATGAAGTCAGTCTTGCAAAAATGAGATAAGGTAAGTAGCAAAAAATTTTTTATCATTGTTAAAATGTAATCAGTTTTACTATTTATTGCTATTGTAGTGTAAAAAAAATACATATCCAAATTTCACGAACTTTTCTTTCCTTTCCGTCCTTCTTGGATACCTAGTTCCTTGATAGTATTTCTGTATGCATTTAGTGAAAAAAAATTATCCTTAAAAAAAACGAATGTATAAAGCAGAGTTTAACTCTTTAGAATAGATTAGTTCATCGAGTTTTCGCTCATTAGAAATTTTGAGCATTTCAAGTTTATTTCCCTTTTTTTCCATAAGTTACTTTTTTTCAAGCGATTTCTAGATGTCAAACTGGTCTTAATATGTAAATCTCTGAATAGCTTAATTATTTCAAGAATACGTTTCCAAGGATACATTCACTATCTGATACATAATGTTATTTAGGAAAGAAGTTGCGCTGAGGCATATTTAATTTTCAAAAAATATTGTCCAGTGGCCACTTCTCTCTTGAGTAATTCCCTTATTTCAAAACTCAGTAGTTTTCATCAGATGGGCAGATAAATAATTGAACTTTATACTGTAATAATCTTAAGAAACTAGTAAACTATCCAAAAATGTACGTTAAAATTTTCTTATTGTTAAACGACTCTAGATGTAGTTATATCAAGAAAATTTACTAAAACATTCCAGTCTAAAAAATTTTAAGCCTCGAAAGATAGAGCAAATTTAAAATATTTCAAACTTTTTCTTAATTTGTAATTTAGTTTGTTTTCTTTCTCTACCAATCTTCATATTCACTTCCAAAGAAAATGCGAATCTCCCTTAAGACAAGAACTTCTATGAGTAGATCTGGAAAATGCCTTAATCATGGATTAAGTATCGAAATTGATACTTAATCCACCATTCACAGCCGCTAATTATTGAAATAGTGAATGTAATTGGAGGAAGTAGTTTAAAATGATCGCGTCGTTAGTTTACAATCTCTCAGGTGTATGTTTCAGATGTATTGTCTTTTTTGGGTAACAGTCTCGCCAGAAAGTAATGTTATTCTGGACAGATGCAGCACTGTGAGTTATTTTGTTTTAAATAATAAGGCACAGTTGCAGCCTCGGTCTAGGATGACAATGTTGTTTACAACTTCTTGATGGAATTTACATTGGAGAGAATGAATGATTTTCAAGAAGAATAAAACGAAAAAATAAAGATTTCCTAAAACATTATACTTAATAACCATACATTAATAGCCATCACAACAATCTCGTCAGCAATTCACTATTGAAAATTTTAAAAATTCTCATTCTTGAGATACATAACAATAATGGATTAATCGTCGAAAAAATCATATATGTTGCATACTTATTTAAGACCCGTGTGATGACTGGGTTTGAAAGAATAGTCCCACTAAAGCATCCGGACCAGGTCTTGTACGGATGAAGCTATGTTGGGTACCTTTGAGAGAGAGGTCTTGGGAAGTATTTTTGGAGGAATTAAAAAAATATATATGGAGCTTAGAAGATCAAATCTAGAGCTTTATCATTCATATAATGAACCTGACATTAATAACTTTACTTTATTAAACGAAAAATAATGAAATGGGCTGGCTACGTTATCAGAATGGATGAAGACCGTACCACAAAAAAGAGTTTTCAGTGCCAGACCAGTTGTCATGCAAAAAAAAGGCAGGCTGAATTTGACATAGATAGATGGCCTATGGAAAGACCTTTTGGTTCTAAAAACTAAAGATTGGAAAACACTGGCAAAAAAAAATGCTAGCCTGGAAAAAACTTCTTGAGAAGGTCAAGGCCCACCCTGGTCTGTTGAGTCACTGATGTTACTCATTTAAATGTATGTTCAAAAAATGGAGAATAGATTGAAAAATATATCTGGCAAACAAACTCTTCGCGAAATTATTGATGAAGATGCGAAGAAGAATAATAAGAGAAATAAAATAAAATTCGAAGACACAATGGTATTTAAATTTTACATGTGCCTCATTTCTTGTGCTGTTTATTGAATTCATCACTGTTAAGTCTGATCACGAAAGACGTATTTTAAAGCATGATCTAAGCTAGAATCAATGATATTATACTTGTTCCATTGTTCGATCAATTAAAAAAAAGACCTAGGGAGTAGGCAAAGTTACCATGTTACCAGAGCTTTCGTCTAGTTGAATCAAGATAAAATAATACGCTATGATGTCAGTAGCACAAAAGTGTAGTAGCTCAAGTGGTAAGTGGCACAAAAATTTTATTATCTTTAAGAACTAATCATTATTACAATTTATTGCTATCTCACTGTAAATATTACAGTATTATAATTAATTATAATTTATTGCAGTATTTATTACAGTTTCCCGTGTGGTGATCGGGTTTGAAAGAATAGTCCCACTGTAGCTCATGCATGTCGTAAGAGGCGACTAAAATGGGCACCCAGTGATAGGGGGTATAGCTGGGCACCCTGCTTCTGGGGATTATATCTAGAGACTTGCCTTCCAGGTTGGGGGTTGAGTCAGGGGCGAATGGCCCTTCACTATAAAAACCATTGTCACGAAATCACAAGAAGAAGTAAACCACGAAATGATTACAATGAGATAATTTTTTAAAAGGTTTAAGGACTTGAAAATAGGATTATGGAATATTCGTTCTTTATAATAAAGGATTGCAAATGCTAATTAAGCAGATTGATGATTATAGAATGCCAGACCAGTAGGCCCACGAAATAGAGGCAGGCCGAATTTGAGATGGATAGAAGGTTTTTAAAAAGACCTTTTGATCTTAAAAACTAAGAACTGGAAAACACTAACGTTAAAAAATTCAGCCTGATTCTTCTTGATAAGGCCAAGGCCCACCCTGTGCTGTCGAGCTACTGATGATGCTGATGATTCACTACAGTACAGTATTGCAATTTATTGCTATCGCTCTTCACCGTTACCTGCAGTATGCTCCCAGCTAAACTTACGTCAAAGTGATGAAATTAGTATTTTTCCTTCTTGAGAATCGCATTATACATATATATATATATATATATATAACAAAAATAATCATAGTAGCAGTATTTGGTGGTAAATGTAGCTTATCGTAATTGAAGAATATGCTGTGCGACATTTTATGGTGAATTTGCGAACGTAAGTTTCAGAATGTATCGAAACATGTGGATGCTATTTGCTAATCATCTTTATCCAAAGAAAACCATGTAACGTAAATATCTAGCAAAATGAAGCAATTTTTTAAACAATGAATCATACAATATGCAACATATTATTTCTATATCTTATTCTTAAACATAACATATTTCAATGTTTTTAAAATGCCACTAAACATTCAGCAAT
>NC_092215.1:16471810-16491957 GCF_043381705.1 Parasteatoda tepidariorum
TGAAAACTTTTTTTTCGTAAGTTGTAAAACAAACATATAATATACTGGGGACATGAAAATGACTGTTTTTGTGAGAATGACCCATATATAGTATTATCTTTCAAAAACTCGTTTGAGCATATGAAGCTAATAAATTTGCAAAGAAATAAATTTATTAATAAAATCAGATGTTTAAACGTATGCTTAAATATCCTAGTTCTTGAGTTTGATGTTTAGCGTATGTCCTTCTTCAAACGAGTAAAGTTTTATGGAAAAGATGTTTTTGGTCAAAATTTGTTTTCAAAACCATCCTGATTCAAAAAAATCGTCCTCATTGGGTAACAGTCTCGTCAAAAAGTATTGTTATTCTGGCGAGAGGCTGCTCTGGGTCAGATTTTATTTGAAGTAATTTGAACTAGTGGCATCCTCTTTCTAGAATAACAATGTTCATCCATGACGCTTCTCTTAGAGTAATAGTTTCATCTATAAAATCTTGTTGTTGACGTATGCCTGTTTAGGTAGATGATGGGTGCGATTGTTCTTGTTTTCCAGTGGTGCAATCTATGGCCAAGAATTCGACTTCCGCCGCACCCATAAGTTGCACCCGTTTATAGGGCGGACCCATTCATACCTCCATTCATTCTTCCGCCGATCGTAAAATTTTGACCTGAATTAGAGAACAATCGATCTCCAATCCAGTCCCGCAGAGTTATTGATTAGTTATGGGAAAATGGAGGACTTTGCCACTCGACAGGTTTAACGTGCATCTGCCACCAATTACTACACGGGGTGCCTTCTGCCGGAGGATTTAGATCCCACGAACTCTCGGGCATGGGCCCAGCACCCTTGGGCCTAGCAATGTTTCGGAGGTTAATGTATTGGGAAGAAGAGGAGTTATGTTTCCCCAAAGAAGTTAAAAAAATTTTAACATAACTTCGTCCTCAAATCAGTTATGTTTCTCAGAAGAGATGCTCTTTGGCAAATCTTACTTTGAAACTTTTTCGAACTCAAAAGTGTCTTTCACGGATAACAATCTTGTCAAAAAAAGATCATTTTAACATATATGAAAAATTTCTTAAGGTAATAAATTAATCAATAAAATCAGATGCTTAATCATATACTTAAAACTCCTAGTTCCTGAGGTTGATTTTTAGCTTATGTTTTCTGGGTTAGGCTAGTAAAAGGGTAAAGAAAAAAGGTTAGCCTGGTAAAAACTTCTTGAGAAGGCTAAGACCCACTCTGGGCTGTCGAGTTATTGCTGAAGATGGTGATTTATTACAGTTTTACAGTTTATTGCTATCTCTCTTCACCGTTACCTGCAGTATGCTCTGAGCAAAATTTACGTTAAAGTGACGAAATTACTATCGTCTTCAGAATGGCATTATATATATATTATGGTTAGCATGGTTTAAGCAATAGTATTAAAAATTTATATACTCCTTACAATTGTTCTATTTATTAAATTTGCCACTTTTCATTATATAATAAAAATCTTATTTTAAAGCACGATCTATGTTGGAATTAATAATTATTATGCTTGCTCCATTGTTTAATTAATTAAAAAAAGCTTAGGGAGAAGATAGGCCGAGTGACGAATGCAAGAAAAGTGATGACTTGAGATTAAATCTAGAAAGAAGACTGGCCAATTTCATCAAGCTAAATCAAGATAAAGTAAAAGTAGTACATTATGATGTCGGTCTTGCAAGAATGACTCAAGGTAAGTAACACACAAAATTTTATTATTGTTACAAAAAAATCAGTATTACTATTTATTGACATTGTAGTATAAAAAAATACATAAGCAGAATTCACGAAATTTTTTTAGTTTTTGATGAAACTGTTACCTGGTGTACGCTCACTGACAACTTGAGGAAATTACTATTTTTTTTTTTTATTAAAACCTTCGTTGAACAGCTGACCCAATTTTTTGGCTTACGACTACAATGTTCAACTCCGTAGTCTTGTAGATTTGAATCCAATCGTGAAGGAAAAGGAGCACTTGGATCAAGTATTGGGTTAAAATTGCCCTCGTGCATTAATTTTTGATGAAACTAGCCCGCATTTGCGTTATATGAAAAGGAAGACCACGAGAACCTCCCATGATTAGCTTGACGGCAAGGGGACTCTGATCCCTGAACCTGACATTATTAACTTTATTAAGCTACAGAGAATAAAATGAGCAGGCCACGTTATCAGAATGGATGAAGACTGTACCACAAAAAAGAGTTTTCAATGCCAGACCAGTTGGCACACGAGACAAAGGCAGGCTGAATTTGAGATGGACAGATGGCCTATAGAAAGACCTTTTGGTCTTAAAAAGTAAATATTGGAAATCAATAGCAAAACAAAGGAGGTAAGCCTATGAAAAACTTCTTGAGAAGGCCACGGCTCACCCTAGTCTGTCGAGCCATTGATGATGATGATACTTATTTAAATGCATGCTCAAAAATAGAGTATAGATTAAAAAATATATCTGGCAATTAAACTCTTCGAGACCTTATTGATGAAGTTTCGAAGAATAATAAGATGAGAAAGAAAATATAATCCAAAGATGCAATTTTGAGAAGAAGAATGCGAATACATCATGCAAATATGTAATATAAAAGCTGATGTTATTCAAGTTAAATTTTCCCTCCAGACAAATATAATTTTTTAAAAATTCGTTTGAACATATATGAAAAATTTCTTGAGGTAATAAATTTATCAATAAAATCACATGTTTAAACATGATATTAAAAATCCCAGTTCTGAAACTTGATGTTTGGCTTATATTCTTCCTTAAAAGAATAAAGTTTTCCAGAAAAGATTTTGTAAAACAAATCTTATTTTAAATACCATTGTGACTCAAAAATATCGTCCACCTAGGGCAACAGTCTCGACAAAAAGTAATGTTATTCTGGGTAGATGCTGCTCTGTGTCCAATTTTATTTGAAGTAATTGAGCATAGTAGCAGCCTCTGTCTAAAATAACAATATTCACACACCAAACTTCTTTGAGAATAATAATTTCATCAATAAAATTAAAATCCTAGTTCCGGAGGCTGATGTATAGCTTATGTCCTTCTACAAAGAAGTTATTTTTTCTGAAGATATTCTCTTAGGCAAATCTTATTTTGAAACTCACTCTGACTAAGAAGTGTCGTCCTTCATGGATAACAGCCTTGTCAACAAACAAAAAGAATGTTATTCTGGGGAGATGCTGCTCTGTGTCCAATTTTATTTGACGTTATTGGCTAATTGCAGCATCTGTCTAGGATAACACTATTCACACATGAAGATCCTCTTAAGGTAATAGTATCACTAATGAGTTTAAATGTTTAAACATATTCTTAAGAATCCCAGTTTTGGAGGATGATTTGTAGCTTATATTTTTCTTTAAAAGAACTTTTTTTTCTGAAAGAAATGCACTTTGACAAATATTATTTAGAAACGCATTCTACGTTAGAAGTATCGTTCACCGTGAAAAACAGTCTTGTCACATTTAATGTTGTTTTGGAGATATGCTGAACTTTGACTTATTTTATTTGAAATAATAAGTCAAGTGGTTTCAGTATCTGTCTAGGATGACAATGCTAGCTCCTAGGCTATGGTTACAAGGCCCTAGGTCACAAGGCTATGAACTTGAAAATTAAGACACGTAGACCCAAAAATGGGACTGCTGTTTAACTTCAGTTCTAAAAAAATGTAATTTTAATTTGTAATTTTGTTTAGATTCTCCTTTGGCAACTCATTAAAAACACGCACTTTCCCTCTCTTCCCGAAAGAAGAAAGTCCAATCTGCAACATCATGGAATGTCATGGAATGTTCTAGACGCCTTTACATCCTGGAAAATATTAGTTTTTTAAGATGAAGTTTAAAATCATTTTCAATGAAAATAAAACTAAAATCATGCGCTATGATGTCAGGCCTGCATGAATGATTCAGGTAAGTAACACAAACATTTTATTATCTTTAAAACTTAATCAGGATTACAATTTATTGCTATCGCACTGTAAATATTGCAGTATTACAATTAATTGCATTTGATTGCAGTATTTACTACAGTTACCCGTGTGGTGACCGGGTTTTAAAGAATAGTCCCAATGTAGCTTTTTGCATGTCGTAAGAGGCGACTAAAATGAGTACCCAGTGTTCTGGGGGTATAGCTGGGAACCCTGTTTCTGGGGATTTTATCAGGAGACTTGATATCCAAGTTGGGAGGTGGGTGTACGGCTAACAACCCTACACTGTTATCTGATTTAATCTGAATAACTTAATTATTTTAAGAATACACTTCCAACGATCCATTAACTTACGGATACGTAATGTTATTTAGGAAAGATGTTGCACTGAGCCATATTTAATTTTCAAAAAATATGGCACATTGGCAATTTCTCTCTTGAATAACAATCCTGTCTATGGAATTTGCTTAGAAGATATATTTGAGGTACTGGAGGAAAATAAAAAGGATTCCTGGTTAGAAGAAAACAAAGAAATGAGTAAATGAAGAACATATCGACTTCTGTTCAAAAGAAATATGGATGCAACGAGATAAATGAGTTCTTAATTCCAAGATTTCTTATATTTCAAGCTGACATAAAGTAAAATGTTTTTAATCATTTAGTTATTTCATAAATAAGCTTCCAACCATACATTAGCTAACGGTTATGCAATGTTATTTAGGAGAGATGTTGCACCGAGGCATATTTCATTTTTAAAAAATATGCCCCACTTGTAACTTCGCTCTTGAGTAACAATCCCGTCCATGAAGCTGCTTAGAAGATGTATTTGTGGAACTCGAAAATAAAGATGATACCTTGTTGAAATTAATAAATGAAGAAAACATCGGCTCCTGTTGAAAAGAAATATGGATAAAACGTGGTAAGTTAATTCTTAATTCTAAGAAAACTTACATAGATAGACATAATAAACTTATTTCAGGCTGATTGCCTTTAAAATCAGAAGTGGTTGCTTTGCAAATATGTTTAAAACTGAAGCAAATATTTCAACTTAGCAAACGAGAGCTTGAAATTAATTTTGCATTAGTCAACTTATAGTTTTATGAAACGGAAAAAATCATTTCAGTCATGAAATTGTTCTTTTTTGCATGATTCTACTATTGGGAAGGAGCTGTGAAAACGATATTAGGATGATGCCGCTAAAGGTCAAATAATATTAAAACTTGAAGCCGGAAATATCAAGCCAAGAATTGAAAATTATGGAAAAACATTATTTGAAGCATTTATAAATAATTTCACATGAAATAGTGGTTAATGTATATAGTAAATGAATGCATCAGGGTAAACTTCTTTAGTGAGTCAAGGGTCAACTGCTGTCTGTAGTGTCATAATCGAAATAGAAGAAGGAAGTATGTTGTTCTGGGGAGATGTTACACTTGGTATTATTCTGTTGTTAAGCAATATTACCAAGAGTGATCATCTTCTTAGGATAACATGTTTTCAACATTTTATTGCATGATAGTTAAAATCATAAATTTAAAGTATCAGTGAAAAAAAGAAGTAAAAAATTTTTAAAAAAAATTTTAATTAGTATATTTTGAATTTTGCGTGAAACAGATGTACATTTATAAATAATTGCAAATAAAATACTGATTAGAATATATTGCAGATGAATGCTTTGGAATACCTTTTTTCAGTGAGGCTAGGGTACACTGTTGTCTGAAGTGCCATAATGGAATAAAGAAAGAAGAAAGTATGTTGCTCTGAGGAGATGTTACACTGGGTATTATTCTGTTGCTTAAAAATAATCCCCAGCCTAAGCATCTTCTTAAGGAAACAATTTCCCTGCATTTAATTGGAAAAAAGTGATTTGTACATAATCAAGAAAATCAAAGGAGATTTATTAAAAGCAATATCTTCTTATAGACTAATCAAATTATGAGTGAGATGTATTTGCCTATGTAAATACTGTTAATTATGAAGTAAAAATTAAAACAACAAAATGAACACTAGTAAAAAGAGGGAAAAGCATAAAAATAATGTGATTACTGTTTTCTATATTTTTATTTCCATATCATAAAGTAATAAATATAAACCTTTTTCTATTTTTTCAAACTATGCTCATTTTCAAAATCGTTCCTTAAAAATGTCATACATTTATAGACATATTTGAACTTATCGTATAACAATGAAATCGTTCAATACTTTTTAAAGGTTGATTAATTGCTAGATAATTTAAATATAGATTATTAGAATGACATAGTTAATTAAAATTTTCTTGAATAATTAATGAATTTTTTGTATTTTAACAGGTCTCAGGAGTCTAATGCTGGTGATGACGCATTTGTCCCTAAAGTCCGACAAAGAGGCATCACTTATTTTTATGTTTAACATATTATTGCTATTCAGAATCGATCTTACTGTAACACAAATTTTATATTAAAAAACTTGTGCCACAGTAATATGCTTTAGGGTAACAATCACATCAGAAAGTAATGTTATTGTGGAACGATTTTGCTCTGGGATTCACTGTGATTTAGGTTAAAACAAAGTAGTTATCCAGGTCTCGAAAGATAGTCATATCGGCAACTTCTAGATGGATTTTACTATTGTTTGGACTAGAGGTAAATTATAAATATCATATTTTAATTTTTTTTTAAAAAGAACTTTCACCTATACATATATTTACGCGGTTACTTTTTTTCAAAACTTGCGACTATTTGATGCTTTAAATAATTGAAATTTTGAGAAATTTATCGACATATTTGAATTTCGGATCACTAAAGTTATTGATTTATTATTACAGAATTGTTTAAAAAAAACTTTAATTTTTAAGGTTTTGTGTTCTTATAGCTTTCGGGTCTGGTCCCACCAGACTACGCCAGCTTAGGCAGTCTTTTCATGTTCTTATTGTTTTCTTCTTTAAAGATTTTACGGTATACCTCATACAAATATATAATACAGAATCAAGCGTTATTCGAGGCAAATGTTTTTTCCAGACAAATATTATTTTTCAAAAATTCATTTGTGCATATGAAGAATCTCTTAAGATTATAGATTAATTAATAAAATCAGATGTTTAAACGTAAGCGTAAAAACCGCATGTTTAAACATATGCTTGAATATTCCAGTTCTGTAGGGTGATGTACAGCTTATGTCTTTTTTCAACAGCGTCATATTTTTTTGAGGAGATGCTCTAAGACAAATGTTATTTTGAAACACTTACTATGTTAAAAGTACGTTGCCCTGTGACTTACTTTATTTAAAATAATAAGTTACAGTGGGTTCAGCATCTGTCTAGGCTGACAGTTTTGTCCACAACTTTTTCATGGAATTTCATTTAAGTAATTGAAAGATACTAATGATCACAGTCCTCTACGAAGCAAATTTGCCATACTGCTTGAACCAGGAGTTCCCTTGTTTTCTGGATTAGGTTCAAAGTTACAAGGTTATGAACTTGATCATAGATTGAGATCAGAGTGAAAAATATATCTGTTTAACGACTCTTTCGAGAACTTTCCTTGGGGAAGTTGTTAAGACACGAATAATGATAATTCGAAGATCGCAATGTGATAAGAGGAAAAAAATATAATACGAAGATGTGATATTAAGAAGAAAAATGAAAATATATCTTGCAAATCCAAAATACGGAAACTGATATTATTCAAGGTAAATATTCTTAAAAGGCAATATTATTTTTAAAAAATTCGTTTGAACATATATGAAAAATTTCTTAAGTTAATGAATTAACTAGATGTTTATTTAATATTTTTCTTTTAAAGGGTGAAGTTTAAAAGAAAAGATGTTGTTAGACAATCTAATTTAAATAACCATTCTGACTCAAAAATATCCTCCTCCTTGTGTAACAGTCCTGTCAAAACGAAATGTTATTCTGGGGAGATGCTGCTCTGTGTCCAATTTTATTTGAAGTTATTGGCTACAGTTGCAACATCTGTCCTGGTTAACAATTTTCACACATGAAGATCATCTTAGGGTAATATTATCATTAATGAGATTAAATGATTAAACATTTTCCTGAAAATCCCAGTTTCGGTGGTTGATTTCTAGCTTGTTTTTCCCAGAAGGAAATTTTTTTTCTCTGAAAGAAATGCCCTTTGACAAATATTATTCAGAAATGCATTCTACGTTAGAGGTATCGCTCACCGTGAAAAACAGTCTTGCCACATTTAATGTTATTCTGGTGGTGTCAAGTGGTCTCAGCATCTGTCTGGGATGACAATGTTCGCTCCTAGTCTATGGTTACAAGGTCCTAGGTCACAAGGCTATGAACTTGAACATTAAAAGCCGAAAACCCAAAAATGGGTAAGCTGTTAAATTCCAGTTCTGAAAAATTATTTCAATTTGTATTTTCATTTATAAATTCTGTTTTGTAATTAGATTCTCTCTTTATAAATCTTCAAAACCCGTACTTCCCCTCCCCACCGAACAAAAGAAAGACAGTCCAATCTGCAACATCATGGAATGTCTTGGAAGGGGCACCAGCCGCCTTTACATCCCGGAAAATATTACGCTAGGATGTCAGGCCTGCATGAATGATTTTAGGTAAGTAGCACAAAAACTTTTGAATCTTTGAAAATAATTCTGGATTACAATTTATTGCTATCGCTGAACATCGTTTCCTACAGCATATTTCGAGCAAATTTTACGTCATAGTTCTAAGAAAACTTACCTAGATAGGGATAGTAAACGTATTTTAAGCTTGCCTCTAAAATCAGAATTTTTTTTCGCAAATGATTTATTCATTTCATATCTTGATCGTCTGTCTTATCTTGAAACACTGAATTTTAATTCAGTGATTCAGTGAATTATGGGGAAATCAGAACTGTACTGCTTTCATTTTAAAACTGCTTAATGCATTAAACTAATGATAGACATTATTACAAGCATTAGAGCTCCTTTATTTATTAATTAGAGTTTATTAGCTATATTAGAGTTTATTTTAGTGTTCCTCTGCTATCAATCAGTGTTTAACTGCTGCTCTGGTAAAAGCTGAATCGAATTGCTTTTATTTCGTTGATTTTTTCTTTTATATTATTTCTTTTATCTTTTATCTCTTTAAAAACCAAGTTTTTTTTATCAAGATAGTAGAGTCAAAGATACGCAAATTTAATAGAAAAATTTCAAAAATTTTTGATATGTTTATTCACAGAAAAACATTTTTCTCCTATGTCCACCTGATTGACAATCGACAGTTTTAGGTTTCAGTTCAGCAGATTTGTTGGCCATGCTTTCAGGGGCACTATATTAGGCGGGCCAACGTTGATTCTCCAGAAAGGAGAGATAGTATAAATAAGGAAAGAATATCCAAGCCTTTCCTGGGATTCGAACCCAAGACTTGCACAAAGAAACATAAAAAGGAAGGACTTCGAGCGATAAGCGATATTTTGGGTAAAGGTAACAAATAAAATTATATTACTAAGAAACGACTATTGTTGATAGATATTTAATATATTTCAAGAATGTCTACTATATTGCTGTAAAATACGCTTGCATGCTTTAAAATAGTAAAGGTTCTTAAAAGTTTGAAAGACAGATATTTAAAATATGCTCACAAATATTCTTATTATTTCTAAATGTGAATATTCAAAAATATTCACACTTATTTTATTTGAAATTATTGGTCTATGTGGCAACCTCTGTCTGGGATCAAGTTGTTCAAACATGAAGATTCTCCGAGGTTAACAGTTTCATGAATAAAATCACACGTTTAAACACATGCTTGACTATTCCAGTTCATCAGGTTGATGTGTAGCTTATATCTTTTTCCAAAAGAGTTATGGTTTCCAGAGGAGATTCTCTAAGACAAATCTTATTTTGAATCACATTCTATCTCAAGAAAATGGTAATAGTCTCATCAAAAAGTAATGTTATTCTGGAGAGATGCTACCCTGTGACTTATTTTATTCAAAATAATAAGTTACAGTATGTTTAGCATCTATCTAGGTTAACAATTGTTTCGACAACTTCATGGAATTTCATATAAAGTAATTGAAAGATAGTAGAAAAGAAGGAAAGGAAAAGAGTTGGAAGAAAGAATTACAGCAGATATAGTGCTAACAATTTTTTCTCAAATTTCTGTCATAAAGGAAAATATATATATATATGTATAATCTCATGATCTTATAAATTGAATCCTGATATTATTAGGAGTGAATTTATTATTATTTTTAAAAAATGAGAAGTCATAGCATTAGCTTGTGTTTTATGTTTTAGGAATTCATGTTTGGAGGTTTACAACTAAAATAATTGTACCTTCTCGATACAAACTCGATATCCCCCTGTTTTTATTCAAAGTATCTATTTAATACTTACCCTTTATAATATTTTTTCTATATAACTTTGAATCCGTAGTTCGAATTTTTTAACCTAGATGAGAAAATTTTGAATCTTTTTAGCAAAAAGCTTTTTTCAAATGGATAGCCCTTTAATCCAGTTGTTAATATTTAAACTTTCTGGAGGAACCGAGTTTTCATATTATTGAATTATCAAAACTTAGCAATCCTCAAAATGCAACAGATGGCAATTTAGTCGTACTTTTTGTAAAAAAAATGGACATAAACTGTTAGTCCTTTAGTATTTAAATAGCATCGTGATGGCAGCTTTTACAACAAAACATCAATATTAAAACTAGTACTACCGATCTAAGTAAGCATCATGGCAAAAATTGCTGGGTTCTTATTTATTTTTAAATAAGACATAAAATATAAAATAATGGCAATTTTTGAAAACTTTCTATTACTTTTACTTACAGGTCATTAAATACATTACTTACACTCAAACAAACTGCTTTTTTACTGATATCATACCCTTTTTATACTCTTAAATTCTAATGAGTCTGTATGCTTGTTTTATGCAACAGCTGTGCGTACAGTAAGCAAAATAAAAACGATATCAACCCTTGAAACTTTTGATATAATACATAGATTTTCGCAAAAGAAAGAAGAACGAATTTGCGAAACCAGTGGTTGTTCGAAAGAGGTGTTATTCGCTTTCAAATTTGATTTCAAAATAATTTGAAGGAATGTAACATCTCACTTGGATAACAATACGATCAACGATATCAACTTTCTGAACTTGTGATCTAATGATCTACTTTTGATCTTCGCAAAAGAAGAGCGAATTTTCGAAGCCAGTGGTTGCTTGAAAGTTGTATCAAGATAAAATACTGCATTGTGATGTAAGTCTAGCATGAATGATTTTTGGTAAGTAGCAATAAAATCTTATTATTGTTAAAAAGTAATCAGTTTTACAATTTATAGCTAGTGTAAAAAAATAGGTACTCAGATTTCTTGAAATTTACTTAGTTTTTGTCGAAAATGTTACCTGGTGTATGCTACGAGCGAAAATTTCTTCAAAGTGACGAAATTACCTTCGGGACTTCTTCGAGGAATTGTATTCCGTAACGATCGAGCCATCGCAACGATCTAGTCAGCAGTTCGCTATTGAAAAATTTAAAAACTTTATATTCATTAGATAACTAACATTAATGGATTAATCCTCGAAAAAATGATATAGTTCTTATACTTATTTGATTGTGTGTTCGAATATTGAGCATAGATTGAAAAATATATCTGGTTAACGAGCTCCTCGAGAGCTTACCTTGGTGAATAGATAATGATACAAAAAATAATAATTCGAAGATCACAATGTAATGAGAGGAATAAAATATAATACGAAGATGTGATATTAAGAAGAAAAATAAAAATACATCATGCAAATATATAATATAGAAAATAATGTTATTCAAGGTAAATGTTCTCACCAGACAAATACTATTTTTAAAAAATTCTCTTGAACATATGAACCATTTCTTAAGGTAAGAAATTAATCAATGAAACTAGATGTTTAAACATATGCTTAAAAACTCCAGTTTTAGAGGATGATGTTTAGTTTATATTCTTCTATAAAAATTTAAAGTTTTAGAGAAAAAAATGTTGTTAGACGAATCTCAATTTAATAACCATTCTCACTCAAAAATATCATCCTCCTTGGGTAAGAATATCGTCAATAAGTAATGTTTTTCTGGGGAGATGCTGCTCTGTGTTACCAATTTTATTTAAATTAATTGGCAAGCAGTTGCAGCGTCTGTCTAGGATGACATTGTTCACTCATGAAGATTCTCTTAGGGTAATAGTATCACCGAAAAAATATAAATGTCTAAACATATTCTTAAATTTCCAGTTTCGGAGGTTGATTTGTTATGTTATATTATGATATCATATTACGATATCATATTATGATATCTTATGTTATGATTTGTAGTTTGTAGCTTTATTATTTTTTTCTAAAAGAAATGCCTTAGACAAATATTGTTTAGGAATGTATTCTATGTTAGAAGTATCGTTCGTCATGAAAAACAGTCTTGTCACAATAAACGTTATTCTGGAGATAAGCTCTCCTGGGACTTATTTTATTTGAAATAATATCTTCGTGGTTTCAGCCTCTGTTTAGGATGACAATGTTCACTCTTAAGGCTATGGTTACAAGGTCCTAGGTTACAAGGCTATGTACTTGAACATTAAAAGACGTAGACCCAAAAATGGGTCGGCTGTTTAACTCCAGTTCGAAAAAAAACTATCGATTTTCTTTTTATAAATCATCAAAAACACGTACTTTCCCCCCAAAATAATCAGTCCCCCCAGCAACATCATGGAATGTCATGGAAGGGGCACTAGCTACCTTTACATCCTGGAGAATAATATTTTTGTGCACATGAAGTTTAAAATCCTTTTTAAAAAATATAATTAAAATGTGATTTAATGTGTACTTTTCGCGTGCAACCAAAACACGCATCACGCTGTCGCGAACTTGCACTCGTGCCATAAATTCACCGTCTCTGAACTAAGCTTTTGAATTTTGGTATTGCTTTGAGTATAACTCAAGAAATGCTTTCCCTGGAAGCGCTTAAATCTCTCTCAGTTGCAGTTTGAAGAAATTATCAAAATTTGGTTTATATGAGCTCTGAACACAATGGTATTTCAAAATTTACTTGTACCTTATCACTTTTACTATTTATTTCATTTATCACTATTTCATGTGATCATGGGAAACTGACTTTAAGGCACGATCTATGATAGAATTAATGATGTTATGCTTGTTCCATCGATCGATTAAATAAGAATAAGAAAAGACCCAGGCAGTTGGCAAAGTTACCAATGAGAGAAAGTAATCACTTGAGATTTAATCTACTTATAGAGCGTTCATCTAGTTGAATCAAGATAAAATAATTGGCTACGATGTCAGGCCTGCGTGAATGATTTTAGGTAAGTGGCACAAAAATTTTATCATCTTTAAAAATTAATCATTTTACAATGTATTGCAATCGCACTGTAAATATTACAGTATTACAATTAATTGCATTTGATTGCAGTATTTATTACAGTTACCCGCGTGGTGACCGGGTTTGAAAGAATAGTCCCACTGTAGCTCATGCATGTCGTAAGAGGCGACTAAAATGAGTACTCAGTGTTCCGGTGGTATAGCTGGGAACCCTTCTTCTGGGGATTATATAAGAAGACTTTCCATCCAGGTTGGGGTTGGGTGTAGGGATAACGGCACTACACTGTAAAAATCCACTGTTACGAAATCTCAGGAAGAAATAAACCACGGACTGACTACAAGGAGACGATTTTTCAAAGGCTCTAAAGGCTTGGAAATTTGTTCATGGAATATTCGCTCTTTAAATAGGAATGAAGGACTGCAAAATCTAATTGAGCAGATTAGTGATTATCGAATGCCAGACCAGGTAGCACACGAAAAAGATGCCGACCGAATTTGAGATGGATAGATGGCATAGAAAAAGACTTTTTGATCTTCGAAACTAAATACTGGACAGTCTCGTCAGAAAGTAATATTATTCTGGAGAGATGCTGCGCTATGAGTTACTTTGTTTTAAATTATAACTCAAAGTCGTAGCTTCGGTCTAGGATGATAATATTGTCGACAGCTTTTCTATCAAAGTCCAATTGGAGTGAATGAATGATTTTCAAGAAGAGTAAAACGGAAAGAATAGAGACAATTTAATGACTAATAAATTAAAAATAATTGCCATAAAATTTGCTTAAATATTGTTATTTTAAAAATTCTATGTCATAAAATAATAAAGATACGTAAACAAATATTCAGAAATTGCTCACTTAAGGACCTTTAATTTTTTAACATTAAATTCTCAGTTGTATAACAATATCCTTTTACTTTATTTTAAGCTTGCTTTATTTATTAATTTATTATTGTTAATGGTTACTTATAATGCTCTCAACAGTAAGTTGGTCAAAAAATTGACGCATATGATAGAAGTGTTGTATGAGAGAGATTGTGTAATTAGCTCAAAAATTTTGCAATAACAATGTTATTAAGTATTGATGTCAGGCCTGCATGAATGAGTTTTGGTAAGTAGCACAAGAATTTTATTTTCCTTAAAAATTACAATTTATTACAATTTATTGCGGTATTTATTACAGTATTACAATTTACTGCTATCACATTTTAACGTTACCCGCAATAGCCTTCCGACGGTTAATTTTTGGGGTAACAGTCTCGTCAGAAAGTAATAGTATTCTGGAGAGATGCTGCGCTATGAGTTATTTTGTTTTAAATAATAACTCAAAGTCGTAGCCTCGGTCTAGGATGATAATATTGTCGACAGCTTTTTTATGAAAGTCCAATTAGAGTGAATGAATGATTTTCAAGAAGAATAAAACGGAAAGAATAGCGACAATTTCATGACTAATAAATTAAAAATAATTGCCATAAAATTTGCTTAAATATTGTTATTTTAAGAATTCTATGTCATAAAATAATAAAGATACGTAAACAAATATTCAGAAATTGCTCACTTAAGGACCTTTAATTTTTTAACATTAAATTCTCTGTTGTATAACAATATCTTTTTACTTTATTTTAAGCTTGCTTTATTTATTAATTTATTTCTGTTAATGCTTACTTTTAATGCTCTCAACATGAAGTTGGACAGAAAATTGAAGCATATGATAGAAGTGTTGTATGAGAGAGATTTTGTAATTAGCTCAAAAACTTTGCAATTACAATGTTATTATGTATTGAAGCCAGAATGCGATAACTGCAATTGAGTTTTAGTCTCCTTGTAATGCTCTCATGACGAAGTTGCACAAAATATTGATGCATATGATAGAAGTGTTGTATAACAGGGATTATGTAAGAAGCTCAAAGATTTTATTATAACAATGTTATTAAGTAATGGAAGCCAGAATGGGACAATTGCAATTGAATTTAGTGTCCTTGTAATGCTCTCATGACGAAGTTGGACAAAATATTGCCTCATATGACATATGTGTTGTATGACAGGGATTTTTAAGTTGCTCAAAAATTTTATTATAACAATGTTATTATGTATTGCAGACAGAATGGGATAAGTAGCCACTTAAGTTTCAGTCTTCTTGTAGTGCTTATTCCGCAGAGTTGGACAAAATTTTGATGCATAAAATATCAGTGTACCATGACTAATTTTTGATAAATTGTATAAAAACTTTATTATAACAAGCTTAAAATTTTATTGTGATAGTTAAATGTTACATTACAGTTCGATATGTGAGTTAATCGGTATATTACATTTACTGTAATGAAATCTTGTAAATCAATTCTAAAACTTAATCATCATTTTAATCTATATAATTCAGCCATTTATTCTTTTTTTACTGCAAAAATAACTTAGCATTTTCCTCGCTAAAGACTAACTACAGAGCGAATTACAGAATGAAATTCCCAATTAATTGCATAATTCGTTTTTTTTTTTATAATTCTCTACTGTTTAGAATGTTTCACTGCTCAAATGATTTTCCATTAATCCAGAATTTAGTACTTACCAAAGAAATTTAGTGTTTTACCAATCTAATCATTAGATCTTCACAAAAGAGGAGCAAATTTTCGAAACCAGTGGTTGTTCGAAAGAGGTGTTATTCGTTTTCAAATTTTACTTTAAAATAATTTGAAGGAATGTAACATCTCTCTTGGATAGCATTACGATCAACGATATCAAACTTCAAAACTTTTGATCTACTGATTAGATCTTTGCAAAAGAAGAACGAATTTTCGAAACCAGTGGTTGTTCGAAAGAGGTGTTATTCGCTTTCAAATTTTATTTTAAAATAATTTGAAACGAAGCTAACATCTCTCTCGGATAACAATACCATCAAGGATAGCAATCATTACGATGATATTGCTAAAGAGAAGACATTGAGAATATCAGTGAGCAGCAACGAGAAGGTGCTGAAGATACGAGGAAGTGACAAGAAGATATTGAATATATGAGTAAGTATGTAATGAAAGAAAGAGTATGTATGAAATTTGTAAAAAGTAATGATTTGCGAAACCAGTAGTTATATTTGCATTTAATCACTAATCCGTCACTTACATATTTCCCAAATTACGCATTTCGGTTATTATTATGAAATGATTAAAAAAAATACTTGTGAAAAAAATGAACTTTTTTTCGCTTTATTTTTATTAATTAAAATCATGAAAAATAAATGCTATTAAAAATACATAACACCGATTATCTATACATCGATTTACCGAAATATTCAATCATTCGGAAAGTACAACGCAGTGTTTTTCCCATATTTCCTCAAAAAGTTTCTTTCGCAAATAAGCTTCTTTATTTTCAGAATAAAACGAATAAAAAAAATGGCTTCTTTTGTCACTTGGTGACAATGAAAAAAAACTCACATTCTTTCAAGCCAGTGTCAATGTAGGTAGCAATTAGTTTCTAATAAGGGAACAGGTTTCTAATAAAATGTAAACAAAAATTAAAAAAGTTAAGCACGCCATTTGCAACATGCTGAAATAAACAATACTGCATTTACCTATCCTAAGCCTGTGAAGTATTATGTTACATGAAATAATGATTAGAGTATATTGTAAATGAATGCTTTTGAATACCCTTTTTTAGTGAGTCAAGAATCTATTGCTGTCTGTAACGCCATAATAGAAAAAAAGAAGAAGAAAGTAATGTTGTTCTGGGGAGATGTTCCACTTGGTATTATTCTGTTACTTAAAAAATAATACTCACTGTGAACATCTTATTAGGATAAAAATTTGTCAACATTTTATTGAATAATTGGGAAAATTATATACCTAAAATGTCAATGAAAAAAGAAGTAGAAAAATTTAAAGAAAAACTTTTTAATTTGTATATTTTGAATTTAAAGGGGAAAAGATTGAGCATTTATAAATAATTGCATACGTAATACTGTTTAGAATACTTTGCTAATGAATGCTTTAGAATAATTTTTTTCAGTGTGTCAAGAGTCCATTGCTGTTTGTAGGGCCATAACAGAAAAAAAGAAGAAGAAAGTTTGCTGTTCTAGGAGGATGGTATGCTTGGTATTATTATGTTGCTTTAAAAATAATACTGAGGGTACCCATCTTCTTAGCACAACAATTTGTCCACATTTTATTAGAGAAATATAATTTGTACCAAATCAAGAAAAACAGCGGAGAATAACGTAGAGCAATGGAGAGCAACGAATAAGGTAAGATATATTCCTATCGAGTAATTAACTTGAATGAATTTAAAGAAGAATTAAAGTGGGATTTCCTAGAAACTGTTCAACGGAACCTTAGGTTAATGAATGCTTTAGAATAATTTTTTTTAGTGACTCAAGAGTCCATTGCTGTTTGTAGGGCCATAACAGAAAAAAAGAAGAAGAAAGTTTGCTGTTCTAGGAGGATGGTATGCTTGGTATTATTATGTTGCTTTAAAAATAATACTGAGGGTACCCATCTTCTTAGCACAACAATTTGTCGACATTTATTAGAGAAATATGAGTTGCACCAAATCAAGAAAAGCAACGGAGAATAACGTAGAACAACGGAGAGCAACGAATAAGGTAAGATATATTCCTATCGAATAATTAACTTAAATGTATTTAAAGAAGATTTAAAGTGGCATTCCCTAGAAACTGTTCAACGAAACCCTAGGGTTCCAATATGGGATCGTGGGAGTTCCGATGATTAGGGCTTTTCTTTTGAAACCTTTCATTATATTGAGAGAAAAAATATGGTCAAAACTACCTGAATATCGTAAAATTTATCGTGTTTCTTCCTCAATGGGACTTGGCCGTGTTTTACTGAAGCACATTTGCGATGATTGTAGTAAAATTAACAATAAAATAAGGTTTTATAATATGTGATAAAGTTTGGTAAATGTAGTGAGAATTGGTAATTTTATCATGACACCTAGAGCATGGCATAAGAACCATTTATTCAGTTAAATTTGCTTTTCAGCTTTGTATCTTTTTACTAAATGTGTGGGAACAAGAACTATAACTTTGAAAATCATAATTATCAGTAAGCTGTTGCCATATGAACGGAACAATTACCAAATGAACTGTTTAATTACCGTATATTTTTGTTTTATTAGCCAGAATACTGTTTTTTCTTAGATACCAGAAATGTCATTATCATGCAGTATAGTAACTTCACCAAAAAATTTTTCTCCTTGTACATTTATATTCAACTTACGATCAATAATTTATTTTATAAATTGGTAATAGTCATGAAATTACTTATGTGAAATACCAAAGAGAAAAATTATGTAAATACCAAAGTTAAAATTAAAAAAAATCTACTAAGTTTATATTGAACAAATTATGAAATGAATTTGAAAATCAATGCATTAAATAGAAATGTGTTTGAAATACTCATTACGATATTTGAAAGTGATTATTTGAAAACTGATTATTTCAATCACATATTCTGAAGATGATTTATATAGATATTTTGAGAAAATGTTGAACTGTAAAAGGACTAACGCCTTTTTGAGCAGAATTGATGATGAATATTATGCTTCTGCTTAAAATGTATCACTATGCTCTCACTATGTGTTTGAATATTGCTTACTTCTAGTAAAATTATTCAAAAATATTGTGAACATTTCAAAGAAGCAAAAGCTTATTTTATAAATTTGTCCCATAAAAAATATTTGTTAACATAAATAATTTAAGTAAACAAAATATTCACTTTGAAAATGTTACTGATTGGTCTTCGACATCAATGTTACTGATTCGTCATCAGATTGGTCCTTAAAGTTTATGTGCAATTTTATGTATAGAAATCGAATCCCGAATATTATGTTGAAAATAAGAACATTTAAGGTTACCAAACAGCTTAAAGTTAACAAAAAATTTTAAGGACGAAACTATTTGATGTATATAAGCTACTTGTTATATATGGTAGTATTAAAAATTACAAAGGTATAGATTTTATTTCATGTTAAAAATTTTAATTCGAAATCTAAAGTAAAAGCAAATTAAATAGCACATTTAGCATTTTTTTTGTGATTAAAATATGACATGAACGTCTTCCACTTTGCTTTCAGTGCAGCTTGCCTTCAGAAACTGAAATATGACTGTTTCTTACAATAGGCTAAATAAAATTCGTTAATAAAAACAACTACTCGCTATATTATGCAAATTTACTATTACTATTTTTTTTCATAATTTCAATTTCATCCATTTTAGCTCAGGGTATAGAGCACTCATCTTCCATTGGGATGATACTTTAGTGCAGCTCTAGTGTGGCATAAATGATCTACCTACCAACTTCTATTTGTGAAATTTATATTCATTTCATGTGATCACGAAGAAATTTCTTAAAGGAATGATCTACGTTAGCATCAAAGATGTTATGGATGTGCCAGCGTTTAATTAGTTAAAAAACATAAGGACATAATAACACACTATGATGTCAGTGTTGCATGACTGGTTTTAGGTGAGTAGCACAAATATTTTATTGTGTTAAAAAGTAATCAAAGTTACAATTTTTCGCTATTGCACTGTAAAAAAATGGATGCTCAAATTTCACTAAACTTTCTTCGTTTTTTGTGAAACTGTTTTTTGGTATATGCTCCGAGAAAAATTTTGTCAAAGTGACGAAACAACTATCGTCCCTGCTTCGAGGAAACGAATTTCGTCAAAATTAGAAACTCGTTGTGAATAATGTATCTAACTGTTCTAATTATCCCTTTACCTTGGGCATCACATAGGTGGATCAATGTCACCTATGTAAACAACTATGTAATGTTATATAGGAAAGATGTTACACTGCAGCATATTTAATTTTCAAAAAATATGCTACATTTGTAACCTCTCTCTTGAATAACAATTCTATCAATGAAACTGCTTAGAAGATGTATTTGAGGTACTCCCCAACAAGCACACGACTTTAGGGCTA
>NC_092215.1:16492457-16562929 GCF_043381705.1 Parasteatoda tepidariorum
TAACTACTCCGCTATTTAATTGGTTAAGACAATATGCAGTAGAACATTTTTTTATTTATGTCACATTTTATGCTAGAATAAATAGTGCAGACCCTTGCCACACATGAATGATAAATTTGCTTGACTATAGTAAGCAGAAGGGAGAGGGGGGGGAGATATTGTCGCCGCAGTGTCCACATATGCTCCTGCACCCCAGAGCCCAAGGTCAAGAAAACTGAGATGGGCACAGTCGGCCTTGGCCCTCTTAAGAGCACATCACTTGGAAGTGAAAACTTTTTGTCAAGGGGGTGTGAGAATGGGTGCAAGGGAAAAAGGGTGGTAAAAGGAGGACCCTTCCAAGCTGACCGGCCTGTCAATCAAATATAAGGGGGAACCAAGAACCCATTTCCTAAACCCCTCTTTGCCTCAAACCTTCTCAAATAACGTGGTTTTCTTCTTATTTTATTTTCTGGACAAACCTGTTTTGCTTAGAATTTTAGGATATAGGATAGCTTCGATTGAAAACTTTCTTCCTTCCTCAAATAAGACATTTGCTTGACTAGAACTCCTCACTACGTAATTCATATCTCTCTCTAACAAGNGCGAATGCGGGCACCTCACTTCTTCATCTATTTATTGGCCCTAGGGCGACTGTGACTAGTGGCTTTAGCTCAGGAAAGAAAAGAAAAATGGAATTTACTAACATTGGTTAGTTGTCTATGAGGTCATATATCAGGGTAGTCCCTATAGTCAATGGCATGTTAAAGAACAATAAATTAAAAATATGTACAAGATATGTAATAACATGGTGAAATAAGAAGAATAGCATAATAATGTATTTACAATACTTATTTATGTCACATTTTATGCTAGAATAAATAGTGCTGACCCTTGCCACACATGAATGATAGATTTGCTTTTTTTAGTAAGCAGAAACTTTTGTTGGAGGGTGGTCCTTGGGTGGGGGAGGGATATGGTTTCCACAGAGTCCGCGGGGGGTTATGCCTCAGCCAGGACAGAAGCCGTACCGACTGTCATTTTGTGTAAATTGGCGAAATTCTATCAAAGTTAAAAGAAAGGCAACCCTACAAGACCCTACACTTTATATTTTCTGCCATCTATCCGCAGGACTCAGAAACACGTCTAGAGTAAAAAATAAAAAACAGCGCCATCTATGTATTGCATTCAAAACAGTTTTTTTTCCTTAATGTATATAAACTATTTTAAAAATAAATTAATGCTGCATGAAAAAATATTTTTGTAATGCAAATAAAAAATAAATATAATTAACGTTTTGAAAGTATAATTTTAATTTTTATTTATATTCTGTATTATAAGTTTTTAAAAAAAATTATTTGCTTAATATTTTGAAGTTTAATTAATAAAAATATCCAAATGTATTTTTATTACTTAAAAACGTATATTTAAGAATAAAATTTCCTAAACAATTATTATTTTCAAGTATTGCTTAAAAGTTTAGGGGAAAAAAAGTTATTTACTTTATTAGACTAGACATTTGCTATAAACAGTCAGAAAATTTAAACACGATTTTTTTAAAATTCAAAATTCTTAAGACCATTTAAACTATTTTGAATCCAGTTTTTAAGAAGTAAGTGATTAAACTAAGATATTAAATTTGAAATGAACATTAAAATAAAAATAAAATAAAAAACAATTTATATAAATAAAACGTTTACTATTATAAATGGTATACATTCATTATTACAAAACACTTAAATTGTAATAAAAGTTAGTAAATTAATGTAATAAAAAAGCCCATCTCATTAAAAATCCTTGCTCTAAATTCAAGATATTTATAATTTCTAGGAGGATTTAAGCAATTTACAATATTTTTTTATTCATTTATTTTCTATAAATAGATTTTTTTATTTACATGAATTTTAAACTTACCTATTCATTTTTGTTTTAGAGAAGGTTTAAAAAAGGAGTCNACACTGCAGCATATTTAATTTTCAAAAAATATGCTACATTTGTAACTTTTCTCTTGAATAACAATTCTATCAATGAAACTGCTTAGAAGATGTATTTGAGGTACTGGAAATTAAAAATGATTCCTGGTTAGAAGAAAACAAAAAATGAAGAAAAGAAGAAAATAATAACTCCTGTAGAAAAAAAGTCTGGATGCAACAAAATAAATGAGATCTTAATTATACGAAAACTTACCTAGAAAGATATAATAAATATAAATTTGAAGGGTACATTACGAGGATATATTAACAACTATGTAATGTAATGTTATTTAGGAAAGATGTTACACTGCAGCATATTTAATTTTCAAAAAATATGCTACATTTGTAACTTCTCTCTTGAATAACAATTCTATCAATGAAACTGCTTAGAAGATGTATTTGAGGTACTCGAAAATAAAAATGATTCCTGGTTAGAAGAAAACAAAAAATGAAGAAAAGAAGAAAATAATAACTCCTGTTGAAAAAAAGTCTGGATGCAACAAAATAAATTAGATCTTAATTATACGAAAACTTACCTAGAAAGATATAATAAGTATAAATTTGAAGGGTACATTACGAGGATATATTAACAACTATGTAATGTTATTTAGGAAAGATGTCACACTGCAGCATATTTAATTTTCAAAAAATATGCTACATTTGTAACTTCTCTCTTGAATAACAATTCTATCAATGAAACTGCTTAGAAGATGTATTTGAGATACTCGAAAATAAAAATGATTCCTGGTTAGAAGAAAACAAAAAATGAAGAAAAGAAGAAAATAATAACTCCTGTTGAAAAAAAATCTGGATGCAACAAAATAAATGAGATCTTAATTATACGAAAACTTACCTAGAAAGATGTAATGAATATATATTTGAAGGGTGCATTACGAGGATATATATTAACAACTATGTAATGTTATTTAGGTAAGATGTTACACTGAAGCATATTTAATTTTCAAGAAATATGCTACATTTGTAACTTCTCTCTTGAATAACAATTCTATCAATGAAACTGCTTAGAAGATGTATTTGAGGTACTCGAAAATAAAAATGATTCCTGGTTAGAAGAAAACGAAAAATGAAGAAAAAAAGAAAATAATAACTCCTGTTGAAAAAGAATATGGATGCAACAAGATAAATGAGATCTTAATTATAAGAAAACTTACCTAGAAAGATGTTATAAATATATATATTTAAAGCTGATTGCCTTTTAAGTCAGAATATATTGTTTTTCAAATAATTTCTTTTTTTTAACATCCTGATTGCACATCAATGCCAACCAAATTATATGTTTTGTATTTATTCTATTTCAATTTATTATTTTAGAATTATATCTTTAATGTACAAACTGTCGAAAAAAGAAAAAGAGTTTTGATGGTTTTGAAACCTGCTTTGTTAAAATGAACTTATCTTGTATTTTAGAATTAAAACAAGAGATAAAATATTAGTTACGTTTTAAAATAATTTTTGAAAAAATCATGTGAATATAAGCATTTTTATTACACGAATTCCTTAAGAACGTAATAATTTTATTGATAAAAGTTGGATTTTATTGCGATTTATTCATTAAATGTTTTTTTAGGTTTGGGTTAAGATTTTTAGACGCATATAAGTTTTTTGGCTAAACAACCTTTGATCCTACAACATACACTAAATGCCTGCACTTAGTTTCAATTATCATTACATATGTTACATAAATGGCCATTGCAACAATCTCATCAGCAGTTCGCTATTGAAAAATTGAAAAAATTTATATTCATGAGATACCTAACATTAATGGGTTAATCATAGAAACAATAATATAGGTTTTATGCTTAAATGAGTGTGTGTTCGGAAATTGAGTATAGATAGAAAAATATATCTGGCAAACTAACTCTTCAAAAACTTATTGATGAAAATGCGAAGAATAATATTTCAAAGATCATAATATAATGAGAGAAATAAATGTAATACGAAGATTTAATATTATGGAACAATAATGTGAATATATCATGCAAATATATAATATATAAACTAATGTTATTCAAGGTAAATGTTCTTCAAAGGCATATATTATTTTTAAAAAATTGGTTTGAAGGTAAATGAAAAATTTCTAAACATAATAAATTAATCAAAAAATCAGATCTTTAAACACATGCATAAAAATCTTAGTTCTAGATGTTGATGTTCAGCTTATGTCCTTCCTTGAGAGAGTAAAGTTAGACAAATCTTGTTTTAAAAACCATTCTGACTCAAAAATATTGTCCTCCATAGGTAACAGTCTCATCAAAAAGTAATGTTATTTAGGGGAGATGCTGCTCTGTGACCAATTTAATTTAAAGTAATTGGCCCCAGTTGCAGCCTCTGTCTAAATTAACAATTTGTCGACAACTTTTTCTTGGAATTTCACCTAGGCAAAGCGACCAATGCAAGGAAAGTGATCACTTGAAATTGAATGTACTTATAGAGCTTTCGACAGATTGAATCAAGGTAAAATAATGCATTATGATGTCTTTCATGAATGATTTTAGGTAAGTAGCACAAAAATTTTATTATAGTTAAAATGTAATCAGTATTGCAATTTATTGCTGTTGCACTGTAAAATGTTGGATTGTCAAATAATTTCACTAGATTTTCTTAGTTTTTGACGAAACCGTTACCTGGTGTATACTCCGAGCAATAATTTTGTTCAAGTATCGAATTTACTGTCGTCATTTCTTAGAGGAATCGTCTTTCATCAAAATTAGAGAAATATTTCGTCATTCTATTCTTCCGAAGAAAAAAAATCGAATCACCTAATGTAACTAACTGCTCTAATAATCACTTTTATCGGTAGACACCGTTTAGATGGATCAATATCAATCAAGCAACATTAGAAGGACTTAACAGAGAGATAATTTACACTCATGCCCGATGCAAAATTCAAACCTACAATCCTCAATCTACGCCTCCCCCAAAAAATAATCAATCGCCTCTGGAACTCTCAGGGAATGTCATGGGAGGGGCACTAGCCACCTTTACATCCTGGTAAATATTGCTTTTTATTAAATTAAATATAAAATTAAGTTTTTTTTATGAATATAATTAAAATTTAACTTAATGCGTACTTTTGTGTGAAACCAAAACACACATCACAAGCTACCAACTGGCACTCGTGCCATAACTTCGTAATTACTGAACTATGTTCTGGAATTTTAGGATTCATTGAATATAATCCATCAAATGTCTTCCTTGGAAACACTTAAATCTCTCAGTTCGAGTTTGTAGAAATTCTCAAAGTTTGGCGTATGTGAGATGAGAACTCTAAACACAATAGTATTAAAAAGGTATATACATTTTACAATTGTTCCATTTTCAAAATTTATCTCTTTTTCATGTGATAACGAAAAACTTTGTAAAGGATGTTGATGTGTAGCTTATGACTTTCTCCAAGAGAGTAATATTTTCAAGAAAGAAATGCTCATAGACGAATCTTATTTTGGAACACATTCTATTTCAGAAGTATCGCCTTTCTTGGCCAACAGTCCTGTCAAAAAGTTATGTTACTCTGGAAAGATGCTGCCCTGTGACTTATTTTATTTGAAATAATAAGCCACAGTTGCAGCCTCTGTCTAGGATAACAATGTTCACCTATGAAGCTTCTCTTAGGGTAATATTTTCATCAATAAAATCACATGTTTTAACATATGTTTGAAAATCCTAGTTCCTGAGGTTGGTGTATAGCTCATGTATAGTTGATATTTAGTTGATGTATAGAAGTTTGCTTTCGTGGAAGATTTTTTTGATGGAACTAACCACATCTGCTTTACATAGAGAGGAAACTCCCACGATTTGCCTGACGGCAAGGGAACTCTAACCTATGATCCGTCTACCACTGAGGATATTTTAAGTCAGCACTGTGGTCGGTGCAAACCGGATGCGGAATTCGTATCGACCAGCCATCGCTGGTATTTGAACACGGTTCACCTCATTCGAAGGCGAACGCTCTATCCCCTGAGCCATTACGACTCCACACTCACTTATTTTACCGTCGTTGAACAGCGAATTTTAGGATTACGACTACTAATATTCAACTGCTTACCCTCGTAATTTTGAACTAATACAGAAGACAATGAAACTCCTGGATCCAACAAATCATACCCCCAGAGGTATGATTTGTTGTGGGAACATGGAGGACTTTGAGACTCGACAGATTTAGCGTGCATCAATCACCATTTACTAAACCGGGATTCTTCGGCCGGCCGGGATCGAACCTACGACCTCCTGCACATGGACCCAGTGACTTACCAACCTGGCTATCCCGGTCCACACTCACTTCTTAATAAAATGCTAGCCTCCCCTAAGACGTGAACTTCTATGTGTATTCCAATTCATCCTGAAAAATGTCTTAATGGCGGCCGAAATCGCTGACCAAATCAAAAGCTTGTTTCTGAATCCATCTTTAATAGCCGCTAGTGTTAGAAATCTTTTTTAATGTCTTCAGTGGATGCAATTAAAGAAAAGTAATATAAAATAACCGTGTCATTGGTTTGCCATTTCTGTTTTAGACGAATCATATTTTGAAATATCTTCTGGCACAAATATATCGTCCTTGGATAACAGCCTCGTCGGAAAGTAATGTTATTCTGGAGAGATGCTGCACTGTGAGTTATTGTGTTTTAAATAATAACTAGCAGATGCAGCCTCTGTCTAGTAGAATGACAATGTCATCGACAACTTTTTGATGGAAGTGTAATCGAAGTGAATGGATGAACTTTTAAAAGGAATGAAAAGAAAAGAGTTGATAAAATTTCATAAAAAAATATTGCCACAAAATTTGCATGAATATATATATTTTTTAAATTTACATATCATAAAATAATAAACATATGTAAGCATATATTCAAAAAATGCGCATTTACCGATATTAGATTACTTAACTTCGAACGCATGGTGCATAGCAATGAAATCATTTTAATATATTTTAGGTTTGTTTAATTTATTAATTTACTTACATTAATTTATTGAATTGCGATAATTTATAAAACACTGCGTTATTTATAAGATTTGGATCAGTAAATTTTTTTAGATATTTCAACACAGCTGAGGAACTTAATTCTGGAGGTGGCACATTTTTTTCGTTTGGAATTACACAGCGATATGCAACTTGTGGTAATGATTTCTTCAAAATGAGAGTAATGTTATTCAGAGCTAATATTAGATGTACAAAGCGAGAACTAACGCTCATGTACCTAATCACATCTTGCAGGAATGTTTTAAAACTATTTTCGCTACTGAAATGCTATGTTAGGAAACATTAACATAAAGCGTAAATAGAGGGTAACGGAATATATTTTCAAGCCTCGTTCATACTGAAGTACAGAACAGCATATGATTTGTCCATTACCATGGAATTGGTAAAAATTGAATTCACGCAAGGTAATTACATATTATACTAGATAATTAAACTTATATATTGTACTAGATAAATTTGATGATTCTAAGAAAAATTATTATTACTTATTGAAAGATATAAATTGAATATTAGATGTTTTTTAGACACGGATTTAAATGAATTGCATTTGCATATGATAAAAATAAATTTATTCATTTTACGCCAAAGCATTCATTTATTAATTTTAACAAACAATTAATTTCATCATTTTATATAAAATTTAATTACAGTTGTTGTACATACATTGTTTCTCACATCCATCAAGAGTTCTATTTATTTGATTAAAAAATAGTGTTTTAAGATAAGATTTTAGAAACAACAAACATTAGAAGAATTTTATGTATGTTAAACTTAAAATCATTTCTATAAATCATAAAATTCATAGAAAATTATGTTTTTATCAGAAAGTAATGTTATTCTGGAAAGTAGGAACGCCATATGCGTCGCACTAGAGCTGCACATTGGGCTATTGGCGACAGTCTGGGAGCACTTTACGGTAGAACAGTTAAACGGGGAGGGATACCGCACACCCTCGGTCCCATCGTAATTTGATCAAAGTAGCGGTCACCTACCTGTTATTCAGGGGGACGCTGTACTGTGACTTATTTAATTTTAAGTAATAGTTCATAGTGACTGCGTCTTTCTAGGATGACACAATATTATTGGCAATATTTCTTGATGAAAATCCATTTAAATTGAATGATGAACTTCAAAAAAGAAAAAGAAGAGAAGAAATTAGTCTATCCACATGCGTAAATTTTTTTTTCTTTTTCGAAAATCGCAAATATTGTATTTTTAAACAGATTTTGTTTTTTAATTTTTTTTTAAATGTAAGTAAAATTTAATTTTGGAATAATTAGACTTGAAATAAAAAAATTGTTTTATTTCTAGATATTTAAGATAAGAACTCCCAGTGGTCGTCTCTGTCTAGGATGAAGCTATCTTGTCGAAAATTTCTGGATGAAAATCTATTTATATTGAATGAAGACCTTCAAAGAAGAAAAAGCAGAGAGGAAATTAGTCCATCCACGAGCATAATAATTTTTCGAAAATTGCAAGCATTGAATTTTTAAATGAGACTTTTTTTTAAATTTTTATTAAACTATAGGCAAGTTTCAATTTGGGAACGATTAGAGGTAAAATGAAAAATAAATTGTTTGAATTCTAGGTTTTAAAATAATAAATCCCTGTTTTCCCCTCTGTCTAGGATGAAGCAATCTTATCGAAAACCTCTGGATGAAAATCGATTTTAATTAAATGAAGACCTTCAAGAGGAAAAAGAGGAGAAGAAATTAATCAGTCCTCATACATAATTTGTTTCAAAAATTGCAAAGATGTCATTTTTTAAATTTTCACCAACCTGTTATTCTGGAAAGACGCTGTACTGTGACTTATATTACTTTAAATAATAAACCATAGTGGCAGCGTCTTTCTAGGGTGACACAATGAAGTCAGCAACTTCATGATGAAAATCCATTTAAATTTGAATGTAGACCTTCAAGCATGAAAAACAAGAGAAGAAATTAGTCTACCCACAAGCAATTATATTTTTCTTTTGAAAATTGCAAAGTTTTATTGTTAAAACTGATTTTGATTTCAATTTTTTTGCTAAAATATAAGCAAATTTCAATTTGGGAATGATTAGAAGTAAAATAAAAAAAATGTATTATTTCTTGAAATTTAAAATAATAACTGCCAGTGGCCGCCTCTGTCTAGGAGGAAGCAATCTTATCGACAACTTCCTGATAAAAATCTATTTAAATTGAATTCAGCCCTTCAAAGAGGAAAAACGAAGAGAAGAAATTAGTCAATCCACATGAATAATTTTTTTTCCAAAATTGCAAAAACTGTATTTTGAAAATGTTCACCTACCTGTTATTCTGGAGAGACGCTGCACTGTGAGCTATTTAATTTTAAATAATAGCTCATAGCGGCAGCGTCTATCTAGGATGACACAATATTTTCCACGTCATCCTGATGAAAATCTATTTAAACTGAGTGATGACCTTCTAAAAGGAAAAAGGAAGAGAAAAAATTAGTCAATCCGCATGCATATTTTACTTTTTTTTTTTCAAAATTTGTAAAGACTGCATTTTAAAAATTCTCACCCACCTGTTATTCTGGAGAGACGCTGTACAGTGACTTATTTAATTTTAAGTAATTGTTCATAGTGACTGCGTCTTTCAAAGATGACACAATATTGTCGGCAATATTTCTTGATGAAAATCCATTTAAATTGATTGATGAAATTCAAAAAAGAAAAAGAAGAGAAAAAATTAGTCTATCCACATGCGTAAATTTTTTTTTCGTTTTCGAAAATCGCAAATATTGTATTTTTAAAACAGATTTTGTTTTTTAATTTTTTTTAAATGTAAGTAAAATTCAATTTTGGAATAATTAGACTTGAAATAAGAAAATTGTTTTAATTCTAGATATTTAAGATAAGAACTCCCAGTGGTCGTCTCTGTCTAGGATGAAGCTATCTTGTCGAAAATTTCTGGATGAAAATCTATTTCAATTGAATGAAGACCTTCAAAGAAGAAAAAGCAGAGAGGTAATTAGTCCATCCACGAGCATAATAATTTTTCGAAAATTGCAAACATTGAATTTTTAAATGAGACTTTTTTTTAAATTTTTACTAAACTATAGGCAAGTTTCAATTTGGGAACGATTAGAGGTAAAATGAAAAATAAATTGTTTGAATTCAAGGTTTTAAAATAATAAATCCCTGTTTTCCCCTCTTTCTAGGATGAAGCAATCTTATCGAAAACCTCTGGATGAAAATCTATTTTAATTAAATGAAGACCTTCAAGAGGAAAAAGAGGAGAAGAAATTAATCAATCCTCATACATACTTTCATTCAAAAATTGCAAAAATGGCATTTTTTAAATTTTCACCAACCTGTTATTCTGGAAAGACCCTGTACTGTGACTTATTTTACTTTAAATAATAAACCATAGTGGCAGCGTCTTTCTAGGGTGACACAATGAAGTCAGCAACTTCAGGAGGAAAATCCATTTAAATTTGAATGTAGACCTTCAAGCATGAAAAACAAGAGAAGAAATTAGTCTATCCACAAGCAATTATTTTTTTCTTTTGAAAATTGCAAAGTTTTATTGTTAAAACTGATTTTGAGTTCAATTTTTTTGCTAAAATATAAGCAAATTTCGATTTGGGAATGATTAGAAGTAAAATAAAAAAAAATGTATTATTTCTTGAAATTTAAAATAATAACTGCCAGTGGCCGCCTCTGTCTAGGAGGAAGCAATCATGTCGACAACTTCCTGATGAAAATCTATTTAAATTGAATTCAGCCCTTCAAAGAGGAAAAACGAAGAGAAGAAATTAGTCAATCCACATAAATAATTTTTTCTCCAAAATTGCAAAAACTATATTTTGAAAATTTTCACCTACCTGTTATTCTGGAGAGACGCTGCACTATGACTTATTTAATTTTAGATAATAGCTCATAGCGGTAGCGTCTATCTAGGTTGACACAATGTTTTCCACATCATCTTGATGAAAACCTATTTAAATTGAGTGAAGACCTTCTAAGAGGAAAAACGAAGAGAAGAAATTAGTAAATCCACATAAATAATATTTTTTCCAAAATTGCAAAAGCAGTTTTTTCAAAATTCTCACCCACCTGTTATTCTGGAGAGACGCTGTACTGTGACTTATTTAATTTTAAGTTATAGTTCATAGTGACTGCGTCTTTCTAGGATGACACAATATTATCGGCAATATTTCTTGATGAAAATCCATTTAAATTGAATGATGAACTTCAAAAAAGAAAAAGAAGAGAAGAAATTATTCTATCCACGTGCGTAAATTTTTCTTCTTTTTCGAAAATCGCAAATATTGTATTTTTAAAACAGATTTTGCTTTTAAATTTTTATTAAATGTAAGTAAAATTCAATTTAGGAATGATTAGACTTGAAATAAAAAAAAATTTTTTAATTCTTGATATATAAAATAACAACTCCCTGTGGCCGTCTCTATCTAGGATGAAGCTATCTTGTCGAAAACTTCAGGATGAAAATCTATTTTATTGAATGAAGACCTTCAAAGAAGAAAAGACTGAGAGGTAATTAGTCTATCCACGAGCATAATTTTTTTTTTCGAAAATTGCAAACATTGTATTTTTAAATGAGACTTTTTTTTTTTTTAATTTTTAGGCAAGTTTCAATTTGGGAATAATTAGGCACAAAAATAAAAGTAAAAATTTAAAGCTAGATATTTAAAATAATAACTCCCAGTGGCCGTGTTTGTTAAGAATGAAGTAATCTTCTGACAACTTCTTGATGAAAATCTATTTAAATTGAATGAAGGCCTTCAGAGAGGAAAAAGAAGAGAAGAAATTAGTCAATCCACATACATAATTTTCTTTTCAAAAATTGCATAAGTATCATTTCTAAAATTTCGGTTTTTTTCTTTTTTTTTTTTTTTTTTTTTTTTTTTTTTTTTTTTTTTTTTTCTTATGTAAAAATATAGGCTCTTTTCAATTTGGGTACGATTAAACGTTAAATAACCAAATTGTTTTAATTCTATATATTTCTGTCGTTATGTGAAATTACTAACGTGAAACTTGGGGAATATTATATTTAATTTTATTATTTTACAGGCTCGGAAACTTGATACTGGAGATAATGTATTAACCTTTCCATCTTCGAAATAACTATGTTATTCAAAAGGAATAATATTTTGAGGCAAATTTTATTTTGAAATATTTGAAACTTGGAAGTAATATCCCTCATGGAAGTAATATCCTCCTCAGTATCGCCAGAAAATACTGTTTTCCTGAAGATATGTCACAGTCAGAGTTGTATTGTTTCAAGCAATAATTCAAAGTGACGGCTTCTGTCTAAGAAAACAATCTTGCAGGATTGTTTTCTTAGACAGATCATGTTGACTTCTTGATTGAGTTCCTTTTATATGCTAAAAATGGAGTTTTATATGCTCAGGTAAATGAAATATCATTGGTATCATTTTCTCAGGTATAATTGTCATTGCTGTCATTAATCAGGAAAATAGGAAAACTTAGTAATAAGAAAATTTGAATTTTCCTCTCGTTCAACGAAATAAATTGTAGGCAATTTCCCCTACTCATTAACAACTATGACTCATGCGAAGTACACTTATATGTTTTGTCAATTACGGCTGTTTTTTGAAGGCTTTGTTGTTGCTTGAAATAATCCTCTTTTTTGCATATAATATGTTATTTTTATAACTGATGAAACATGACTGCTCAGTTGAATTTAGACCACCTTTTTCCAGCACCCTCTATTTATTCTGAAAATGGCGCAAAACATCAATATAGGGAAAAGCCACAGCGTTGAGAAACTGAAAAGTGTCTGTGGTCTAATTTTTTATATTTTTAAACTTTTTCGAATGCTGCATTATCTGGGCTCATAAAAAATTGCATAAAAGGAGAATAAAGCATTGATTTTGATAAGTTTTATTTTTTAGGTGGAAAAATATAGCCAAATTAGCGATTTTTATAGAAGTTTCATAACTTTTGACATATTTTAGAAATTTGTCCATTCTAAAGCCTAGATAATTCTGGCAAGATGGCATATATATAGTTTAAAATTATAGCTTTCTTTTAAGTGTAAGGTACATAAAGTGTGGCTTTTTTCCCCTGGCGAAAGAGCTTTGAAAAACCAAGTTAATTTAGAGTGGTAGTCATTTCTTACTACTATTTGATGGCGTACTACTGAGCTGTCATTGTGAAGGGCTGGGGTTTGATTCTCAGGAGTAACTTGAAGCCCATCCAGCTCTTGATGGATGGGTGCCACTATGAAGTATTAGTGTGATCTTTTTAAGATTTTCACTATTTGGCAAATTTTTTCTGGCCTTTCAGTATGTTTCAAAATTTGCTAGAAGTGCAATCTAAATTTTTCCCCGTTGCTTCATAGTTTCTATTTCTCTGGGCACGAACAGTCAATACTTTTAAGAGAAAAGAAGAATATTTTTACTTTATATGCCAACAAGTTTTGATTCCCCCATTCGTGGAATGTTTATGTGGTCCATAGTGTACTACTATTTGATGGCGTACTACTCAGATAGTAGTACTGCAATTTGATGGCATACTACTCAAATGGTAGTACGCCATGATGTGGTCATTGTTAGGCTAATAACAATGATCTTACATTAACCCCATTGCCCCGCCCAGCCACTCCTTTTGAGCCATTGGCGTAAAGACTTATTCTCACTGTTTTGCGATACAAGAACCTCATATCACCATTCCTTGAAACACTCACCTGTTCGCATGCAGGTCGTCGGACTACCGAAGCGGGGGTGCCATCCCCTCTGCAGAGGATTAAAATTGTGATGGCATGTCTTCGGATCATCCTCAGGGATGTTTCCCAGGCCATCGCCAAGAGCCCATTGTGCTGCTCTAGTTCGACGTAAATGAACTACAACGAAGCACTCACCCCACTAATCATTCTTGACAGACAGCGATAGCATGTGCATAAGTTAAGTACAGTAAGAATGGTTTCTTAGTTTACCTTGTCTAATACCCTCGGCCACAGAGGTTCTATTTCAATCATTTGAAGTAGTTCTTGACACGGGCAACTGTAGGTAGGCAGCAACAACGAACAGTTCTTGAATTCAAGTCAACAAAATAAATTTTAAGTAGAAATCCACAGATCGAAACGGATTATTTTCTTTCTCCTCTTTGTCCATTACTTTACTTGTGCGTTGCATCCACATTTTTCTTTATGGTTGCATCAATGATCTTAAAACTAATTACTGTGATTTAATTTTATTGAACTCAATCCGAGTGTATATCTTGAATTACGATATCTATTTTCCGCAGTCCGATTTTCTAAATGGAAGAACAGGAAAATGCCTCTCTGTTGGACTATTTGGATACGCATGCCTATTTTAAAAAACACAATTTAAAAGTGTATTTTGAAGATGCAATTACCCAAATGCTTTCTTATCGTTTAGAAAATAATAAAACAAAACCCACGAAATTTTTTAAAGAATACTTTTGTAGTGTTCATCAAGGTACTCACATATTATTCCGTGAATATAGTTTTGTGAGTGCTACTCTGTATAATCGCCTCTGTGTTATGAAAGCCATTATGCAAATATATAAACCCCTTCTATATAATGATGAAAAAATGACTGCAAAAGATTATCACTCATTGTTACAATTAGTCTGGCCAGATTTTCCATTTCAAGTTACAAATGTGCCTTTTGCATTATTGGAAGTGAAAGAAAACGAAGAACCATCATTATCATTTTTAGAATTTATCAAAACTCTAAAACAATCATTTTGCATTGGTGAGTTTGATTATGAAGCTTCGATTATAAATACACAGATAAAAGCAAGAGTAGAAGAATTCACTAAAATTAGCAAGCAAGGTAATAAAAGTTGCGCTAACCTTTCGGAAGCAGACTTTTTATCATCGCTAGAAGATAACCAGAGTGATCAAGCATCATCTTGGTCTATTGCAAGTAATCTAGTGCAGAATTCAGAATTTAAGAGAATGTTAGGCTTGAAAGAATCTAACTCATTTTCTAGTGATGAACCTACTGATGGAGCTGGATGTAGTAAATTATCTCGTTCTTCGTCGGAATCCAAAGATGCTTCGAAATCTGATTTGAATGTGAGCACTTTTTCAAGAGCTTCATCAGCTAGTCTTCGCGGGCGATTAAGTGGAAAGCAGTTATCAAACAGTCTGACGCTTTTACAAACAGAAAAATTAGATTCTGAAAATAATTTTTCTAGTCGCAGGCATAGATCAAAATCTGCTGTAGCTATTCAAAGAAGCTATCATCATACCCGTAGTTAAAATATATTATAATTACTTATCAGAGTAAGATTATTGATGTTAAAAGTTTGTTACTTTGATATGGCTAGAGTAAAAAAAAAAAAGTCAAGCTGTCAAAATTTACCTTTAGCTTAAAACCTAAGATAAAGATGATGTCTTAAAGAATTATAAAAATGACGTTAGGTAACTTAGATTTATATTGACACAGTATAATGAATAAACAAAGATCATCACTTTAAAATGCCTAAAAACTCAAAATTAATAATGTAAAAGCTTCCTATTTTTTTTTTTTTTTTTTTAAATTTTGCATACAAAAATATTTCGCATTTTTATAATGTTGCTTATTAATTGCTTGTCATTGCTATTACTTTATCAGTTGATATTTACTGCACTTGCATTAAACAATACTATAAAAAATAACTTTTCTTCTACTTTTTTCTATTATATATTGGGAAATCCAAGAAAGCTTAGTAAAATTTAGATTTTATGACATCTTAATAGCATATAGAGGACTATATTATTTATGTAATTTTTTATTGTTCTTTCGTGAAAATGTTACTCAGTGATCAATTTAAAAAGCATTATTCTGATCATCTGTTAACTTTATGTGTATCATAGCTTCTCATACTTTTTAACTCTTCTTAACTTCTCATATTTTTTTCTATTATCTATTGAGAAATTCAAGAAAGCTTAGTAAAATTTATATTTTATGATATCTTAGTAGCAAATAAAGGAAAACTATTATATTTATGTCATTTATATTGTTTTTTTGCAAAAATGTCACTCATGGTTATAAATTAAAAAAGAATTATTCTGATCCTCTCTTTAACTTTTCATGCTTCGTAACTTCTCATGCTTTTTAACTCTTCTGCACTTTTCATACCTTTTTTCTGTTATATATTGAGAAATTCAAGTAAGTTAATTAGTGAAATTCATATTTTATGACAGCAAATAGAGGAAAACTATTTGATTTATGTAATTTTTATTGTTCTTTTGTGAAAATGTCACTCATAGTGATAAATTTTTTTAAAAATTATTCTGATCATCTCTTTAACTTTTCAAGCTTCTTAACTTCTCTTTTTTTTCAATTATATATTGAGAAATTTAGGAATGCTTAGTAAAATTTATATTTTATGACATCTTAATAACAAATAGAAGAAAATAATTTTATTTGTGTAATTTTTATTGTTCTTTTGTGAAAATTTTACTCATAGTGATAAGTTTAAAAAGCATTATTCTATTGAATTCTTAACCTCTCATACTTTTTCTCTATAATATTGGAAAATCCAAAAAAACTTGGTAAAATTTAGATTTTATGACATCTTAGTAGGAAATCAAAAACTTTTTTTTACTGAACATTCTCTATATTTACTTTTTTTCATTCTTTTGTGAAAATTTTACTTAATCATAGTGATAAGTTTGAAAAACATCATTCTGATCAAAGTCAACTGTCAAACATTGTTTTTTGAAAGCCATTCACATAAAAAGTTATACTCATGTAAATAAAGCACCAAAAAGGTAATAACTTAGTGAACCTTTGAATTTTGATTTAACATGATTTTCAAAAGCATACAAAAGAACACTGATAAGTAAAAATCCTTATCTATTTGTAGTTTTTTAAATAACTTTCAAATTTCTGTAGTGTTAGTTAGGAATGTAATGAATAATGATTTGGCCGAATACCCAATATTGGGCCAAAAATATCGGTTGCATACCGAATATTCGGTGGCTGATTAGCCGCATTTTTTTAAAAACAAATCATTAATAAATATTATTTTTTATATATAAATAAGTGTTGTCATTATTGAAAAATAATCAAAGCTTAGCTGTATTATTGATGAGGGGTTAAGGGAGAAAAACTTTAATTAACATGAAGATAATTAGAAATACTTAAGATAAATAAAAACTGACAAACGGCTATTAAAAAAAAAAAAAATTAAGTTGAAAAAAAGGAATAAATAGAAAAAATCATCCATAACAGATTAAAAGAGATAATGTCTATCAGAAACAAATTTTAAAAAATTTCTATCATAAAAAAAAGATTATACAAAAGTAAAACAGAAAAATAAAAATCGATCTTAATTTTTGAAAGACAATTTTAAAGCTAAAGAACTCAGTTTTCCAATTCCCGTATTTTCAAGAAAAAGTGAAATTTAAAGTCTAATAGCAACCTTCTGAATTCTAGGTTTCAAAAGTCACAGCATAAAGAATAAAAAAAAAAAAATAATAATAATAATTTGCAGGTAAACAATTTCTTTTATTAATTTTATTTTGATTTTAAAACAATTCGAATCTTGAAGTTAAAATTGCAAGTTCGAATTCTTGATTGCCATTTTGTGAGGTTCAGATAGTTCGAACCCTGTTAATTATATATATATACACACAGGGAGGAGAGCCCCTTCCCACTTTTGAGATACTTCTGCGGTCACTGTGAATATTTGGCAAAAGGTCCGAATATTCGTTACATCCCTAGTGTTAGTAAAAATCTCTAAAATTCGATGTAAACATAATTGCACCAAGAGCTTGATTGAATTTATTTCATGAACACACCTAAGTAGTTATCAGTTTATGAAAGCAATTTTTTCAGTAACAGGGTAAGAACAAAATCAATTTTGATTTTTTTAGGTGATCTATCCTTATTTCTGTGCTTGGAAAATCTTTACTCACTGTTTATAAAATTATCTTTCAATATTGTATGATATTAGTAAATTATCTGATTACTTCAAGAGTTACTATAATAAAAGAATACAAAACCTGGTTCATTACTGTTTTTAAAAATACTTATCAAATTTCTGTGAGGTTTGATGGCTTAATGGTTAAAACAATGAGCTGTTATTGTGAAGGGACATTCCATGCTCAGTAGTAACTTAAAGCCCATCCTGCTCTTGATAGATGACTGCCAGGATGAGATATTACTGTAACCTCTTTAAGATTTTCATTATTTGGCAAATTTTATCTGGCCTTTCAGCATGCTTACAAATTTTCATATTCTCACTCTTTTTTTCCCCTTGAAATACAAATGAAATTAGTAGGTATTAGTGTTTGACTGTTTTAAATAGCAATGAAAAACAGATGCATAAGTATTGATTCAGGTTTCCATTTCATTGTAAATAGTCTTACTCTTCCCCCCCCCCTTGAAATACAAATGAAATTAGTAAGTATTAGTGTTTGACTGTTTTAAATAGCAATGAAAAACAGATGCATAAGTATTGATTCAGGTTTCCATTTCACTGCGAATATTCTCACACTTTTTTTTCCCCCTTGAAATACAAATGAAATTAGTAAGTATTAGTGTTTGACTATTTTAAATAGCAATGAAAAACTGATGAATAAGTATTGATTCAGGTTTCCATTTCAGTTTTACTTGCAAAATATTTAACAATCACTTGTCTTAGGATTCCTGTTTCCAAATTCGATACCAATTAGCTGATTCTTGAAAACCCTTTTGCCCTTCTTTTATAAAAAAGAAAAATTCGAAAAGTCTAACAATGAAAAGTTATATACAGTAAGGTTAGTAACAAAGGCCAATTTAGCATGAAAGTCTCGTGATACAAATCCCATTTTAGATAATTTTGGATAAGATGAACATTTGTAAACCTACAAATTATGAGGGTTAAAAGTGAAACTATATTTTCTGCAATCGTTATTTTTCATAAAAATAGTCTAAATGTAGTATCTAGTGTAGTAATAGTCTAAAATAGTCATAATTTAACTATCATGTTAGCAACATGATAGCTAAAAATAGGGAAACATGAAAAGTCATTTAATCATTGAATTAGCTAAAGAATGTCTTGTGTGTGCATTTAATGTACTTTATCCATGTTAAGCTAATATCAGCTTGTTTGGAGTTACAATAGCAAAGTGTGTAGAGGATACCTGCAGACATATTCTGTACCATATAATTCAAATATAAAAATTTCATGTTATATTCTATACCAATAAATGAATCAACAAATGCAACAGATAGTTCATATTATTGTTTTTTATTTTATAACTGTTGTTGAACAGCCGACCAGATTTAGTCTTTAAGACTCTTACTGTTCAACGCTGTAGCCTTGTAATTTTGAACCCAATCCAGAAGAACTCCGGAATCAAGTATTGGGAGAAATTCACCTTAGTAAAGGACTTTTTGATAAAATTAACCATTTGCATTACATGGAGAAGAAAACCTCCCACGGTTAGCCTCTGATGACAAGGGAACTCTAACCTATGATTCGTATACTACTTAGGATATTTTATGTCAGCACTGTGGTCGGTGCGAACCAGGTGCAGAAATCAAATCGACTAGCCATCGGTGGGATTCAAGCCTGGTTCACCTCATTGGAAGGCAAATGCTATATACCCTGAGCCACCACGGCTCTATATTAATGTTTTATTTTATAGCCGTCGTTTAACAGCCGGCCCAGTTCTGGGTTTACGACTACCAATGTTCAACTCCGTACCATTGTATTTTTGTTTGACCAATCAATACTTCGGCTCAATCTGTAGCAATGTATTTGCCATCACAGAAAAAGAAGACAGGACTGAATTTTTTTTACAAAAGGTAGGATTACTAATATTGAAATATGATGCAAAAATGTGTAGAAATACTAAAATAATAGCTTTTTGTATCATCCATCAAAAAGTTTGTGAACACGTTATACATATGGTAAGGTCAACCAGATGACCAGAATTTTAAAGTTAATATTTTTAGGAAAATAAGGTATCATTTCCAAGGTAACACACTGAAGATTTAGAAATAATAAATTTTAGCTTTATTAATATTAGTTTCCAATAAGCTATAGGCTGTTAAATGGAGTACGGACTTTTTAACAAAGGTAAGTAAATCTGTAACAAGTAGTTTTCTTGAAATATTCACACTAATAATAGAGAATGGATTAAATACTGATTAAGGTAAACTGTATCAAAACAGGTTATCTTATACAAATGTGTAGAGATATTTCTCATTCTGATTTACAAAAAATGCCTAACATGTGCTCTTAAGATTTTACATCCTACACTAAAATACATAATTATTGTGCCACTTAGATATAACATAATTAAAGTATTTTTCTGTTTAAAGCAAATTCTATGACTCATTTGTATATTCTAGTTTGATTTTTAAAATAATAAATGTTTTTTATCTAAATTAATTGAACTGAAATATAAATAAAGCCATCAAAATATTATTTTGATTTAATTTAGAATAATGTATTTCACCTCAGTAGCTTTATAAAACCTGCTTAACTGAGTGATCCTTAAAGTGAGTGATCCTTAACTGAGTGATCCTTAATATTATTGACTTAAAATTGATCAATAACATTTTTTTTTATTTATTAGTTTTTTGAGACAACTCAAATTTTTTGAGAAGATCGATTTTGAGAGATTTTTCTCAACTCATATTTTTTCCCTTTCTCAAACTTTTTCTTTAGAGCTGAACTAATGCCCTTTCAACATCACATGTATTCACACCTTACATCACAACTGACTCTTAGAAAAAGATGATGCTTGTTTCTATTGAAATAATCTATCATTCAAAGGAACCGCCCTTTCAGGAAATTCTCATCTTTAAAGGTGTTTGGAAAAACAGATAAGCTGTGAAAGAATATTTAATATATCAAATTTATAAATTAAAAAAAGACTTGTCTCAAAAATTTCAAGAAATTTTTGCTTTAAATTTTAAAAAAAAGCAACCATTTATTTTGATATTTTCGTTACAAATACTTGTACCCCCCCCCCAAAAAAAAAAGAAGTAATTAAAAGTAACAAAGTACATACTTTTTACTTTTAATTTCGTTATAAGTAATGGAAATCTAGCAGTGTTGCCATGTATGCTCTGGAATAGAGTAATGGATGATTAGAAAAATATCATCAACATCTTTAACCAGAATACCTTAATAAATTTGATACCTGTCCAACGGACCTGTACTGAATGACCATCAACTTTTCGTCTGTGTCTACGGCATGTTGTGACTTGACCATCCTATTTAATGTGTCTGTGAAAGAAATAACATTTTTCCTAAAGACTATGATCTTTAGGAAACAACTATTTTCCTAAAGATTATCTATAGACAAACTAAAAAGCTTCAACATTTCGTTCCTCCTTGATCTACAGAGAAAAAAATATAAAAAAGTTGTGTTGGATTGCTGATAGCCATGGAAAAACTTTTGATCTTACATCCCATCTGTACCTTTACAAATGATTATTGGAAAAGGATTAAAGTGTAGTAGTATCACAGCCTGCGGAATCCTGAATCATTTTTCTACTATTCACTCCGCCTTATTCAAGGAGAGACAATATTAATTACAAATACATTTAAACTCGTGGAATTGTTTGCACTGATATATTTGCTACTAGTCACCTTAAATAAACATATTCAAAGTTAGACTATCGAACCATCTTAGCATGTGAAAATTCAATTTCTAGATAGAAAGCTATAAAAGTGCTTTTTTTAGCACTATATATATATTAGAATTTTTTAAAAAGAAATATTTTAAGAATCGCACATTAATGATAAGTCACAATAAGTGAGGAAATAACAAGGAAGTTTTTAAAATCTTTTAAACCTTTATTGAAGTAAATCATTGTAATTGTAAAATAAGTGAGGAAATAACAAGGAAGTTTTTAAAATCTTTTAAACCTTTATTGAAGTAAATCATTGTAATTGTAAAAAATAATCAAAATGATTTTGTTAGAAAAGTTAAATGGCATCAAAAAACCAATTGTTTGGGCTATTTTCGAGTTTAATCAATAAAATAAACTGAGTTTAATAATTTTAATGCCACTTATGTTATGATTGTCTTTGATACTAAGTGGCCCAATTTGGTAATTAAGTGCTCGTTTTCCTTTCTCACTTAAATATTAAATTGCAACTCCAAATATATAGATTCTAATATTGACCTCTTATGTGAGGATGGTAATTATGGATATATTTAGCTAAAATCTTACTAATTTTTTTGTTTGTCAGCATTTTAATGAATTATAATTGAAAATAAAATGCTTTTTACATGAATTTTTCACACGATTAAAAGGAGTGGTTTTAAACATAAATATTCTCTTTATAGTTAAAACGACTTATAGATTAGGAAAAGGGCCCAATGAATTTTTTTAATTGCTTTAAATCTTATGCATGTTTGCAATTGTGTATCATCCTTTTTTTATGTCTACTCATATAATTTTTTATTCATTTAAATTACTTGGATAAATTATGAGAATTAGTTTATACATACTGGTACTCGCATACCAATTCTTAAAAAAAAAGAATTTTCTAAAAATATATTAGAAATATATATGATCTTTGAGATTTCAATGTAAATCTGACAATACTTAAAAATTTTTAATTTAATACTGGAATTAATTTCAATATAGTTAAACCCAAATCAGTTTTTGAATTGTTTGAATCCCATCACTTATAATTCAACTCTAGAATTATTTGAACCTACAAGTTATGAATACAAGAAAAATCATTATTTTATGAATGAAAAGTTTTAATCTTTATTTAAACAAATTTAATAAAATCTTAATGATTTTCTTAAATTTAGTTCAGTTAAATTATCATTACTTTGCTTCATTTTAGAAAATTTCAAAAATTAATTATTTTTTCAATTATCTGTAACTTAAAGTATCTGTTAGAAACCAAATATATATTATCGTATTGTCTCTTTGTGAGCCATGAAGTCTCTGAGCATTAAGCAAATATATGTTGAGTGTAATTTTGTGCATAACACAAAACAAAAAAGTCCTTTTGTTTAATTAAATGTAGTTATCAAAATATTATTATAGTCTGGGGTGGGTCATAAAATAATATATCCTATATAAAAACTCCTAACAGCCCGTCTGCTCAACCAACCAAAATTAATTTTCAGATTGTCTTATTAAATGGTTTAGACTTGAGATCGTGATCATTCATGAAATTAGAGCTCACACAGTTAAAGAGAACTAATTTGAAAGTTTTCAAATGGCAAAAAACCCATTTTTTTAATCTTAACATAATCGTCACAGTGAAAGTATAAATTTGTCTTGGAATGTTATTTTAACCATGAAAACCAGCATTAGCAGAAATGAAGTGAACAAACAGCAGCATGCAAATCATTATGCTTACTTCTTATATTCTATTACTGTCAGACCACGTTCAATGGAGCTAAAATGCTGACATGTTGAGAATATTTAAAACACTCTTTTACCCATCTTTGCCTAGTGCCACTGTTTTCGTGCAAAAAATATGGTTCTTACTGCATTTTATGTTTCGTTGAATCATGATTTATTGAAAAAAGTATGCAGGTGTTATTTTAAAATTTATCCACTGTAACAGTAACTGTGAGAACTCTATTATTATAAATCATCACTATCTTGAATCCACACTTTTAAGAAATATTTTTTTAAATTTTATTTTGCTTGGTTTAGAGACAATCAGAGTCTTTTCTACAGTTCTTAAGCAGTTAGAAATTCTTTTTAAGTAGTAATTCGAAAATGAATAAACAGGAAAGCAATGAAAGAAAAAGTAAATGTTATTTAATATCACATTTGATTATTACAGTGAAAAGCATGCTCATCAAAAATATTCTGAAATAGTGACAAAAAATTTTTTGCAACAAATTTTAACAATATTGTAGGCTACAAAATAATCTCAAATGAGTGTAAGTGATATATAAAAAGGTTTAAGTTCACTGTTAATAATACAAATTTAATTATTATTTTTAGTAAAATGTCAAAATCTTAGCTGCTTTATATTTAATTGTAAAGATTTAGGTGCCTAACTCAAAACAATTAAACTGGCTGCAAAAATTAGGAAATTATGTAACAATGTTTGAAAAGACATTTTTAAGAGAAAATATATGAAATTTTTTTTATAAAATTAAACTTAAACATATAGCAAGCAAAACTTTATTACATTTTTACAATTAAAATAAATACAAGGCTCTTTATCTGTAAGGCGCTTAGAGTTCTGAGATAGATTAAAATATATATATATAAATGTATCTACACTATGTTATCACAGGTTCTTAACTTCCAATTATAAGCCATTTCTCTTTAACTTCTTCCACTTGTTTTCCAAGCAATGGATCCCGGATGCGAATCTTAACTTCCAATGAACCCCCAATATTCTTTCTGCCTTCCATCAGATTGAAACTATCGTGCACTATGCACTTGGACTCCAAATCAAGTAATTTGACTGAAACAGTCCCGAGCAACTTATCGCTGCGTAAAAAACCACTGCAACATAAAAAAGAACTATAATAGAAACAATAACATGAAATATAACTTATTATTTTATCTACTGAATAAGTTGTAATTTTAAAAAATGCAAAGTATTACCCCTTTTGAAAAACTTCTAATTTTAGCGAGTGCCTCTTGAAAAGACGCAGTTGTGATCTAGACTTTCGATTTATTTCAAACTTGAATGTTTCTTCAAATTCAGGATTGTTTGTATCCTTGATGGTATGAGTTTTTGCTGTTTGCGGTGTTTCCTAAAACAAAAAAATAAAGAACATCTGATCTTAACCTTATTTAAATAATTAATAGGCAATAAAACTTAATTACAACACACAAAAAATATCTGTTTCCTTACAAATTCAATTTCATGTTGTCCAACATTCTTTTATGGTAAAACAGCGATAACTCTAATAGCCCGTACAATATAATAAATAATTGTGTTGAAAGAAGTTCTTGCGATGTGAATAAAATTTTGTTACGTGACAAATTCGTTAAAATGCCAAATATCATTAAATTAAAAAGTGTTTGCATAATGTTATAGCTTACAAAGATAGAAAAAATACTAAAAATAGCTTTGCTAAATTTTGATATTCAACTAAAATTTCACGATTCAAATTTTTTTTGTAAATTTAATTTTCTATTTAAATTTCTTTTTACCAATTACTGCTGACCTAATAGGAAAAAAATCAACAGTGTTCTCGAACAGCTATAAATGTTTTAAGAAAGCTGATAAAAAAATACATTTAATATTTAGGTTTAATTTCAATTCCCATATACATCGAAATGGTGTAACTTTTTGTCAAAGGAAAGTACAAAAATTTTTTAATTCTTATCAAAACTGTTAAAAGGGATTTCTGAACAAAAAATAATAGAAAAAAATGTTTAGCTATTTTTTTCTTATGCATTTGCATTTTACTTCTAAAAATCTTGACTGTGTACTTTTTTAGTTTTTGGAGAACTTTTTTTAAGAACGTTTTGTTCTCATATTTTGTGATAGCCCCATTAGAAGGGGAAAACAATTTTAAGTGCACCATGATGTAAATATTAAGTTCAGTTTATATTTAAACTGTATTTCTAAAATTATAATATAATTAAAATGAAATTGAAATTTTAAAATGTATTTCTATTTAATTCATCTCAGTTTTTTTTTATACCAGTATTTAAATTAGTAGACCATAAATAAATAACAGATTTATTTAAAAAAAAAAAACTTTTTATGAAAGTTAGATTAAGAAATTTAGTTTTGTTTTTCTTTTAATTACTAGATAGTATTATTTATCTATGTTTTAAGTTGTTGTATTGTACTTTACAGTTGTGTCAAGAGACTAGTTTTTATAGTTGGTTAACAACTGAAAATTATTCAATAAGCTACCAACATGGATAGAAATAACAGCTTAATTATTGCTCTGAGGTGTATTTAGGCTATGGCTTGTTATATTTAAGGCTAATAAGGTAAGTATTGTCAGGATAATTAAGTTGGGAACCCTAGCTTCAAGAATTTGACCCATATGAAACTGTAACCTTATTTGGAAACAGCTATTTTGAAAAGTTTAATAAATTTTGCAACTCACATTCTATGGTTAAAAAAACGTTTGAAAGTTGCATAATAATTTTTAGAGTGCAAGAGGGAAATAATTATTCTTGACAAATAAAGCTTTTTGATTGTAAAGACAGAGAAAAGTTAAATCAAGTTTTTTTTTCAGTTTCTAATGTGTTGACTTCTATGTTTTAGAATTATTTTAAACAATAACTCATAACTGAAGAGAATATCAAGCTAGTACAATTCATACACAGACCTATCAATACACATACATTTACAGATCTTATACTATTTACTTCAATTTTATTGGGCCTATTCACAAACATTGAAAAATCATGGCAACAAAATAAATAAAAAAATATATAATGATAATATAAAACAAATGCAATACATAAAGTCAATTATTTCTATAATTTATCAAAACATTTTAAAAATATATAATATAAATTTATACTAACATTTGGTATAGGGAATTCTACCCTGACAAAAGAATCAAGTTCATCCTGTTTTCCTGTTTAAATTAATAAAAAATTTATTTATAAATAATACTAAGAAATATTATAAAAAATTTCAGTTTATTTAAATTAGTATTACCAGGTAAGTTAATCCCTCTTGCAACGGTTACTTCAAGTTCATTGTCAGCTAGTTCTGTGTTGCAGCTAAATAAATAATTTAAAAGTAGCAATATAATTTTTAATAGTTGCACAGTGAGCAAAAAAAAAAAACACACTGGAATAATTTTTGACCTAATGACTGAATTTTCACATACTAGGACTCAATCTTAATTTTTTGAGATCTTAACCATGATATGGTCCCATAGTTTGATCAGGACTGTGGTTTTTCTCCATGCCTTGATAATTTTTTCAGCAAATTGAAAATTCTTTGCACACAATTATAAAATTCATTTATCCAAAGATAATTCTATATAAAAAAGGGACGTTAATATTAAAGGGCCCAAACTTTTAACTAATTTCCTGATCAAACTATAGCATTCCCACAATAGCCCATTGTGAGTCATTGAGTTTGAGGTTCCGCAATTTCCTGATCAAAAGCATGATTTTGGAAATGTGTTCAGCATTGCACACAGGTTGCTTTTTCTTCCAAGCCAAGCTGGTACCTATCAACCCGAAGCTAGGTGGGCTTCAAACCACAACCGGGGATCAAACCCCAGTTCTTTACAGTGACAGTTCAGTGCCTCAACTACTGAGTCTGACCAAACTATTACATCTAAATTTTCCAGATTATTTGGTAATTCCATTCTATACTTTGAGGGTTGAGAATTTGGATCCGTAGAAAAAAGGTATGTTTATACAGAGAAAGCACATTTTTGTGCCTGAGATTTTTACTTTGAATATCCTTTGTAGAAATTAATTAGCATATTTAAGGTTAAGCTCTCAAAAAGATTGAGTTTTAGTATATGAAAATTCGATAAGATTAAAAGTTAATCAGCGTATTTGCTTTTTTTGTGCACTATATGTCAAAAGAGAAGTATGTATTTTTTAAAGAAAAATCCAGTGATGAAAAAACTCATTGCAAAAGTTAAAAAATGAGAAATAAAATTTTATAATGTTTGTACAAGCAATGTCTAGATGAAATTATTCAAACTGGTTAAAAATCATGAATTTCTAATAGTCCTATGTAACCCAAAGTCTAAGTTTTATTTTTTTTGAAATTTTTTTTATTATTGCACTGCATATTTATTGCAGTTTATTAACATCTATAAGGACGAGCCCTATTGCAATAATATTCAAAACATACTTCTTTATTTTTAAACTTATATTTTAAAACAATCTCCTACTTTTACCACGGAAATCGATAGTATGCTTTCATATAAATAAACGCAGAACAAATTATTCTGTTTTACTGAATATCAAAATATACCTATCTTAATATCTACTTTTTTAACTTGAAATTGGCAATACTAAATAAAAACAGCAAACATCAACTAGTTTTCATAAGTAACATAAATCATATTTTGAAAGTAATCATTTGTCAGAAGTGAAAAATAACTAACTGAACTCGAAGCATAAAAATGAAATTTTCTTTGAAATAAGAATTGTCAGCTAATAAAGTTAAAACAAAATTTAAAAAAAAGAGTACGAACAATGCCATTTTGCTGCATAATCTTTTCAGTACTATAATAAAGCACCTTCTTCAGAGTCAAATTTCATGTCCTGCTACTGAAGAAAGTGGTTCCTTATAGAATTTAAATAATCATATGTCTGCTTATGAAGCATTATTTTTGCTGTTTTCAAGTTTGTTTTAATTTAATTAATATTGTACTATTTTAAAACTGAATAGTGCAGTCAAAACAAATTGTGTTTTTTTTTTAAAGAAAAACCATTTAAAATGCATATATTTGAGAAACATCTTATTATCAAAAAAGTTAAATTGGGAATCAGTAAGTATTAATTATGGAGGGACCTTGCAGCGATAGTTAACAGATAATAACTATGTATTAACTAAAGTGGATACTGAGTATTAAAGTTTTACTAAGGTTCAAATAACACTGTTTCATTGCATTAATTTTTTTGAGCAAATACATTTATCAGCAGCTTCTACAGAGGCTAAAATTAGACTCAGATAAATGATTATCCCTACTTTTTAAAACAATAATGCATCAAACTTACACAACCATGGAAAAGAGACGTGTTTCATAATGAAACTTTGGTACAGATTGATTAGTCTTTTTTAAATGCTGTACTACAGATAAGTCTTTCTTTGATTCTAAGGCCAATTTTTCAAATTTTGATGCCGAGGTCACATCGCCAAGATGTAAAAAGAATTCTTTATTTCGCCTACAAATCTGAAATACAGAAAAAATATTTCTTTTAAAATTTTATAATTGCAATGAAATTCTCTTAAAAACACAAGCAAATTCTTATTGCCGATAGGATTGTAATGAAATAGGATAATTTAACTTCAACAATTCCATATACAAGATATTTACCTTTCAGACCAAAAACCTTCTAGGGGAGGTAGGGCACATTATAAGGATTATGAACAGCACAGGAACCCATGATCAGAAATGTCCTTGTATGCTTCTAGGGGCACTTCCCTATTATGAACTGTTTTTACGTGGTACTTTTATTTATCTGAATTACCTTAATTTCAAGTTGATTTTATGCTTTCTAATAATAATTATTGGCAAAAATCCCATTCAAATAGATGTAGAAGTAGCTATTTTATACTGATTCAATGATTTCAGGACCTTGTCAAACTAGTTGCTAAGTCATCAAATTATGATTAAAAATCTAATACCAAACCAATTTGAATGCCATTTTCAACAAAAATGATTAGAAAACATAAAATTAACATGAAATTAAGATAAATAATATAATCTGTTTAAAGGTACATATAGAAACAGTTGATCAGAGGGAAGCATCCAAAGTGGTGTACAATGACTTTTCATGGATTCCAATGCAATTATTTATCCTTATTATATGCCCTATCTCCCCTAAAAGTTTGTCCACAAGGAAGTGCAACAATTTGACACAGAAAATATTGAAAAATAGTAAAAATTTAAATGACTTTTTCATATTCATATAATTTTATATTATTTGAAATAATTTCAATGTGTGTCAAGTGAATGGCATGTGACAAGTCAATGACATGTTAAGTTTGACATAATCCTCTGATACTTCATATACACCCAACATCTTAAAAATGATTAAATCTAAAGAATAAATCATAATAAATAAATTTAATACCTCCAACTGGTTAGTTAAATCTTTTATGAGAGTTTCAAACAATTCTTCCAGGCTAAGATCACTTGTATTATTTTCTTCGCAGTCCAAAGCATCAACAATGACAAAATCTGATGACTCAAGTTGAGGAGGAGTAGGAATCTTCAAATATAACAATTTATTTTTTCAGCAAAAAAAAAAGATTAATATATAATATATATTATCAATAAAGCATAACTAAAATCTACTCAAAAGGTTTTCAACAGCATATGTACACATGGAATAACTTTACATTTTAATTCAAAAGTCTTATTATAGAAAAAACTTGTTTTGATTAAGAAAACCAAAGAAGACTGCGCAATATTTGTATTGTTTAAAACTCGAACTACTAAAAATTTAAAAAGTTAAAAAATGCTCGAATGTTGAAAGGAAATTGATTTAAGATAGTTAACAAGAACAAAATTCGTACTAAAAATCTGCTTGCTTAGGATGCCATTTGCGAAGAAATTCAATGAACCAAAACATATACATTTATCGTTTCTTTTGCTTTAAATTTTCTATTTCAATTTTTTTTTTTGGCTTTAAATCCAAGTAAAAAAATTTTTTTTAACATTATTTTTTCTTTTTTATGAACTGCAAATGAATTCACTGATATTGCAATCTAATTTTTGCTTTTCTTACACTAGGGACAATCTTTGACGCCCCCAGTGGGTGAGAGATAGTGCTTCGCACTCAATTTTATTAATAACAGTAGATGAACTATAGGAATTTATGATTTTTTTGATAAACAATGACGTGCAAAATTTCTTATGTATTAACATGCTCTTTTAAACTGAATTTTACTACACATTTGGTTTGGCTTATATAGATCATATCTGATATGAACAAGTTTTTACTTCAATAAGTTATTTATTTCCTTCTGCTAATTTGTAATGTTTTTCATTTCCATTATTCTGTATGTTTTTGTATGCTGAAAATAAAGCTCCAATGTAACATTGCAACTTGTAAGCTCTACTTAATTATTGTAATAATATTTGTGCGTTTTAATGTTGGCATTTATCATTTACAAAAATTCATATAAAAATGAAATCCTAATATACCAATTCTAGCATTTAATAGATAAAAAATACAACTAATGCAATCTATAAATCAATCACAGTTATGTTTAAAAAGAACATTTTTCCAACTATGGAAAACATTTTTTTACGAAATTATTGTTCAAAATCATTACCTGTGTTGTATCAATTGGTAAACCCATTTTAACAGCTTCAATCATACTATCAAAGCCCTATTTAAAAAAAAAAAACGATTTATTATAATTCATGGAATCAATGAAAGCGAACAAAATTATATAGAATTATAACACAAATAAAATTTTAAGGGAAGAAAATTCACCAACTTTAATATAATTAAAATTTAATAATTCTAGAAACATTTAATCCAGATAATAATTGTATGGCAATGATGAAGAAGATTGTCTCTTTATTTCTCTACCTTCATTAGACATTTAGACACTGAGGAAGGTTCTTGTTAATAGAACTGAAACTATAGTTGGTCAATTTATCATTATTTTCATTTGTGTTTTATTCATGTTGTCTTTTTGCTTTAATCTACATAGCACAAAACTTTCTTTTGTTGCACAGTATCATTACATCTAATACTTGTATACATTGCTCCTTGGCTCCCCAAAAACAAAATACCATCACTTAATATTCCTCTTTAAAATTCCACAATATTTTAGAATTGATATTCTTATGGCTTTGAATTAAATATACCTTGGCAATGTGTGATTCATAATTTACTTTAATGTAAGTCAAGATTAATAAATCACTTTAATTAGAATCATTATGTGTGCTTCAGCTTAATTTGAATACTGATGTGTGATTCATAAATCATTTTAATGTGAATTGCGATATGTGATTCATCAATCATGTGATGTATCATGGAGAATAAAATCACAAATCAGTAGTATTAAACTTAACCTATGAGAAGTAATAACACCAACGATAACAACGGTTTAAACACCAACGATACAAAAATTAATTACCACTATTAATAGAATTAAAAGAACTAATTGTTGAGTATTGTAGACAAGAAAATGAAAATGTCGAAATAAAGTTAACACACCAAATAAATTTAAAATTTGAAGAAACAATGCATATAAAAAAAAAATGAAATGAAACTTGTGTACAAAAAGTTAAATTATTAACAAGAAATTCTAACAATAATAAACTTCAGTCAATGAACCAAAGCATGAATAAGTGAAGAGACATATAGCTTGAAAAGAAAATTTACTTCTTTCTTTCACCCTTATATTTTATTTATCTTTATCGATCAAAAAAGCTCATAAAAATCAAATTTCCCTCAAAATTTCTAAAGAATTTCTAATTCAAAAACACTAAAAATTGCACCAGTCCTTGATTGCTTTGGCACATAAAAAGAAAAAAAAAGACTGGAATTTTGGTTCTTTATCAGTACACAATTACTTTGGCAATATATAGCCAAAATGTGAATTTGCGTTAATGAACTTAATAACTATTTAGTATGATATTTTTTTTTAAAAATATTTATTTTCAAAATATATAAGAATGTAAATCAACACATGTAAATCTGGAAGTTATAATTAAAAATTTTCATTTGGCTTTCAATGCTAAAACAAATTAAAGCATAGATTAATAAATAAATAACATTATAATTAACCTTCATCATTTTCAGGTATTCTTTTGCTTGTTGAATATTGCCTTCTTGCTTTGAAGAAATAGCAGCTTCCCTGAACAATTTTTGTCTTTCTAACAGAAATTCTAACTGCTTTTCACCAGTAAATGTTGTTGTTCTTTGAACTGTAAAAAAAATCAATGAAAAGTAATAAGTTTCTGAAAATATTATTAATTCTAATGCCAGTTGCCAATCTAGCAAGCCTACTTGGTGAAACCAAGTGTCTTTAAGGCAGAGGGTGCGTTTCTTGTTTTTCAGTGGTGCAATCTATGACCAAGAATACTATTTTAGTCACACACATGTGACAACCCGCTTATAAGTGGGCCCCATTCATTCAATCACAAATCGTAATTTTGACCTGAACAGGAGAACGATCAATCTCCAATTCAGTTCCCCCAGAGGTATGATTTGTATTGAGAACAGAGAGGACTTAGTGACCCGACAAATGTAAGGTGCATCAGTCACCATTTACTACATGGGAATCTTCGGCCGTCAGAGATTGAACTCACGGCTACTTGAACATGGGCTCAACGTCTTCAAGAACTTAATAATATTTATAATGATATGTTTCGAATTTTTTTTAAACTATTGTTTTCAAAATATATAAGAATATAAATCATAATTAGATCTGGAAGATATAATCAAAATTTTTAGTTGGCATTAAATGTTAAAACAAATTAGTGCACATATTAATAAAAAAATTTACATTATAATTAAACTTCATCATTTTCAGGTATTATTTTGCTTATTGAATACTGCCTTCTTATTTGAAACAATAACAATCTTTGTCAAAATAACAAAATCCCTAAAGAATCTTTGTCTTTCTACTGTAAAAAAATCAATGTAGAGTAGTAATAAGTTTTTGAAAATGATGTTGTTTCTAATGCCACTTGCCAATCCAGCAAGCATATTTGGTGAAACCAAACATATTTAAGGCAGAAGATGTGTATCTTGTTTTTCAGCGGTGCCATCTATTGCCAAGAAAATTACCACAGCCACACACGTCACAATCCGTTTATAAAGCGGACCTATTCATTCAGCCACAGATCATAATTTTGACTTGAACCAAAGAACGATCAATCTCCAATTCAGTAAACCTAGAGATATTTCTTATGGGAATATGGAGGACTTTGTCACCAGACAAATTTAACTTGCACCAATCACCATTTACTACACGGAAATCCTTGGCCAGTGGATATCGAACTCATGACCTTTTGGATATGGGCACAACGTCTTACCAACCAGGCTATCCCTGCCTCAGTTTTTTCAAATATATATAATTAATATTGCCTAAATCTATTTATTAAAACTCTTAGGATGTTGCATTTTTTTCCGCCTATATAATAAATACATAGTTAAAAAGGTAAGCTACTTTGTATGAGCAAATTCTAAAAATAAAATTAATGCTGTCCTGTCAACTTAGTAATGGATGAAGAAATATCCCACTGAAATGTTACAACTAAATATATTATACCTTTCTAGATAAAGCCTTTGTTGTCTTTGTTATTTACATATGAAAATGAAAACATGGTAGGAAAAAAAAACAGATAAATTATTAGACTCATAATCGTGAGTTTATGAAATATGAAGATGCTGATCAAGGATTCATTTTGCAGCAATTCCTGAGAATTTGGTCTTTCTTGTTATCTAAGTATTTTATTATGAACTTTGACTCTGCTACAGTTAAATTTTTATAATGTTATTAAATAAATTTGACTGTGTGACTACAAACGTTGAAACTAATGAGTTAAAATGCTATTTATTTTAATGCTGCTAAAGTAGAACTTATCAATATTTTGAATATTTCACACTTAAAATTTGATATGAAAAATATATTTCTTCATTTACTTTGTTGTACATGTGTTGACAATGAATAAAATTATGCTGGTTCATGTATTCTCAAAAAAAAAAAATATAGAACATGAACACTTTATATTCTTATATGAACTTAATATGAACAAATAATCTATGCGTTCATAATTTGATTCAAATGTGCAGATAATTAATTAAAAAGCTGCTTATTATATTGCAGCCTTAGTGAATATTACACATATTACACCTTAAATGTTTTTGTTCTTCTTATCACTCATGGATATGTCAGACAAGCATAAACTTCAATCCCTTATTTATTTGTAACGGATATTCTTCTTCTGTTAAACCCATCCACTCATCCTGAAGGCAAGCAAGCTATAAACAAATTGCAGCAAACAGCTCCAAAAATGTCCTTCAGTCATCATCATCTTTTGTTAGTAAATTTATTTAATCTACTTTTGAGAAATACATCATCAATCACATCATTTTGAGAAATAAATCAATTGCAAATTACAAACTATCTTAGTTACATAATAGATCACTGTAAATATCTTATGCAATATCAACTGCAACATGAAACTGAACATTCTATAAGTACACGCAATTGCAGGAAAATAAACGTAATGACATTAAAATACGATATCGGTATGCTCAACAAAGAAATGTTGAAGAATCAAGATGTTTTAATAAAAATTCGTATTTTGGTTAGTCTTTATCAGACAATGTACCTCCATTTCTAGATGTTACAATCAGTAATGAATGTATAAACTCAGTTGCTTGCTTATTTTGTTTCCTGCAGAGCATGACAGAACGAAGTTCAACTGTGGTCATTACAAAAAAGTAGACTTCGCCAGTATTGAATACTCAGATATATTGATACTCAGAGAATATTGAAAGAACTTTTACTTGAAATTCATTCTGATGTGATTATTTTTTCACAGTTGATCCAACACTACTACATTTGCAACCTCAGCTTTTTCTGTGATAGATGAAAAAAAATCTTTTTTAAGGGTATCACTTGCATCACTTTTAAAAGTGATGGCAATGTCTGGAGAACAACAAGCGTGATACCAACTAATAAACAACAGCACAGATTTGCCTATTGTCAAATAGAATTTCTGATAAATCTGTTGGGTCTGTTCTATGTTATTATGGAGTGGAACTGCGCTATTATGAATAATGATTCTCAAAAAAACCATGAATGGTCTCATGATCTCATAGAACAGTTCTGAGAATACTTCAGATGTTGTTAGACTTGGAAAGATTAGATTCATATGCTGTTAGACTTCCTAGCATACTTTCAGGTCCTAGATCAATGCAATAGCATTCTCAAAACACAATGGTGTTGTCAAGAAAAATGGGAAAAGCTGATTTATTCATAACCTTTGCTGTAAATCCTCAATGGACAAAATTTTAAGATTTTTTGCATAGTCAAGGGATTGATATTAATGCAAATGTTGTTCTTCATATAGTTGATATGACATTTCACTGCCAAATGGTAGTAAACCATATCAACCATAAAATAAAATTGTTAAAAGAAATTGCCTCAGAGAAAGTGCTTGGAAAAATGTTTGGTAATATGTGTAATTGAAAGGTTCCACAGGTAAAAGGAAAAAGGAGTTAGTAGAAAATTCCATTGTAATGCTATCACAAATTGAAGATATATTTGGAACATAAGCTTCTGATGCATCATAATCAAGTTCTATTGTTTTGCAAAGAAAATGTTGGTAGAAATAATTAATACAAGTTATTATAAAGCAACCATATGTGACAGAGATGACACTAAATAGGATTTATGCTTAATTTTCAACCTGAATAATCAGTAAAAGTCAATGTTGCAGGTTTGTCGGAGGTACTTAAACCTAAGTTCGAAACTGTAGTAACTCTTATTAGAAACCCTGGTGTTGTTGAGGGTTATACAATTAAACAAAATTAATTAAGCAAAAATTCTTTTTTTGTGTGTGAATGGCAGGTGATACTTTTGTAGTTATATCAAGAATCACTCTATATAGAAGAGATAGTAAAAACTTGTTTGTACTTATGGTTTGTTTTACACTGAACACAATTACTTGTTCAATTAGCTTTAGTCAAGACCTTTAATAAGTAACAGGGTAAATTTTTTTAACAAAATTGGTTATTATATAGATCAGAACAAACCAATCATTAAACATGGTCAATTACGCATTGCCCTTTCAAGCTGCCCCACTTAAAATAGTATAGAAGTTCAAATCACTGCTACTAAAATAAGTTTATAAATCAAATAAGTTAAAATGAAAAAAATAAGTATAGCAGACATGAAAATTTTACTAAAAGTCACTCTTAATTTTCTGAACAACTTTTCATACACTTTTTCTATTTAATCAGCAAGAAAATTTCAAGAAATAAGCAAAGAATAAATATAAGAAAATGAGTAAAATAATAATTCTCATTTGTACACTAGTTTAGAGGCCATTGATTATTGCAATTGATAACTGTTACTATCAATTTATCAACTAAAATATTAAGAACATTGAAAGAAGACCATACCTTTTGGCTTTCGTACAGGAACTTGCGGAGCAGTAGCTTTTTTAGTTGGAACAACCGGATTAGGGGCAGCACTTGCTTTAGCTGCTGGAGTCGATTTTGGTTCTTTAGGCTTGTCTTCAGTAGATGGGGTACTTGCACTATTGCCTTCAACAGGAAATGGACCAAAACCTAAAATTTAAGACAATATGATAATTTGTTTACATATTTATACACCAAACAGTTTAAATTTCATTTCTCAAACTTTTATTAAATAACTTGGGATGCTACAAAGAACCAGATTTAAAAAAATAGAATTAAAAAAATTTTTTTAAATCATATGGTTAATAGATGAATGGTATTTTCTTAATGACAAATTTGAATCACATTTAATTTTCTTAATATAAGTAAAGGGTCCCTAGATTCAAACTTTTTTTAAAATCTTGTCTCGAATTATTATTGAATTTCATAAAACAAATCTAGAGTGCTGAAAATTTAAACAGTATAAAATAAGACTACAATATAAAATCTAAAATACTTTATACAATTAGTAGATGGTCCTTAATATGGGACAAACTCCCACGATTATAATATCACTATTAATTTTAATTTTTATCCCATCAAATAAGAACAAAAATTTTGAAATATTGAAGCTATGTCTTAGTTGACTGCTAACCCCTACAATTTCGTTCCAGCGAGCTTCTCATTCTTTTTTCTCAAGTTTTAGATTATACCCCAATTATTATATCTTGTTATTTTTCATACTTTATTTTAATTATATTAAAGACTACATCCTTTGTTGTTTATAGCTCCCCAATCCTTGGAGCTTAACAATTTATTTCTCAACATAAATTAGAAATTTAAATAAAGTAAGATATGTTATACACAATATCGTTTTTTGTTTTTGAAATAAAATAAGAGAAAATGAATTTTCCTAAATATACCGAATGGCCAAGCAAAATTTGCAGAATAGTAAAATTGCTTGGGAGGTCACAAGGATATCCTGTGACCTCCAATTTTGGTGTCCCTGATGATAATGAATATTTATTGGTTTCCACAAAATACAAAATTTTCTTAAAAAATGGAACCTATGTACTATTATTATTCGTCTACTATAATTTTGTTTTATTTCAATGAATAAATTTCTCATTTGCTTGTGCATACGCTCTGTGCTGTAATGAAATAATAAATATGATAAAAAGCAAGTTTGAAGTTTAATTTCATAAGATTAATGGGGAATGCTATAATAACTAATTGTAACTCTTTTTTGTAACTGAACACATAATAAAAAAAAACTCATAACCAATCTTTCATTTTTTATAATTTATATAGCCTTAACCTAAAAATAATGTTATTATATAAAATTGATTATTTTCTATCAAAATCAGATCCTTAATATATTTAAATGAACTATTTTATTAATAAAATTCAATGAAGAACGTGTATCCCTTCAGGTTCAACAGGAAATACCATGTTGGAGTTCAGCTCTATTTTCTTTCTTTAATTTTGAACATTACAGTGAATATTTATCTCTCAACACACTACGTAATTTTTCATTTATTTGCTTTCAAAGATAAATGCTGCTTATTTTTTAGCATACAGAATAAGGATTTCAAAAACAATTTAAATTATTTCGATCACTTGAAAACTTTTTGCATTTATGGCTCCAAAATAACATTTTTATTTAACATTACACAATTTCATGCTTGGGTTATTTAAATTTTGCTTGTATAAATATATGCATATAATTCTTTTTGTTTTGTATGTTAACTACAATATAGTACAAAATAAACTATTTCATAAGGCAAAATTCATAGAGCATTACCTGGAGGACAAGGAAGATCATCATAATCTACTTTTCGTCCAGCTTTGTAGTTTTTAATAGCAGTTTCATAAGACTGTAATTGATAGAAATAATTGATATGCAATTCAGAAAAATAACTTAAATATTTACAAGAATTTAAACATAGAAAACAATTCACTTGGCATAAAATAAAACAAAAATTTGAAACTTTTCTAGAATACATACTTATAAGACTAAGAATGTCTTAAGATGTCCTAGGATTAGGGTCAGTGAATATTTATATCGCAGTTAAAAATAAATAGTATTATATAAATCGGCTATAAAAATGATAAAAACAATATATTCATGGGGCTTTTCATCTCTAAATTGTCTGCATTATTTTCATTACAATACTTACAGAAATGGTTTGACTCTCTCTATACAACAAATATAAAGGGAAAAAAAACATCTCACCTATCATGTTTATTTATTAAAATGTAAAATGCATTAGAAATTCATGAACTTGTAGCAATGCTTCACAAAACAACCTAGTCTTTTGAGGCTTGTGATCAACTTTACTTGAGTAACATAACACACTACAGGGTAGACTGGCAGTTACAATGTAAAATCATTAAAATTGTTATATTTTCTCTTTAATTACCTACTGATCCTCTTCGTGTCAAGTAGCACATAAGACACTCTCTTTAATAAAAAGTGACCTAGATATGTTCTCAATTAGAGCACTCAGACTATAGAAACATGTAACTCTCGCATACAAGTATAAATAGCAGCGGCACAAGTGTAACAGCTATACTCATATTCTTTTAAGTCACTGTTAGATCAACTAAGCCATATTCATAGTTCAGATATAACTTGATAAATTACAACTCAATTATAGGGCAATTTTCCAACATTAAAGCACAGAAATAAATTGGCAACAATCATATGTTGTCTCAAAAGGCCAACAGCCTTCCACTCGGATTACTCATTCTATTCGCTGGAGTAAGAGTATTGTCGAAATGCTTCATAAAGAAACCTAATTTTTCGAGACCAGGTAACCAATTTTAGTTAAATAACAGGAAGCATTGCTCAGAAAATAAGTTATATTTTAAGTTTTGTCCTGAATTTTGCTACAGACTCTTCGCAATAATGCGGAAGAAAAATTGCAGGAAAATAACAAAACAGGGTAAGAGAAACTAAATTTCAATTACTTTTACAATTCTATCCAAACGCCGAACTTTACCACTATTTCCTTCAGACTGAGCTGCTTCTTTAGTAGATTTATATTTTTCTAAGCGTTGTTGAAGACATTCCAATATTGAAGATGGAGCAGGAGGAGCAGAAAATATGGCAGGTTGTTCCTCATCTATTTATAACAAAAAGAATATTAGTTATAAACTGTATTAAATATGGTTTGACAAGCAAAGAAATATAAAGATGTCATTATTGCAAATCTTCATTGACCAAAGTCAGAATTGGTTATAGATTAGTCAAAACTACATAAAAATCTAATTAATGAAAACATAGAGGGACAACAAGGAGAGAAAAAGTTTTACATTTATTTTAATTAATCTAAAAAATTCAAACTACAATAAATAATAACAGCTTGGATGTTTGCTAAAAACACATTCAAAATGTTTAAAAAAGGGTCCTATTGGTGGCGATATAGAGTGTCAAACGTGTCACAAATTTTTTGGCAATAGACCACAGGTCTTCCAGCAACAATCTGTGTCAGATAGCTTAAGTAACTCAACATTATTGAAGTGTCTAGCACACACACTCATCTGAAAAACTGACCATATGTTGTTCATGGGATTAAGTACCATTAACTTGAGGATGTTCAGTCTATATGCTTCTTGACTGATTTTGGCCCCCTGGTCTATGAAAATGAGGAGTATTTTAAAACTGTTTAAACTCTGTTCCAAATTATGATCATCTATGTATTTTGGAGGTGCTTAATAGAGGCAGAGGTACTAAAAGTATCAGCCCAATCAGATCCTGTCATATTTGTAGTAATGTGCCTGTTTCATGGTGAATACCTTCTTGTCTTAAAAGAGGATTTACTTCCATTTCTGAATTTAAGCCAGACAATTAAACAAAAGCATCTTTGGAATCGCACATGCTTGTCCTTCTTTGTAAGGAGCTGAACTTTTTGTGGTTTGAGCTCCCTTTTCCTCACCAATTCATGATTTACTGCAGTCTCACGTGATGTGTCCCATGGGGACTCGTAAATTTTCTTTCACTAGCTTTTTGATGATTTTGCAGTTCTGAGAAATATTGAGAGTACTTTCTTTAATGTCCAGAATGTTCATGTTTGTGGTCAAGCAATTTGAAACCCTTTTAACAGTTCAGAGAGGTACAATGGAAATCAATTGATTTCACACTGATTTTTTTCTTGAGGAAAAAGCACCAGAATAGCAGAACGTTTGTTAAGAATTCTAAAGAGCAAGTGAACAACATCAAATAAAAAAAATACTAATATAAAAAAGTGTACAGACTTTAATAAAGTAAAAATTTTTTTACTGGACTCAAAGAAAAAATTGTTTTAGGGTGCAGTTTAGTTTAACTCCTTTATTTGTTGTCGTGTATACATTCAACATTTGAGGTTCACTCAAAATTTTTTCCAGTGATAAGGAACTGAAGCAGAAATTTTTAAAACAAATAGAATTTATATAAAACTAAGAACATATGTGTACATAACCCTCTATATAGCTGTTTAAATTATTCTTATGTATTAGTGGAAATTCTTATTTTAAATTCTAATTCATTAAAATATTAATACATTACTATTGTAACCACTATAAAACATAATTTCTGACCTTACCAAAATTCTAAAGGAGTTGGAGAGTATGCTCTGTATTATGTAACAAACAATAAATATTACTGCCCCACCTAACTCTAGGCATCCAGGAAATTTTATTGAATCTGTAAAATCATTGCTACAATATGACAACAGGCTAACAACAAATAATATGATACATCAAGTTTACTCTAAGACTGCAGACTAGATGAACATAAATAATAATAAATGGTGAAATAAACAGCACAGAGAACAATGAATCAAAATATACACAAAAAGTATGAAAATCAAATCAGCACAATAACTGGAATTGTAATATTAGTGGTAAGTTATACAGAATTAATTATCTTTTTAACAATTTTTTTTTTCTTATTTATTTTAAATTTTATTCCTTTTTAACCCTTTTCCTTTAATATTTTGATAACATTTAGTACATACATAATATAATATTAATATAATTAAAAGCAAATAAGCATTTCAAGTTACTTGTATTCATCTTAAAACACTCATTCTCTGATAATATAAACTAACCAAAATCTGTTAAATTAAAAATAAAAATTCTTAAAGTCTAAAATTAGTGCAAGGCTAGAATAAAATTAAGTAGAAATTAAAATTTAAAGTGGAATTGGCCATTCCTGCTCTGTCTTATACTAATAAAATAGTTATCTTTACATGTAAAATTTAAAACATCAGAAATACTACTTATGCTTATGATTCATTAATAACTAATGAGCAAAATAATGATTACAAAATTACAAATTAAGCATCAATTGCATAATTTTAAAGCCTTCCTCACCACACATTATAAATTAAAAAGCCTCAAAATATGCTATACATTCTTATTCAAAATACTCACATGTAAATAAATACTTATTTTCAAAGGACATAGATGCATACCATTCTCTGCAGCAGCTAATGCTGCAATTTCCATAGCTGATGAATTTTGCACTTGATCTTCAGTTTTCTTTGAAGGAATAGCTCCAGAAGTAATAGTTTTGCTACCTAAATTAAACAAAACTATTTATAGTATAAAAATATTTAAAAGTAAGGTTTTTAAAATTTTCATGAAAATTGCTGAAAAGATTATTAATTTAATGAAAGTTAACATATTTGGTCATGACAAAAAAGATCAGCTATTTTAGAGTTATTTAATCAACTAACTTAATAAATAACTCTAAGCAAGAGTTGTTTAGAGTTTTTTGTGCCTGCACTAAATCACACAAAAGTTAAGACTTTCTAATGAGATCACTTAGGTCAGAATGGGAAAGTAAAATTAGAAAACTTGCGACCCATTGCTGAAAATTATTATTATTTGTTATACTCTTTTACTCTTGTATTCTACTTTTACTATTATTTGCTAGTTTTTTTTATTTATTTAGTTATAATAAAATTATAATAAGGGCTTGTTGAACTTTTTATCCGCACCTTGAATACGAGGAAGATGATGGATAAGATAAGAATTTCATAAAAACATAAAATTAGATGGAGAAGTAAAGATATTAAAATAGTTTGAAGTAGCTGTGCTTTGAAGTAAATGTGTGTTATACAACTTTTAAAATGTCATTACAGTTTTTCTCAAAATATACGCAATATTTGTATAAGATATGCGATTTTTGATATCCCGAACAACTTAAATCTCACACACATTGGCTATTTCACTTATTTTCATCTATGTTTTTATATCTGTAGACACAGGTTCACATCTGTCGGCATATTGTGTCCACAGTTGCGACAAAAACATGGTTTTCTGAATTTAAGCACTGGTGAGTATATAACTAAAATTTGAAAACTGATAAACAATTCTTAAATATTTGATGCTATAAATACATTTTGATTTATTTAATTAACTTGCCTAATTATATGGATTCTATAATGTCTAGTGACATGAATACACATCACAAAAAATAACTAAAAGCTTTAAAGCAAATGTAGTGATACATAATACATAAACTATATTTAAAAAGGAATCAAGCTTTCAACTTAAATCTATAAGTTTTGATCCTAACCTTTCAGGAGGCATAACACATAAAATTTTCCAACATAGTAATAATAGATTCCATGCAAATAACTTAGAAGTATAAAAAGTTTCTATAAAAATAATAAATTTATTGACTTACTGTCACAAAGGACAAATAGAATAATAACCAATAATACTAATCAATATAAAAAATTATCACATTTAAAAATTTGCAAAACAGGTTATTTAGAATATCTTCAATATTTAAAATAATCTTAATTAAAAATAAAATAAAAACTTCATGTAGTAATATATATAATTATTTTAAAATAAAAATACCTATTGGAGGGGGTAAATTTGATAAGTCAACAGGTTGATTGGCATTAGCTGCTTCTATAACTGCATCAAATCCCTAAAAAATGTAGAAAGTTTTTAGTATTCAATTAAATATAATGAAATTATAATTTAGTCAAAGATATGTAAAAAAATATATTAAACTAAAAGTAGTTAATGTAGTCTATGTTCAATATTGCAACTTTTGAGGTCCAAACAAAAATGGATGTCATAGCACGAGTTCACTATGTCGTGAGCATACAAAACTATATCAAATATTTACTCAAAACTCGAAATACAGGACTTATTTTGGTATGAACATTATTCTTCAATCTCCTTCTACCAAAATTTTTAATTTTGGTGCTAAACATGGGGCATTATGCTATTTAACAAAAATGACTGCTTGTTATTAGCATTAGTCCAAAAAGCTGCTAATCAAAAATAAAATCAAGAAGAAAGTAATAAATACCAAGTGTTTTAACTCTAAAATAAATAAATTTTTGTTGCACTTCACAAAAAGAGTAAAAATGAAAATCTTTAACTTGAAACATGAACATCTTTAAACATGAAAAAAATTATTAATGAATTTATTGAACCACTGGCAAATAAATATACAAATATTATGAATGCATATTTGACACACTAATTTTCCAGATTAAGATGCAGTATGCTTTTCAAATTCTCAATAATGAAAATTCATCAACCATAGAGCCATATTTTCTAACATTTGAGTTTTGTTCAAAATATATTTATAACTGGTTATGAGTGAAAGCCGACATTTTTAAAACAAGTAGAATTCTTAAAAAATATCCGTCAAGATTTCTCAGTATACCCAATGCTCTATCTGATCTTTAATATAGCTGTTTAAATTATTCATATGTAGTGATGTTTAAAATATTTTAAATTCTAATTTATTAAAATATCAATAAATTACTTTTCTTACCACTAGATAAATTATTTTCTGAAACTAGGTAAATTCTTTAATAGTTGGAAGGTATGCATAAAGCATGTTTAGGACTACCTAGGATAAGAATAGGTGGTCCCGTCAATCTTTCTTCATTTAAAGAAATTTCAAAAAAATCTACGTTTATTGAGCAATAACATATAGTGATTTACAAATAGTGACAAATAGTGATATAGTGACAAATAGTGATATAGTGACAAATAGTGATATAGTGACAAATAGTGATTTGAATCATTTCCTTGAGACTATCTCTATTTGTTGCTTAATTTTCTATGGTAAAATACTTCTTTGGAAACTGCAAGAATGCTTAACCTGCTTCTGGAATAATTTATCAGAAATTTAAAAAAAATTTGCTATATTGAAATGAATTGTTCAATTTGGACGTTTAAATGGACATTAAAAGAACATTACGTCTACAGAATAGCAAATTGAGCTATATATATCAGTCTTTGTAAGGAAAGAATCACAGTAAAGGAGGGTTGTACTAAAGAGAATACAGAGTACTTACAATTTTTTAATAATTTTAAATTATTATGGATGATATAACACTGTATGGAGTTCCATTTTGATAGGCATGCTCAGGTTGTTTCTTATAATGCCATTTTTAAAGTCTTTTTAGTTTTGTTGTAATTCAGGTTTATTATAATGCCAAAAAAAGCATTTAAAAATTGTCAAGATCATTTCATTCCAGAATAAATAAAAATATAATTGTCATTTAATAAAAATAATTAAAGGACTAAAAAGTATAATATTAACTTTTTTATCATTGTTGATCAAAATATTTTTTTCCAGGGGTAGTATATATATTTTGCTTTAAGTAAAAAATTCTTAATGCATTCATATCAATTTAAAAAAGAAGTTTATTGACACAAGAGTGAAAGCCACATCTCAGCAAGTGGTGTTATGAGTTAAGTTAGACCTAAAAATTAGAAGTTCCTTTAAATCATATTAAAAATATCTGAATTTTCAAAACCCTATAGAAATGTGTCGTGCCTGAAACATGATAAAAAAAATAACTTGGACTTGCAATACAATTAACACAAATATAACATGTCAAAAGTGATTACTATTTTCACGATTCATAAGTCACATATTATTATATTGTATTTAAAAGATCGGGATTTTAAGAAACAAGTGGAAATCTGACAATAAGCACCAAAAACACAATTGAAAAGTCACTTGGCTTAACTATGAAATGTACTCAAATAAAGACAAACACAAATAAATCTTACTTTAGCAGTTCTCATGTATTCCATTGCTAATTCTTTATTCCCAGCTTTTTTAGCATTTAAAGCAGCCATTTTATACTCATTTTTCCTGGACATCAACAATGCAGTCAGAGATGAAGGAACATGACCTAAGAAATAATTAATTTTAAATTATTCCTTTTAACATAAAATAATTTAAATTACTTAAAGATGAAAACTAAAACAAATTTGCACTCATTACAACATCAGCGAAATTTTTGTGATAGTTTTGAAAACAAAGTCAACAGGAAAAAATAAACAATAGAGGGGGTGGAAAAAATAATGGAAAATTTTTTACAATATTAAATTTTTTTCATATTTCTCAAAAAATACTTAAAGAATCATTTTATAACTTTAGAAGTGTTTAGATCGTGCAATTTCTCAAACTTATCAATGAAGTTTAAAGCTTTCAGTGGTTTGAGGAACCAACAATAAATTACAAAGGAAAATAGTATTTTCAAACACGCTATGTTTAAAAATGCAGCAACAAATTTGCAACTTGTAATAATTATGTTGGTTATTATTTGCAATAATTGCACAAAATTCTGTAAGCCTAGCTGAAAGATTTAAAAAGTTATGGAAATTTTTATAGAAACTAATTTTTTGCGTTTTACAGTTTTTTGCAATATTCAATAAAATTTACCAAATATTTTACAGCAATTTAAAATTAATTACAAAATTTTTGCTTTAAAATCTGAAAAAATTCATTGAAAACTGAGCAATATAAGGCAGTTCTTTTATTCTGTGCAAAGGAAGAAAAAATTGAATTTCTTGTTTCATAATTTTGTAGTGAATCATATTTAGCAACTAATGAAAAAAAAAAACAATTAGAATATCTTAAAAATTTAAAAAGTTTCAAGTTTTGCACTTATTAATGGAAACTCAAAATGATAAGGGGTTTTCTACAAATATTATTTTGTATCATAAGACAAACTTAAATAAAAATTATAATTCCTCGTAAAAAAGTTCGTAAAAAATGATAATTCCTTGTAATAAGCGTTCGTACACTGAAATATGATTGTATAAGGAAACAAAACATACGAAAGAAAAGATACTTTCATGGAAGATCAGTCCCAACAATGGCGGCATCATTTTTAATAAATCTTGTTTAATAACACAAATAAAATTTGTGAAAAACTCTTCAACATTTTGAGCTTTCTTTTTAGAAGTACAAAAACTACTTAGAAAATTGATTGAAACTTTTTAAATTTTTAAGACATTCAAATCAGACTTTTTTTTATTAGTTCCAAAATACAATTCACTATAAATTTTAAAAAAAAAAAAAAAAAAAAAAAAAAATTCCCACACAATCATAGTAGCTACTTTAATTACTCATATCTTGCCCAGTTTTAAAGAAATTTTTCTCAAATTTTAAAATAATAATATTACAATTAATATTAAATTGCTCCAAAAATATTTTTTAGTTTTATTAAATATTTCTAAAGTTAGAGAAAAAAAATGTAAGACGAAAAAATTAGTTTTTTATAAAAATGTTCATATCTTAGTAAATATTTAAGCTAGGTTTACAGAATTTTGTGCAATTATTGCATATAATAATCAAAATAATAGTTACAAGTTACAAATTTACTAAGAACATAATTTTACATGGCAAAATACAAAAAGTGAGCAAAATTGGTCGAATAGTTCATGAGAAATAGAATTTTGAAAAAGACATATTTTTAAAATTCGATTTCTCTCAAATTTCCTACTTTACTATGAAAAATTACAATCTTTAAAATGATGCAGAAAATTGTATACCTTACAATTCAAACATTTTTCGACCATCCTTAATTAAAATAATAAAAATTAATAAATATTTACTTAAAGTTATTTTTTGCGAGGAATTATCCTTGGATAAACAAATTCTATAATTGAGTGAAAAATGTTTTAATTGAACAAACATTTTTTAATTCGCTTAAAAAATTCTTGAGATATAACAAAATAGACAAAAAAGTAAAATTAACTTTAACGAGTCCTAACTTTCAAATGCTCTCCTAACCAAACTATTTTGACAATATTTCCCAGATTGCTTTGAGGATCAGAAGTCCAAATTTGTCCAAAAAAAAATTTTTTTACTCAGAGAAAGTAGGTTTTTATGTCTGATTTTGTAACTTTAAATATTGTCTGCACTTATTAATTTGCATATTTGAGATCACCCCCTTAAGCCATTATGATTGAGTCCTAGATCCTGAAAATCTGAACGCTCTTATCTCCTATTCATTCCCCTTCCTCTTATAGAGGCAGTAAAAATTTGATACAGCAGATGAAATGAGATCCCGACACAGCTGTGTGACTGAATTTGTGTAAACTTGGTTAAGTGGTAATTGAGAGGGAGAGTTCTTTTGGTACTATATGTGTGTTGATATTTCAGTGAAATTTAAAAAGAGGAAACAATTACTGATGATTGATTAGTAGATTTTTGAAAGTTCCAATCTATTTTTGTAAAAAAAAAAGAAAAAAATCTGATTCTGATTAGAGCTTTCCAGTTAGTTGAAATCCACAGTCATGATTTTAGTGTAAATATTGTTTGTAAAGGGATTCCATGAATGCCCTCTATGTATGTATATAGGAAAGAATAAAATCTGCAACCTTTACCACTAGTATCCATTTCAGATAATGGCTCAGGCAGAGGTTTTGCTTCGGTATTTGGCTTAGGTTCAGCAGCATCATTCACAGTTTTTGGCATTTCTATTGTAGACTGATTCTCAGGTCCTAAGTTAAAAAAAGTTATAATTGATAAAAAACATGAAAAACATAAAATTTCCTTCATAAATAAAATAAGAGAATAATATTTGGTTTATTCAATCTAAAATTTTTAAAAAAATGTATAGATAAACCAAAGTAAAGACCAGTATAAAATGCAGCATAAATGACGAACATCTGCAAATTATCTTGGGTTTTGCACTTTATGTTCGATTATTGTTGCTAAAATAGCTACTCTTCCCTGCTTGCTAAAGTATCTGAGCTAAGCAATTAAGTGCTTCAGAACTTTTCAATGTTTGCTGTAATTTCTTAATTATAAATTGCTCCTTAGTTAAACAGCTTGATCAAGAATACAAACAGATTAGATATATCATATGATTAGATATAAAAAAAAGTAAAGTATCTTAAGTTGATATTATTTAATGGACTTTCGTAAAAAAAAATTCTTTTTTATATTTATTTTAATTGTTTCAGGTATAAGTTGATATAAAATATTCATATTAAATTATTAAACTAGACTACAAATAATCATTATCTCTGTTAAATTTTGTTGATATATATTTTTAAAAAAGAAGGAAATTATAAATTAGAAAGTTATATATTAGAAATATTAGAGAATATTAGAAAGTTTTTTGACAAAATGACTAAACAAATTACTTCTAAAACAAATCTAATCAATTTAGAGAACTCAATTTGCTGAAAAATTATTTCCCCTTAAATAGCTTATATAAAGTCATCTTAAATAGCTAATACAGCTAAAATAGTTTATATGATTAAATATTTCTCACCTATTTAGAATGAAATTTAGTTTAAACAATTTTTATAAAACTAAATTTTACATAAACATTTAATATTTTAATGAAAAGAAAACTATTGGAGTTTTTGAAGATTCAATTTGCAATTTTAAATACTTAATCAATTTTATAAATACAAAATAAAAATACAGTCTAAATATAACATAAATATACAATCATAAATGAATGAATATATTTAATACAAACATTTGATTATCTTCAAAGAAGTAAATTTATATTAAATACCCTTAATATCCAAGGATTTTGGTCAGAATTTATTTGTAATATTATTTTTCAATTTGCTCTCAATTTTAAAATTAGGAATTCAGAAAGAAACAATTTCTTTAATTCAGGGTATGAGTAAATGAATAAAATAATAAAATGTGAATAAAAACGATAGCAAATAAATTGCAAAACTGATAATAAAACAATTTCAGTTAAAACTAATTAATAATTAAATAAAATAAAAGATAACAAATGAGCACTTTTATACTTCATTAAAATAAAATAAAAATGCCTTTAAGCTGAGTGTTCCAGAAAAAGTCTCTAGAGTTTGTTATTTATGCCCACCACTTCATGATTCTTCAGAAAATAAACTAAATGAACACAAAACTTAAATGATTAAAATATTTTTCTAAGTAGTTTTGAGTAACTACTACTATTTTGCACTTTCTCTTAAGAAGAGTGGCTAAATCCAAAACTTCCTGGTATACACCACAGCAAATACCGGTTATAAACAAAGAATTAGGTAAAATAGTTGGTTTTTCAATTATTTATTTGCATCTACTGCAGTCTTTTTCAAATAGCAACTATTTAAATGACCATTTTAAAGGTGAAAAGTTTGTCACTTACGTTTTGCAGCTGACGCTTTTGGAATGCTAACAACAGGTGGAACATCTTCTTGATTGACAACACCGCCTCCTTTAGCCACTTTGATCATGCTCTCTAAAGTCTGAAAATTTAGATAATAAATATTTCAAGCAATTTAGTCTAATAAAAATATGTAAATTTAAAAAATCTATAAATAACATAAATCCTACTTTACATTTACAACCAGTCTCAATTTACATTCTATAAATCAAAATCTGATAGCTAGAGTACCTGAACTCAAATGCACTTAATCTTAAAAAAAAGTTTTCAATGACTTGTAATAGTTTTATGTAACATTAATTTAATTGCTAAAAATATGATTTTCTTAGGAAGAGAGTAAGCATTAAAACGAATTATCAAATTCTCTAAATGAAAAAAATGTAAGAGACTTTAAATACAGTGGAAAGTTCAGTTTCCAAAATCGTCACGAATTTAGCAAGTCTGGAAAATAAATTATTCGGAACAACAGATCTACAATGTAAACAAACATAAATTTATTTCTGGTGAAAAATTTTAATTAATATTTTTGGTTGTTTTTGATTAAGAGTGAATTATTCTAAAAATAAACTGCTGTTAATAAGTTAAATATATATAAAATTTGTGAAAAACTCTTCAACATTTTGAGCTTTCTTTTTAGAAGTACAAAAACTACTTAGAAAATTGATTGAAACTTTTTAAATTTTTAAGACATTCAAATCAGACTTTTTTTTATTAGTTCCAAAATACAATTCACTATAAATTTTAAAAAAAAAAAAAAAAAAAAAANATATATATATATATATATATAAGAATATAGTAGAAGCCTGCGTACCTGGAATCGGACTAATTAGAAAGCTTGTGTACAAAAAAGATTTTTATAGCAGGCCTTAAAAAATGAATTAACTAGGAATTATCAACTTTTATAGAAAAGCTGCTTTTTAGTTTCCAAAATAAACTAATAAATAGAAGAAAAAACATATGTAAACAAATCTAATTCCTTAAATAAATTCCTCATTTTCTTTTAAAGATAATTTGATTATTGCTTTATTTCTAAAATAATTGTTTAGCAATAAGAAATATTAATTCTTTTCTTAGCTCTTTCTCTTCTGAACTGTTTTCAAAAAGGTTAATCTAAAAAGTTTCTTTCCATTAAAAAAATTATTTTCAATAATTAATAAAATAATATCTCTATAATATGCATTACTCTCATGACACAGTTGTGATTGAAGTACTTGCATCATTTTTTTTTGGCACCAAGTAAGATAAATAATTTTTAAAAATGTGCATTACTTTTTAATTTCTTTTAATCAAATTTAATATGCATTAGTTTTTTTTAATACTCTCAGTTCCGCAGTATAATACTGCAGACTTTTGTAACAGGCATAAAAAAAACTAATTAAGAAAGAATAATGAAATTGTATACTAATAAAGATATATTTTAATACTTATGTGAACTTTTAATTTTTTAGCTTTCTTTATACCTCCAGCATTTTGCAATTTTTTCTAGGAGGACTCTCTCTCAAAGCTAGAATAATGAAAAAGAATTAAACTGCCTATTTTTTAAAACTTCTTGACTTTTCATAATTTGAAATCTGACATAAGCAATGAGAAAAGTAGTCGCTGAAACCAGTAAAGGTCTTTTACAGAAGCTTAAAAAGTGACATTTTTTTTTTAAAATAAAAGAAAAATGGATATCTTTACAAAAATATTATTTTTAAAAAATAAAAATAATCTCGTTAAAAGCAATATATCTTAACTAATTTGAGACTCAAGACTTAGTTCTTACAATAATTTGTGCATCAGTATTTGGTGATAAAAAAAAGTTTCTAACTTTAAACCTATAATTTTTGGGATTTTCTTACATAGTAAAATTACTTGAACAATAATAACTAGATGAGAAAGATTGCATGAAAAATAAAATAAAATAAGAAATTAAATTTTACTTTAACAGCCCTCCCATAGCGCCGAACTTTTGAGTTATCACCCATTTCTTTAGCAGCTTGAATAGCATCATTATATAACTTTAATCTGTCTTGTAGTTCTTGTAAAATAGCGTTTCCAGAAGTTTCTTTGGAAATAGAAGTTCTTTTTTCATCATGACTTATAGGTGGTTCTTCAGGCATATCAGCACATTCTTCTTCATCAGGTGAAAGCTTCTGTAGCTCTTTCTGCGAAAAAAAAAAATGAAACAATCATAGAGTAGAAAAGATAGAAGCCTTAACATTTGCTGAACATTTTAAAGAAGAGTTAAGTAAAACACAGGGAGATTGTTCATGAATTTATGAATAATAGTTCCAACGCACAATTCCAAAAAAATTACTTAACTGTCGAGTTAAGCTAACGGTTGTTTAATTGAGATTTGTTTTCCTATTTGTGTTTTCAACTTAAAGTTATTTAACATTTAGTGAGAAAAGCATTTTTGTGCTCAAAGTTTTCAGTAAAAGGATAAGGCCAATTTATAGTTACAAAGTTTTCGCTCATCACAATATTTTTTCTAGTTTTTTCTTCCTTTTTTATAATCATTTATTAATTATTATAAAGCTATCTGGTATGAATAAAACTATAGTATGTAAGAGATAAAGAAATTTATAGAAACATAGAAAACATATATAAGCCTTTTACTCTGCTTTTCTGAAAGTTTTTTTTTAGTATTATAGTAGAAGATCTTTATAATGCGCACCTTGAAATATGAAGCTCTGCATGTAATAGAGTTTTGCATTGTACAGATTATTTAATGAAAAATGAATTCAATGATAAACCTTTATTATTTTTAACTGATTTCAAAACCTACGTAACATGATTTTACAAGTAATATTTTGCAAAATCATTGAAACGTTGTAAATTGTTGGAGGGGATAACCTCTCACTCTCCGGGAGATATATGCTCATGCAGAAAGTAATAGAGATATTTTTGAAGTTACCTTGTTAAGCAACATCGGTATAGTTGAAATTGAAATGTAGACTTCAAAAAAAAAAAGCTTGAGAATACTTTTAAGAATACTTTAAAATATATTGCTTTTTAGTATCTATACTTGTAATTTGATTTTTTTCAGAAATTCTTTAATAGTTTGCATGATCGAAAGTTGAATTTAAATCAGTAACTTGGTATGATGGGAGTGAATTGAATTTGCTAAAAACTTTTTCTCTCTCTTTGGCTAATGTTTTTTGTCACAGATTAGCCAAATTGTAAAGGTTATTTAAAAGCCATTGAGAACACTGCTTTACCCATGAAAGATAGCAATTTTAGTCCTGAACATATCAATCTTAAAATGCTTCAAATAAATTTTTATATACAAATACTACACAAATATGTAAATAGGTGATTATTATTTAATTGAAAAAAATTGCAAATTTATAAAACATTCAAACTAATGACAAAAAAAATTTCAACTTTGGTTTGCTTAGCTTTTTAAATTGTAACTTCTTAGCAAATTATCAAATAATGTAAAAAGTTAATAGTGTCAGAAATTTTTTAATTACAATTTTCATTGTTCAGACCTACAAAGTTAGTGTGGTTCATAGAGAAAAGTGGTTTCTAAAATTCTGTGACATAGATTTTATACATTTAGCAATGATTAGAGGGCTATATACAACGACTAATGCAATAGTATATTTTTGGTTAAAAAATCATCTTTTTGGGATCAAATAAAAAAAGTGGAAACAAATATACAGCATTGATTCCATAAAAAATTTAATTAATAACAAAATTACCATTCATGTAGAAATCTCTGTCTTATTTCAATCAAAAATTTGCCGCATCACATATTTTATTAAAATACAAGTTTCAAAAATAATAAAAAGAGCACTACTTATGAGTGGATGATTTTCCAAATGTTTGTGGAATTACTTTTCATATTATAAATTTAACACATTTTTTTTGCAAGTGAGCAATCCTGGATAAAGACTACAATTTTGAAATGTTTTCTTTGAGTCTCATTTTCTTGAAATTAAGTTCCTACCATACAATTCTGAATAAAAAAAAACTTGCAATAGCCCGTAAATGAAAATTCTAGCAGAAAAAAGGGCTTGTTGGTAAAGAAGGCAAAATCTTCTCCATATTAAAATTTTGAAAAAAATGTCGAAATTTAAATTTTAGATTTGTGAAACACAGTAAAAAAAATTTCAGAAAATTTGTCATTTGATTTGCCATCTTGATATTAACGGAGCTCTATTAATTAGAAGAAAAATGCCATGTCTGTTTAAGTTAGCTTCTACTAACTTAAATTTGAACATTGAACTAAAATTTGAACAAATAAGAACTGTAATTTAATAAATAATCTTTACAAACTTTTTCATTGCTGAAATTCACTATTATAAATAAACAATAAGAGAAAAATTATTACCAATAAGTCTTCATTTGCCAAAAGATCCTCATCGTCTTCGTCATCCTCGTCTTCATCATCTTTTAAGCAATCTGCTGCAAGTCTTTCAATATCTAATGCTGGGGGAGGTGCTAGAAAATAATAAGATTCACAACTTAAAAGTAAAATTAGAATACTTTGAAAATGCTTCAAAAGTAGCCTATTGACCTAAAGAAAATAAATGCAGAAAATTGGTAATAGGATAAACATTTAATAAATAAAGAATTTCAGAACTATGTATTAAACAGAAAATGAAACAAAATAATTTTTTTTTTTAAATGATTTTATAATATTGTTATGATTGTTGTAGCGTAAAATTATTTTCTACATATATAAGAATTTTTTATCACTTTATTTTTTTTAATTATTCACTTAATGGCCTATCACTGTCGTACAATAGGATCTTCATATCTTAAATAGGGTAATTTTATGTAAAAAAAAAAACTAATTCACTTTAAAAAATGTAAAAAACATGAAACGCTTGCAAAAAATGTAATAAACATGCATATGACATGTAATAAAAAATATGATATTGAAAACTACATAAAATTCTAAATAAAATAAAAATTAGAAACAAGCTATTCATTCTTTCTTGCAAATTTGTTTGAGATTTTTAAAAAAAAACGTGGTTTGTATATAATAAAACTCGCTAAAATATCCGCATTAAGCCTTAATTTAGCTCAACGCAGCCCAGCTTATATCTTATGACTACTTTCAGTAAATCAAACTTTTGCAATAAATTTTAGGTCATAAGTAAATAATAACTAGCAAATTTATTTAAAATTAAGTTTGAAAATTTAATGTTCAAAAGATTTAGTTTTTACTACTTTCACAACAAGAGCAATTCTGCTAGAGATAAGAGCAGAATGCATATGAAAATGCAGTTGTAAATAGCTTAAAATATATTCTATATATCTAATAGCTATAAATAGTTCAAAAATATATTCAATGTGGAGTTGATAATTTTATTCTTTAAACAAAGAATTACTTTATTCAATTATGTAAAAGCATTACTTTTCTCTTAAAATTACTGTTAGCCTTATTTTTAAAAAAAAAAAGTTATCAGGTGAACTTTTCAGAATTAAATAAGAATTATTTATAAATGTATACTGAATTGCTAGATGTGTAGAAAATAAGTGAACAAAGATGACCTAAATAAATTTATATTACAAATGTAAATTAGGGAATGACCCTATTAAATTTTTATTACAATCTGTAATTTAGTTCAATACATTTTTTAATCAAATGATTAAAAATAGTTTTGATGATTTTAAAGTGAAAATTCAGTGAATATTGCAGCCAACATTTTTGTCAGTAGTTAATTATTATATAGTCTCCATATTCATCATATAACAGCATACTTAGATGAAAATGAAAAACTTTCTGCGAACCCAAATTTCAATAAAAAAAAACTTAGTTTTAACTTTTTTGTTACCACCTAATTTTAGCAAAATTTGTTTGAAAAATACCGATTTTTTTAGTAAGTGTTTTAATTTTTATGCAACTCTAACATGACAAAACCATAAATAAAGTTAATATATATATAACAAATAAAGAGTTAAATGAATTATGAAATAATAAATTAAATGCGTTAATAATTTTCTTTCCGTTTCTTGAAATAATTCTACAGATTTCTAACGTAAATTATTTAATAAATGATCTTAAAGGTGCCTCTATAAGTTTCCAATCTTCGGAGGAAAATTACAGCCTATTGGAAAATCCGTACCATTTCCTACATTATAAGTAAATATTGATGGTTGACAGTTAAAACCTTTTTTCTCAGAATGAAGAGAGCCATCAGAAACAAATATGAGACATATCATGGTGCAGTCACTTTCATTGAACCAAAATTCATCAACAAAAAAAACTTACGTCAGAAATAGATCTACAAGATTGAAAAATATATGACAAATCTAGAGTTCATTTTCCTTAGTGTTTTTATAAATTGGAACTTTGCTCTGTAACAGTCTGAAACTGAATATTTTCTAATTTCTTCTCAAGCAATTTTACATGCTCCAGAATGAAATTAATTTCTTCATTTCCGTTACTGAATTTTCAATAAAAAATTTAGAGAGTTCTAGAATAGCTTCTGAATTTTTTTAATCCATTTTAAAATTTTCTGTTCTTGTATTTAAATTTTCTTTTATATCCAAATTTTCTTTGGTTATATTTAAATTTTCAGTTGTATTCAAATTATCTTTGGTAGTATTTAAGTTTCAGTTGTATCTAAGTTTTCTTTGGTAGAATTTTAATTTTCAATTGATTCCAAATTTTCTTTTGTTGAATCTGAATTTTCTAAAATAGTTTCCGAATTATCAGAAACAGGTTTTATATTTTCCGTTTTGTCTTCTGTAAACTTTCTTCTAGGCATAAAAGCATAGATTGATGTTTGATTAGCCAGTCTTTTGTTTGTTGTATTCTAATTTGGATTTTTTTGTTGTAAACATCCACATTTGCGCATTCAATAATTTTTTCATGGCAAAAGTGGAATTTCACTTTCCGCATTAAGCTCGGATAATAGTTAATTATTTAAAATGTTCTTAAAGAAACACTAATTCTAGTTGAAAATGCATCAAAAACCATGTTCTTGCGATATGGAATACACGTGTTCTACCTACATCACAATTTAACAAAACTAACTGAAATTTTTATCATGTTTAAAATCCTGTGACGTCACTCGAAATTGATACGCAATGGCGAGTGTGCCAACTGTGTGCTGAAAAGAATGCTCTACACTTGGAAGAAAAATAAATTGCTGCCCCTTCAATTCTCAATGCCCGAAAGTGCAATGCAATGTCATATTCATAAGGAAAATACGGCTGTGCGACGCAGAAAGAAAAAAAACACTTGTTATCAATCTCTGCTAGATTAACTAATGGAAAGAAGTTACAAATTTCAACATGTTTTTTAATCATAAATGAGTATGTAATTGAGAAAATTTTCTAGGATGGCAAAAAATATTGACTGTGGAGTAAAATAAAAACATTTTGACTGTGCTTTTTTTTAAATAATGAGTAATACTAAAAACATTTCCCGCAGTATGCGACTAATTTTCCCCAAATAGTAATTGGGCATTTGTGTACATTATGCATGCCTGTTTAACATATTCGAGATTATTAAATTGACAATTTAAATATTTTAAAATCAAATGGTTAAAAGACTAATGATATCTTTCTAATGACAAATTTTTATCACATAGCATTTCCTTTTATTTTTGCTAATCATTAAAAAAGTTAGGGTTTTCTAAATTCATACTTATTTTAAAATCTAGCTTCTAATAATTATTGCTTTTTTATCCTTCATAAAATAACTCAAGAGTGCTGAAAATTTCAACACCAAATCCAATAAAAAAGGCAGCAATAAAAAGCCTAAAATATTTTATACAATTAATGGTTCACACGAAAATAATATAGTAATTAATGGGATAGATATTAAATCAAAATGAGAGAGACAAAAATTTTGAAGTGATGAAGCTCTGTTTTAGTTGAATGTTCTGGACCCACATGAAATTATTTAATTAGTAAACAATGCCTAAGTCAGGTTCAAATATTGCTGAAAATAAAGCAGCATTTTAAAAATAAGCAATAAACATTTTTAAAAAAATTTTGGATATGGGATTCTTATTCATTTACCTTTAGGCACTCGTTTTGGTCTTCCTATCTCTTGACCAGACATCAAGGCTGCAAGCTCACTTTCAAGACTACCTTCATCAACATCACTATCGTCATCATCAGCCTCTAGATCCAGATTTGGAATATCAAAAAGACCAAGCTGAAAGATCAAAAGTTAAATTATTGTACTCAATTAATGTAAATTTCTATATAATGTAATAAGATGCCAGTTACTAATGACGTAAATCAAGCGATATTCGGGAAAACACAAAATTTTGGGTATTAAAAATGCAATTCATATTTAAAAAAAAAAACTTTTCTTAGGTAATTTATAAAGGAGAGATTTTAATAAAAAATTGCGTTTAGTTAAAAATTGCGTTAGCAGCTTTCTGCAGTTGTAGTTTTTTTTAAAGTAGATACAGTGAAAAGTCCTATATCACGATCGTCAGGACTTCGGCAAGTCCAGAAAATAGATTATTCCAGATAATAGGTTTTTAAGGTAAAGAAACATAAAAATATTCTTAATCAGTTAAAAAAGAATAATTAACTTCAATTTCATTCAACAACATTTTCTTATAGGTTGAAAGACATTTAAAAAACTACAGAATGTTTAGTATGATAAAATATATATGCATTAAAAATAAATAAAAGTGAGCAAATGATAATGTGAACTTTCTCTATCATGAATATTTCCTTTCGGTTTTATTCATTTGGATGTGAAAAATTAGCAAGGTAGATAATCAGTTAAAAATAGCATTAAAAAAGAAGCCTCAAAAAATTCCAAAAGTAAATTATTCTCATTTAGCAACAAAATATAATCTAAAACAAGGAACAGCATTGAAATGATTTTTTTAATTAAAACATCTATATTTTAATAATATACTTCATTATACGAAGGAAATTTTGAATCATACATTTGAAGAATTACTTATTTACGAACTGACTTATTGATGATTTACGACATGGTTTTACCATCGTATTTTCGTTACTGCCATGGATTTTCACAAGGTTTTCATACTTTAATGATACATCATTTTGTCCAGGAAATTACTTTTTTATGCACTCGATTTGCGAGAATTTGTTGATAACATTTTCAACAGTTTAGGATTTCACACTATTTTTTTCATACCATACTATAGCAAAATGAATAGCTTGATGTATAGTAGAGAAACATTTATCCGGTATCCAGATAACCAGGAAACCAGAAAACTGGGAAAAATTTTGCTCGGTTTTCCTGCCATTTTAAACCAGAAAATGAAATTATTATGAAAAAAAGCTGAAATCGCACTCATCCTTGAAGTTCAGTAGAGGAAAATGTGAGGAAGGGGAGAATTTTTTTCCCCGCTTACCCAGAGAAACGTCATTTCTTCCGTGACCTTGAAGATCTTTAGATCAAGAGGAGGCAAGAAAGGGATGAATGTTTTATTTTCTCCTTTAGGCCGCCAATCAAACTCAAAGGAGTGGCATGCCGATTTCATTTTCTCTTTGATTTACGAGGGGGTGGGGAAAATGCATTGCACTTGCATATCAGTGAACTGAAGATGAAAGAGAAAAATATATTTATCTATTTGACATTGCTTAATAAAAACAAAATCTTTTTCCTTCGAATAAATTCCGATTCTTTGGAAGTGCGGTATCATTTGCAAGTTTTTCTTGATGTAGAATCACATCTGCTTTATTTAAAAATCGTGTTTTTGTAAAAAAAATAAAAGAATTGTTTATTAATTTAAACATACAATTATTTCATGAAGCAGATTGCAGTTTTGTTTTTCTGATCTCACTACGTTTGACATTTTTTTTCTTTTCACAATAAATTTCGCACTCAAAAAATTTATTCTTTTTATTCATAAATTTCATCATTAGGTTTTTTTTTTAATTCCATTGATCTTGCCTTGTTCTGGGTTTTAATATTTATGCTAGTGCCTTTCTTAACAATAAATTCATAAATTTCGCACTCAAAAAATCTCTCACAATAAATTTCCCACTCAAAAAATTTATTCTTTTTATTCATAAATTTCATGATTAGGTTTTTTTTTAATTCCATTGATCTTGCCTTGTTCCGGGTTTTAATATTTATGCTAGTGCCTTTCTTAACTATCGTTTCGATAATTTTCAAGTGTTGTTTTTATTTAGATTAATAAGTTTTCCTTTTATTTTATCGTCTCCCCCCTTATAATTAGGTATGAAATATATTGTGTTATTTAACAAATGGTTTTGTTTATATTAGTTAATTTATGAATTGTAATTATTTTTAAAAAATAAGTATGAGAATTTTTTATATTTTAAACTTCTTTTTCTTGTCTAAACTTGCAAATTTTTTTATTCTTTTAGATGTTATTTTTCTACCATATTTTTTTTCCTTTAATTTAGGAGTGCTTTTCTTTTTTCTCTTACTTTAAAATGTGTTACACTTTTTCCTAACAATTCGGGTTTGATAAAATATCGATTAACGACACTTTTTGGTCAATCCAGAAAACCGGGAAATTCAAACATACGGGATAGCGATGGTCCCAAGCATCCCGGATAATTGGTTCTCTACTGCATAAACAAATTCAATAAATACTATTTACATTTATATATAATGTGTTTTACTTAAATTTGGCATAAAATATTTATGTGTATAGCAAAAAAACAAAATTAAAACAATAACAAGCGCAATTCCTAAACATAAGAATGAAAGTTGCAGTTCAAATAAACTTGAAGTTCAAAAGTTATAATAAGACAATTTAAAATTACAGCAAACATGTTTTTGCCGCTTCAATATTATGATCTACTTTGAATACTACGCTTCAATACAATAAATACTTATGATCTACGAATTTCGTATCGTGCTTTGGAATAATCAATTTAGGACACGCTCCAGTCACGATCATCTATCTCGAATCCTTGACTATTTTTAAAAAATGCATGAGTTTTGCATTTTCTGAAACTGAGTGCATGATTTTTGCGGCAGTAATCTTTTTACACGAAACGAGAGAAAAAAAAGACTTGGCGATTGTTCTGCCGCAGATCACAATAAGGAAATCTTCCCACAAATTTTAAAGGAAAGATTTCCGTATCACAAAAAACTAAAACAACAATAATAATAAAAATCATAGAAGGGGCCAACTTGAAAGGGTTTTGATTTTTTTGTCATGACTTTTTTCTCTCTCTCCTTTCTTTTTCTTGTTAAATTGCAAGTTTAAAATCCATCTGGCACCTTGGCGATTGTAATTGAAGCGTAATATCACAATCCGGAAATGTCTACGCATTTATTTAAGCTATATTTGTTTATGAATATCATAATTTTTTTTTTCTTCTTATCAAGGAGTCACGCTTTAAAGGAGTTTCGAAGCATTACATCAATGAAGATACTTGATAAGTTTTAGCAGCTCCATCATTTAAATCATATGAAATTTAAAAAATTAGAAATGAAACTGAAAATTATAGAAATTAGAAATGATAACAGACATCAGCCATTGGATTTGGAGCAGGCTTCTTTCTTTTTGGTCGAGGTTTAGCTTTACTCGCCATTGTAGATAAATAAAGATTTGCAAGGCTTTTTCTACAAAAAAAATAAAATTGAACTCAAAATTTCTTTCCGATTTGTAATCACAAACAAAATTAACTTCAAAATGACAAGGTCCAGACGAAAACGATTACTTCCGACGGACAGTTTCTCCCCGGCTGAACCTGTGAGAATTTCATGAAATATTTTTTTGAGTAATTACGAATACTTAAGCTATATTTCATTATTGAAGTTGTTTTCACTTTGAAATTAGTCTCACAATGATATAAACTATAGATTCATATAGTTAACTTACAAATAATTCATTGAATTTAATATATGCTGAGTTAAACAAACATTACTCACAAGATAACAGAAAGAGGCAGTGGGAAGCTTTTTTTGTAAACAAACCAAAAACTGCCGTTTATCTGCATTCATTCCTGAATATAATAACAAATAATGCTTTATCTGGATCTAATGTGATTATAAATCTACTTGCTTTTTCTGTTTTTTTTTTCATTTGGAAAAGCAAATGATAATCAATTTATAGTGTTACCGCTGTTTCTTTATATTTTTCAGAGAATTGAAAATTAATATTACTGCCAAATGCCGCTTTTTATTTCATAAACAATACTGTTTTAACGCTCATTAGAATGTTTGAACTGAACCGTTCATTCCATTGTAGGACCGAATATTTGTTTCAATTGTTTTTAAATCCAAGAAAATCACTCCGAAAATAGTGTCAAATATTTTTGAGCTTTATAAACAAACATTTTCCGTTGATAATGAATCAACAAACAGTATCGAGAAAATTATTTAAATCACTATTTGTTTGGTCATACAGTGCCCGCCGCTAATAAAATCACCGGATAATAAAATCAGCCGCTTTATAAAATCAAATCGGCAAGAACCGAATCGTTACAATATTAATACATGTTAAAAACATCCTTTAATAAAATCAATGCCGCCGCTTTTTAAAATCAAAATTTTGACTACATAATAAATCAAAGGTGCAATATTTCAGCTTTTTTTGTTCTTATTTATAAAATTTTATTTTTTCGAAGTTTAAAGATTTTTTTAGAAGAAGCAACAGTTACTCACAAACCTGTGAAACAGGTGTGGTTAGCACTTTCCTGCGATATACATAGTGTAAGAGTTAAGGAAAAATGTGGGTGGTAAGCGGCGAGTTCATAGAAATCAATTTATCAATGTTAATTCCTTGACTTGAATGAAGTTTGGAGAAACCTATCTCACTCAACAGGGGGTCGAATTCTTATCTTACTTTTTATTGAATGAACCATAGAAGGGAGAGAAGTTTCTTTTGTTATCTATCTTAACAGAGAACATGAATAGATTTCCAAAAACTGTCTGTGCGCATGTTCCATATTATTTAGGCGAGGCCATTTGAGTAAATTATAGTTAGAGCACATATCATTTTTAAGTTCGTTTGGTGCTAAATTTTATCAGCATGCCGAAAAGGAAGGATTTGAGTCTTAAAGATAAATTCGAAGTGTTGCAAAACTATGATAAGCTTCCTAAATGTAGTCAACGTGAAGCTTCAATGGAGATAGATATGGGGCTCATAACTGTTTCGAAGAAATGATCAGCAAGGAAGAAAATGAAATGGACGAGAATTTTTCACATTACGTAGCTATTGACGATAACCAGCAAACTCAGGAGAAAAATCTGATTCTGAAATTGTTATGGACATCAAAAATTGCAAAGTTATTTCCCATCAAGAAATGGAGGAATCAGACTCAGAAGATGAAATGAACTCATCAGTGCCATCTTCAATGGAAGTCAGAAAAGCACTTAATGTATTGCGGCAAGCCTTAAAACAAAGAGGAGGAATATCGGAAACTATAAAAACTTCTATAAACTCTCAAATGATGTTGAAAAGTTAATTTTAAATACTGCAACTCAAGCAACCATTGATCGGTTTTTTGCAAAACTTTTGTAAATTTAATCTTATGTTGGGTTTTACTTTATTAAAATAATTAAATTAGTTAAAATAAAGCATTAATGTGGTCATTATTTCGAATTTAAAAGTGTGCATTTAGAATAGATTGTAAAAAAAAAAAAATTTTTTTTTCAAATGTTGAATCGCCTCTTAATAAAATCAGCCGCTTAATAAAATCAAAAGAGCATAAAACGAAAGTGATTTCAATAAACGGCGGGCACTGTATTTACCTATCGTGATCTGCTGCGCAAACTACAATTGCCAAGGTGCGAAATGGATTTTTGGAAATATTTTCATATCGTGATCTGTACAGAATAATCGCCAAGTCTCGGCAACGGCCTGCGAGAAATTTAAAAAAAAAAAAAAAAAAAAACAATGTATCACAGAAAGAGACCAACTCAGAAGGTTGGCGATTGTGATTGTCGTGTCAGATCACGTTACGGAAATATCCCTAGATTTTCAGCTTACATATTTAAAGAAAAAAAAAACATGTAGAGGTTAGCCCGAGCGTGGCTGCGAGTTATTTCCTTTGAGATATAATTTTTAGTTACTCATGGGACGCTACCTAGAATTTGCCAAAGGCTTGGTGATTATTCTAATGTAAATCACACTGAGGAAATCTTTCTATTTCTATTGATGTTATTGCTTAGAACAGGTAAAATATTTTAAATTTTTTATCAATGAAGAAAGATAGACAGGACCACCCATTCATATTTTAGGTAGACCTATGGTCAAAAAGATTAAAAATTTTGATTACTTGGAATTAAAAGAGTACATTACATCCTTGTCCGAGAAACTATTGTCTGTTGTATATGTTCGTAACGTTTGTTCCCAAAGTAAGTTCTTCCCTCGATTTAAAAAAAGGAGCAACAACCCTTCCAAGTGTTGCTGAATAACATCTCTGGCTATATAGTAACAAAAATAAATTAAAAATTCAATGTTGTGTACCGAAGTTGCTTAGATAATGTGATAGGCAAAGGAAATATTACATCTAAATATGCAGAACTTGTTCATTTAAAGCAGCACAAAGATTCTTTTTAATAGAACTGGAAGAGTTCTTAAATTATTATGTGCAGTATAGTTGTTCCATTCCTTAGAGCTATATTTCTTAGAACAAAAGATTGTGTTGCTTTTTTGAAAAATAAATTCAACGAAAATGATAAAATTAAAGATCTTCATATACCACAGCACCATGATTTAAAGAAAGATAATTTGCCGCATTAACTTCAGGTTTAAAAATACATTATTTTAAAGAAATCATGATTTATTCTTTAAGACAAAACAGAAACTACAACAATGGCAAGCCTAAGTTCTGATATGAGAAACATAGTAAATAAAATATAAAGCATGTTATTTTTTTTCCTCTTTTTTTTAAACATAATTTGGTTTTACACTAGTTGTATTTACTTTATTTGGTAACTAGACTGGTAACGATTCTATCACAACTAAAAATAATAAAATTTCTTTTTTTAAAAAAAATTAAGTGGCTATGAATAAAAACTACTTATTTTAACCTAAATTCAATTTTCTTTTGCCTTGCTATATTATAGAAAATTTTTGTAAAATAGCTATTTAAATATCTTAATATGTTTTTAAACAAGTTTTTAAATGTTATGGTATTACAACTTTTTATGAAAAGGAAAAAAATTGCAAACTATTTATATGCTGCAATTCAATTCACAGCTATATTGTGAATCAAATAATTTTTTAAACTATAGTTTCCAATCTATGTTTAATGTCACCTGGGTGTTTACCTAAAAAATTCTACTATTTCTGAAAAGATTATAGATTGTTGTTTCTATTGGGACTACATTTATGTACTGTAGACTCACTAAAATCCAATGACTTTAGAATGTGAACTAAAAACTGTCAGTAAAAGCTTCAAAAAGCATTATAAATGCTAAAAAACTAATTTCCACAGTTAAAAAACAATACAAAATTTCCTTTAACTCATTTTCAAAGTTTACTACCACCAAACTTTACTGTTATAAATATGGTAGCATATTTGTAATCAGGGGTCTGTCCAGGCCAAATTTACTACCGTTTAGCGGTACCTTCACAAATTCAACTTAAGGAAAAACCGTAGTTTCACAAAGTACTTTTTCTTAAAATTTTATTTTTGTATCCCATAAAAAACAATAAATCCATATTTTTACCACATTTTGGTGTTGATTTTTTAATATAATTTTTAATTTTCACATATAATGTCAAAAATTTTCACAAAATAGGTACCTTTCAGAAAAAACTAGACTGACCCTTGGTAATTGTACTGTCTCATTCTTCAAATTCTCAGATGCATTTAAGGACAAAGAAATACTCAAGCTAGAGAATGGGTTAAAGCATTAAATGATCAGTTTTTATTATTCATTATGAAATGTTATTAATGTTTTTTGATTGTTACATAATCTTCCTTTTATGCATTTAAATATAACAGTTACAAAATGTACACTAAAGGGGTTTGAAATCCTCAAAGCCTCTTGATTTTCAAATTATGTGGATTTTAAAGAGTCTATTATTCTTTTTATTATTTTGAAATTTCCTATTTTTGTTTAGTACTTTTACTCAATAAATTTCATTCTTTGTAGGGATGTATATATATCAGAACGTCACTGAGAGGTTGAAATAAGCAGGTTTCACGCACCTGGCCATATGTAAATAAATATTATTTATTGAGACATAATCTTGAAGAGCTAGCATTCAAGTATCACAAAATCATTGTGCTCCTCAATAAAAGTTAGGGAAAATCTTGCTAAGTCCATAAAATGTTTCAGTTTAGGGAAAATTAGTCTATTAAATAGGGCTAGGGAAATAGTCTTTCCTACAAATTAGTTAAAGGGGAAAATCTCAAACTGCTATGTTAATTAATGCATACTTGAACTAAAAATAGTTAAAAGACAGGATGTGAAATAAAGTGTGAGAAAGAGCGTTTCGTTTTAAATAATAAATTAAGAATAGGAATTAGGAATAACATAAAAAGATTAATTGAAACTTTTTATGTTACATATACACACAAAAAAAATTTTTGTTTTTTTAAAGTTCCCATTTTTTCCCCATTTACTTTTGTTTTGTTTCACACATATTGATTTTTTTTATTTGTAACCTGTACAAATATTATTATAGACTGTAAATATATTGTATATCGAATTATTTATTTGTAAATATTACATATATAATAAAATTTATTATATAAATTATATTGTTATCTGTAATTTTAATTCTTTGCATAACTTACTTATATAACAAAAAGTCACATTGTAAGTTACAATTTGAGTTCACAAATTATTAATAATAAGTTACAAACTTTAAACTCCCCTAGCTATGATTTTTAAATTTTCATATTTTATTTTTGAACCATGTTTTATTTTGCAATTCCAAATTGACTCAACATTCCCAATGCAATCATATTTTTAAAATTAGGTAATTTGATCTAGCACAAAAAAAATGAGCTGTTACCTTTTTGTTCGAACCATGTTTTATTTTGCAATTCCAAACTGACTCAACATTCCCAATGCAATCATATTTTTAAAATTAGGTAATTTGATCTAGCACAAAAAAATGAGCTGTTACCTTTTTGTTTGAGAAAATGAAACTACATTTAAAGTTTCTAATTTAATAATTAAAATGTAAAGATTATATGTATATATATCATGTGTCTACTTATTATTAATAATTTAGATTAATTGTAAATTTAAGTTATAAATGATTGAGGGAGCTCTGCTTAAAAGTTTTTCAAAAAATTTCTCTTTATTTATCTCTTGTTATTTTTATTTCCTTAAACATTTTACTTCTATACTATCTAATATAAATCTTGTATGATACTAAAAAACTATTTTAGCTGCAAAATGTTAAACTTGTTTTGCTAAAAAAAAGTATTAATATAAAAATATATATATTTATGTCAAGAAAAACTTTTCAGGCATTTTTTTATTTTTATTAAAAGCTAATAATATTGTCGAACAAACTTCTTGTTTCTAAGAATTCAAAGAAAAGAAATTGTATAATTGAATAAAAAGTGTAATTGAAAGCAGAAATACTTGGAAGGAAACCTGAATGAAAGATTTAAAATTTTACCAACTTTTTATGTTGATTATTTTTCTATGTGATCCGTAATGCATTCATTTTTTTCCGTCTAAGATATTTTAAACATTCATTGTCGTATATACTCATAAATTTTTGCTTACACATTTATAAAGCAATACTTATGAAAGCATGTGCTCTTTAGTTGGTTTTTCTTACTTTCTTTTTAATAATTTTCCGAAAATCGGATGATTTTAACAGTGTTAACTAGAGAGAATAATTTGATACAAATATTCAAAAACACTCAAATATAAAAGCAGCTACTTTTCATTCTAAAAAGAGTAAAAAAAAAAATATCTAATAATTAGACTTTTTTTTCTGTTAAGATGCTTTGACGTTTTTTTTTTTATATATATATACCTAGATGTTAAATCTTCATTTAACATCACTCATTATTTGTTGCACTATATCTACCAGAATTTATTGCATTGTTTCCATACTTATAAAAAAACACAGGTCTGTTGAACTCCTATCCATTGCTGTATTACAATTAAAAAACAAAAGAAAGTTTTTAAATTTTCTACAAAATGACTTTTGTTCTTCACTTCCATTAAATTAAAACAAGCATGGTTGCCAAATCACCCTATTTATTGCTGAAAATTGTATGATTTTTATTGTTTTAATGAAGAAGGTAGAAGTATTATGTGTTTTTGACAAGTACAAATTAATTATGCTGTACATACATTTTTCCCCAAAAATTTTTGTGATAAAAAAAACTTAATATTGTATGTTATATAGGAATAAAGAATATTTGTTTTATATTAAAGTATTTATTATACTGAAAAATAAATTCTTTAAAGGTTATATATTTATATTTTTCTAGTGTATAGTGATAGAATCAATATCAAATAAGAGAGAATAAGATACAATAGTTACATTTTATTCTTTTTGCAAAATCCTAACATTTTCCCATGAATCTAAATTGTCTTAAGGATCTTAACTTAAATAAACGGATTTAAACTTGAAAGAAAACTTAAATAATAATATTTTAACTGCATATGAGGTGATCTTTACTTGCCATCCTTGTTATGTAATTTTAAAAACCTAGTTGAAAATTATTATTAATCTCCTACATTTGTTGTGGAAGTCATAAGGGACTAGTTAAAATGAAATCCAATTTTAAACAAGCAAAGTTGAAGTTACTATGAAGTCATTATAAATTGATTTTCACTCAAGCAATTAAATTTACTAAGAAGTTTAAAAAGGGAAGAAATTTAAACTTTAAAAAAATGAGGTTTTGTTTGTGGTATAATCTTTAACGCTTAATTGCAAGGAAACAAGCTCAACATAATAAGACTGGTAGTTTAGAAGTCAGTACCATTTTATATAAAAACAGTACATTTTTTTTTTTTAATAAATAGAAAGGAAACAGTACCTTTTTGTCTTTTAGATAGCAATGACAATTGAATAAATTTTATATACATAAATCAAAATTTGTAGTGATTTTACAATGCATACTAACTTCTTAACCATAGTCTTGTCGCCTAGGGTTTGATTTCTTTGGAGCCAGCTTAAAGAAAGAACATAAACAATACCAGACTAATTATACATATAAAAATATTTAAATTTCGGAAAATTTTGACTGCCTAAAATGAAGAATAACTAAACACTTGAAGAAAAGTATTGATGTAACATTTTATGTTTGAATAGTGAAAATATTTTATTAATATAAAAAATATTACAGAACTTATAGAATAATTAGGGTTGTAACGAATAGTTATCTGGCCGAATACCAACATTATTTTTTAAAAAAATCATCAATAAACATTTTTTATGTAGATATAAGTTTAGTCATTATTGGAAAATAATCAAAACTTAGCTGTATTATTTGTTGGAGGAAAGGGAAGAAAACTTTAATAGAAATGTTTAAGATAATTAGAAATATTTAAGATAAAAGAAACTGACTAACAGCTATCGTTCAGTTGAAAAAATCAGAAATAGAAAGAAGGTATCTTCTTAATTCTTAAAACAAATGCTAAAAACAATATTTTCTGGGAAAAAATTATCCATAAAACATTAAAAGAGATAATGTCTATTAGAAATGCTTTTAAAAATGCAGCGCTATCATAAAAACGCCTATAAAAAAAAATAATAATATTCAAAAGCAAAACAGAAAAAAATAAAAATCGATCTTAATTTTTAAAATAAAATTTTAAAGCTAAACATTTCAAATAACCGTATTTTCTAGAAAAAGCGAAGATAAAGATTAATAGAAACCCTCTTAATTTCCGTGATATAATAAAAACGTCTATGAAAGCATAAGTTTTTGGAAAAGAAAAAGCGTTCTTAATTTTTAAAAGAAAATCTTAAAGCTAAACATTTCAGTTTTCAAATAACCGTATTTTCCAGAAAAAGCAAAGATAAAGACTAATAGAAACCCTCTTAATTTCCGTGTTATAATAAAAACGTCTATGAAAACATAAGTTCTTGGAAAAGAAAGAGCGATCGAAATGGGCTACAGGTGGCGTATAGCAGAACTCTTTTCCTATGGCAACACTTCACATTCACATGCTTTCCCCATTAGCGTGTGGAAAGTCATAGGCTGCGTTCCAATATTCGCACCGGTGACACTGGTTACACGAAAGCAAACTAGTCACGTGACCTCAGTTCGCACCGTAATTTAGGAACGATCGGTGCGGTTAGGTCCAGTTCTGGTTGCTATTAGCAACCAGAAGCAGACGCTCTCCTCTTTCGGAATCTTTGAGAAAAATATATTAGTGATAACAAATTTATTTTTCGTTCTATTATATTTATTTCTTGACCATTCTATTTTTAAATTACTTGTTAAAGAATATATATTTCTAGACTTTTAAAGCTGTTTCATATAATAAAGCAAAATATCATGATTAGTTTCAGTTTATCTTATTTATTTTTTAAGTTTAGTTGATAGAAAGTAAAACTTCAGTTTCTTATTACACATTTTTCCTATTTAAATGTTTATTTT
>NC_092215.1:16563429-16581315 GCF_043381705.1 Parasteatoda tepidariorum
ACACCGGTGCGAATATTGGAACGTGCCCATAGAGGAAGGAAGTACGTTAGTTTCTCTCTTGATTTTCACATAGATTAAAATATTTTAACTTGAAAAACTATATGGAACTGAGAACTACATTAAACATAGTTCTAAACAAAAGTATCACGGTTATTTTAAAAAATATTTTTGTTAAATAAAAAAGGGAAAATATCGTAGTACATTCCTATACAACTGAAAAGAGGAGGAGAAGGGCTAAAGGCATGAAACCGGTCTCTCCCCAGATGGCATATTCGAGTGTTGCGATCGCGAATTGAAACTAAAACAAAAATCGTTCTTAATTTTTAAAAGAAATATTTACCTCTAAAAATCTTAATTTAATTTTTTCACATTGCCGTATTTTTGGAAAAAAGTGACCATAAAAGAATAAAGTCTGTTTAGAAATGTTCCATTAACATGCTACGCTTTAATTAAAAAAAAAAAAGTGTTCTCAACTTTTAAGACAAAAAGTGTCGGAAAACGACGAAATTGACTTGTTTCAATATAATTTTTAAAAAATCAGCATTACAAAACTCATGGTTGAGTATAAAATAAAACAAATTAGAAATTGACCACCACTGGGATTCGAACCCTGAACATCCTGCTTTGCGAAACTTACTCGCGCTCAGCTGTACCAACCAGGCCACGCCACAAATAACACGGTGTTCCAACGAACATTTAACTTAATGTACACTCTACCGGTCAGTCAAATAAAAAGGTTTTGGGCCCCCGAATTGCTCTATAAAAATTTTCTTTGGTACATTTGTTCGGCCCATTGAACCCTATTTTCGGGCCGAGTTTGAACATTATAGGTTAATATTAAAGGGAGTTACGTGGTTTTGACGTGTGCGTGCCGACCCGGTCCATTTCCGACCATTATATACAATATTCGCATCTTTAACTAAGAAAGATACTTGTTTTTATTTGTAGAACGCATTTTATTCACACTAAAATATTGAAAAAATAATATTAAGTAAATTATCCCGAATTTATCCTTTTTTTTACCCCTTATTCGCCATTTCCTGAAGAAAAAAGAATTTTTTTTTTATATGGAACACTTATAAATATCGAAAATCACATTAAGAAATTAATATAAAATAAAGTAAACAAAAAAAAAATTAGAAATTGATCACCGCCGGAATTCGAACCCAGGTCATCCCGCTTTGCGAAACTTACTCGCGCATAGGCCTACCAACCAGGCCACGCCATACACGGTGTTCCCACGAACACTTAGCAGCCAGTCAGTCAAAAGCCCATTGGGGGCCCTCTAATTGATCTATAAAACTTTCCTTCGGTACGATTGTTCGGACCATTGAACCCTGTTTTCGGGCCGAGTTTGAACATTATAGGTTAATAATAAATGGAGTTACGTGGTTTTGACATGTGTGTGCCGACCCGGTCCATTTTCGGCCATTTAAAATGGGGCATATATGTACCATTGGACAAATCATTTAGTTGAACACTAGTTTTTTGTGACATTTTATTTAATTTACAGAACTTACAGCTTCAATTCATCATCGAAACATATATGATTAACATTTTAAATATGATTGACATTAATCGAATTGAAATGATTTTTAAAAAGTCGAATCTGTCAATACTCGTCTCAAGTGAAAAAACTGGTGTAGCGTATCTACCACTACAAAATTACAACTACAATTCACTAGTATATAAGACATGTTAACTCGACTCTATGTCGGGGTACCTTTTCATAGATGAAGGTTGACATGGTCAATATCTACGCTCCCCACATTGGTGACCCGGGCGTGATGTGAACACGCCTACCTTGGCAAAAACGCCCACTTTGATCTGGATACGCCTACTTCGTTGGATGGTCCACATTGAACAGTTGACTTGCTACTTGTGACTGCATCATTATCCACCTCCTCACGCAGTTGCTACTCAGTCTCATCTCGATCACACACAACGTTGGCTTGCATACACTCGACTGCTAACGGCAACACAGGAGCGACTACAACCGTGAAGTTAATACTCCTCTCACATTCAGCACTCAAAAAAATACGGTGATCTTAATACAGCTCTCCCGGCTTCGCACAAAACAGCAATGAATCAACTAGTGGCATCCATTCATCGAATTCTATCATAGCTATAATTCTGGTGGGGGAGTACTGTAGCGTATCTACCACTACAAAATTACAACTACAATTCACTAGTATATAAGACATGTTAACTCGACTCTATGTCGGGGTACCTTTTCATAGATGAAGGTTGACATGGTCAATATCTACGCTCCCCACAACTGGCATAGTTTAAAAATTTCTCAACAGAAAGAATTTACTCCAATTGAATTACTAATATTTCATATATGTCTTCAGGATCCTTGGCAATAACAGAAAAACAAAATTAAAGAAAAATATATCACAGTGTTCATAAAAAAGATATTTTTCGAAACTGTGCTTTTACGCACCTTTGGCCAAGAAATGGATTACCTTAATTTTTTTTGTTAGTCTAACAAAAGTGTGATTAATGCTTGCAATAAAAAATAGTTTATCTTACAAAAAAAAGTTTTTAAACTAAGAAATGCAGGAGTAATAGTGATACAAAGTAAAAAATTTGATATCAAATACCAATTTATATATCATACATGCTTTATAGTTAACATAATTTTTTGAACTACGATTTATAGTTAAATTACCTACCAATGAAGAATATCACATCATAATAGTAATTAATTAAAAAAAACTTACTTCTTATAAGAATCGCTATATTTGACTTTAAAATCACTTGAATATGAATCTGATGCATGATTTCTAATCACTAGAATTGCAATGCATAGCTTTTGAATCTCGTACAGGGTGCGTAGCCAGATTTTTCAACAAAAAATAAACTTTTTAAGCTCTCAAGAAATACTTTTAATTACTCTCCAGAAAAATTATAATTAGGATCTGTACGGTAATAAAAATTATTTTTTTCTATCGTTTAAAGTTCTTAATGTATAAACATAAAATGAATAAAATTCAAAAACATTTTCAAAAACTTTATATAATGATTATAAAATAGCTAGTTTCTGATAAATATTGCAGAGAAAATTGTGACAATCATGCATTTCTTGCAATTTNTTTTTTTTTTTTTTTTTTTTTTTTTTTTTTTTTTTTTTTTTTTTTTTTGTAATTTAAAACGACAATCAACATGGCAAAGAAAAAATCTCTTTTTAAAAGATGGAAAATTAAACGCTTTTTACAAACCCCGAAAAAAAAAGCACCCTTAATCACTTTTTAAAAACGCTAAGCACCCTGTCGTATAAATAGAAAAATCGATGCTTGATATTACAAACGCTCAGATACGAATTGCAATATTGAATTTTAAAGATGCCTTTAGCATCCAAATAAGAGTCTCGGTGCTGCCATCTAGTGTGGCAGAAACTAGACGTTCAAATTAACATGGCCAACGGTATCTCAAACCTTTGTGGTGGTCCTGAAAGAGTGGATACCACTTCTGGAGAACGCACTAGGTCTGCTCATGCGTGCGCACTTGTGCAGCTCATTGGAAATTTAAAAAATTGAAGATGCGTGAATAGGAAACGCAACATTGGATTTTAAAAAAGCGTGAATACCAATCACGATATTAATTTTAAAAACGCATAAATATAAACCGAGATATTGGATTTTTAAATCGTGGAAATACAAATCGCAAGGTGTAAATTTTGAATCAGGTAAATTCGCGATCGCAACACTCGAATACGCCATTTGGGGAGAGACCGGTTTCATGCCTTTAGCCCTTCTCCCTTTCCTCTCCTCCTCTTTTCAGTTGTATAGGAATGTACTACGATACTTTCCCTTTTCTTAATATTTTTCCTTTTTATTTAATCAAAATATTTTTTAAAATTTCCATGATACTTTTCTTTAGAACTATGTTTAATGCAGTTTTCAGTTTCATATAGTGTTTCAAGTTGAAAGATTTTAATCTATATGAAAATCAAGAGAGAAACTAACGTACTTCCTTCCTCTATGACTTTCCACACGCTAATGGGGAAAGCATGTGAAGTGTTGCCATAGGAAAAGAGTTCTGCTCTACGCCACCTGCAGCCCATTTCGATCGCCAATATGAAAATAGATATTTGATATTAGCGGAATCCGACACAATTCCAAATATTCAACATAATCCGCCAAACCAAGAGTTTCCGAGAAACAATGGTCTTAAAATACACAGAATTCCGCGAGATTCGCAAAAAATTAAATGCATTGCTCTTTTTTATTAGACCCATAAGGATGGGGGGGGGGGAATGGAATTCTGCCAATATAACGCGAATTCGTATAATCCGCAATATATCTGTAGAAAACCATGAACGTCACTGTGGATAATATGACAAAATTATTTCTGGGCATCAGCCAACGCAAGATTCATAATCATCTCACGATGAGGTAAATATTTATATTGAAAATTAACAGCCTGAACAGAAGGAAATAAACTCCACTTCTTTCCAGTTGTGTATTGTTAATGTCAACATGGTTGCAGTTCGAAAATAAGTTAGTTTCCGAAATGATGTGCCATTGAGAAATAACACTAAAAATGATGTAGAATAATTTCCACAAGACACAAAATAAAAATACAGTGTTTAAACTATGCCTGACTAAAGTTAATTTAATAAAAGTTACTTTTAAAAAGACTGAATCATTTAACATCAATTATTTTTGAATTTTTATGCATTCCCATAGATGTCAATATCTGCAAATTTCCTGTTTTAATAAAACAATAATGTTTTTACAACTTCACAGACATTTCTTTAATTTTGCCAGTATTTTTTTAAAAAAAAACATCAAAAACATTTAAGAAAATCTTCTGAAACTATTATACATATATATATGATCCAACTATTTTTATGTCATAGTGCTCAAAATAATTTTAATTCAGATTTGTTAAATCTAAGATCAAATAATGGAACATAAATTTTGATATCAGAGGAAAAAATTAACTTAAAAAGTATTAAAAAATAACAGCTATTTTTATTCAACAAAACTGTATTTTTTACATTTCATACAGTCATTACTCATAAAGGACATTTTTGATTTTAAGGAAAGTTTAATTTCTTCAACTCCAAAACAAAATTTCAAGATTTAATGAAATTATGTTATTTGACAATCTAAAAAGATAATTCAAATACACAACACAAGAGTTCAGTCCATTATACAAATCATCCAATTGCAAAACTTTAAAAAATACAGTAGTAGTTATTTTTTTTTATAAAAATAACTTTTATAACAAAGGGAATTTTCAATTGAAAAAGAAAGTATAGAACAGAAACTAGATTAATGCCAAAATGTAACAGAGCTAATACTAAATCAATAACAGTTATTTTTTCTTAGAAGTTAAAAAATCTGAATTGCACTTATGAAGCTTTGCAACTGCCATAAATGCTGTGGAGATGGGGAATTTCAGTAGTGAATTGATCCATTTTTAAAATTGATAAGTGTTTTGCGTCATTTATAGTCATTTAAGAAACATATTTAAATAAGAGAACAATGTTTGCAACAGTATTTATATCTGGAGGTATAAAGTAACAATTCTAAGACAGAAGAAATAAAGAACACAAAAAATTTCAAATATATATTTATTAATGACGTAAAGGACAAATTCTAGTGTAAAATAGTAATACAAAAAGAAACACATTAAAACAATGTTTTGAGAAAGTATGTATGAATATTAAGTTTTAATGAACTTTCCTCAATTTCTCTACAGCATAAATTTCTAACTGACAAATTCTGATAACTTTAGTGAGTCATTTAGTTTAATTATCTACCAAATAAGCTATCAGTATAATTAATTATGAGATTATCATTTTAGGAGACAAAAAGACTGTATAAATAATATAAAAAAACAATTGAAATTTTTTATAACTTACACTATGATACAATTAAAGTTTATTCTCTATAATAAAAATATGGAATTTTTTAAAAATGTATACAATATATATAGTTTCCATAAGAGACTTATAGTAAGGCATTCATGCTTTTTTTTTTCTATAGGGCAATGTTAAGTCCATAAGAAAAAAATATATATTCTGACACAAATACCTGAATAAATTTGTAGCGTATCTACCACTACAAAATTACAACTACAACTCACTAGTATATAAGACATGTTAACTCGACTCTATGTCGGGGTACCTTTTCATAGATGAAGGTTGACATGGTCTGTAACTACTTTCCCCACAAATTCAAATGTTTAAACTTTTTTATAATGAAGATATAACAATATATTTCACATTTTTATAATATTTAATAAGTTAGGTTTCAGAGTTATAAAATTTATAAAAAATCCAACTCTATCAAATGCAAAAACCTATTATTTGTGCATTTTTTGAAATATACTACAACTGAAGTAGAAAATAATGCGAAAAATAAACATTCCTCTTAACATGTGTTTACATTAAAGTACACATGACCAAAAAATTAAAAGGAATGTCCTATACTCATATTTTCTATTACAAATAATAAGTCCAAAATTCTAATATATAATAGAAAATCAGAAGTACATTGCTACTATACAGTTTTTGTTTGTTTGAAGAATTAATTAAGAACTTGTAGCTAACGAAAACCTGTTTTCCTAATTTGATAATTAAAAAAATTAAGACTTAGAAAACATCACTAGAATTATATTACAATTCTAAATCAATCATAAAATATATAAAATAGAAACTTAATCATAATTCTCAAAAAGAAAAACAATAAAAAATAGTTTTAAATGTTGAAATATTTGTGCCAGAGTATCATGCATTCTTATAGACTAAACAAAGTGAATGAAAACAAGGTATATGTTCTTCTGCAACATTCTGTAAGTATAACATTTATTTTAAACTGATCAAATATTATACTTAGCTATCTTGATATTTTTACAAAAACTTTAAGCAAAATCAAACTTTGTTACAGCCTCAATCTCACATAAAATAAAATTTTCTAAAACATTTGCAAGACAGACATGTACAAACAACAGAAGGAGTGCCAAGAATCCAACTCCTGATTTTTAAAATATTATTAGTTAAGAAATACTGCAGATACAAAGAAGCATGCACAGGCATGAGGCAGTCATAAACTTGGTTTTCAAAAGGTTTGGAGGTTAGATTTTCAATGAGAATAGTATTCTTTAGCCATTTAACATATGGGTATACCACCACAAGCGACCAAGACAATAATTGAAAAAAACATGTTGATCAGACATTTGATAACCTATTACTTACTTGAAGAAAAAAGCCCAAGTCAACATACAAGCATGGTTATTGATATATTGCATGAAGCTATGATCTTAAATTGAGCTTTTTTTTTAAAGCAAAAAGGTGACAAACAATTAAACTACTCAGGTAAATCAACTAATTTTTCCAATTACTGACTTGGTCACTTTTGGCAATATGCCCACAATATGTGTGTAAAAATATCAAGAGTATAATTATATACTGTTAATAAATAATTATGAGCATAAAGTTTTGGTCTTAAATACTGGTGCATTAATTTTAAACATTTATATTTAATATTTAAGCATTTTGCCCATTCATTTAGTGTTTGTATAATTATCAAACTTTTAATTAAAATTTAAACATATTTTTATAAGGCATATCTAAAAATCTAACACAACAGTATTTTATAGAAAATATAAGCTACATTGCAAATTTATTTATATGCGACAATTTTATTAAGAACATTCTACAGCCTGACAATTCACATAAAAAATATTAGCTAATAATCATATAACATTATCTTTAAACTCTTCACAATAAACTTTACATAGTTTTAAACAGACTGACATTTGTAATGAAGAAAATATAAAAGATAAATTTTTTAATTAGACAACAATTTGTGACACTTTAACTTGAAAATATATTTGTTATTAATTTATAATACAATGAATAGTTATTTTTTGCATCAATAATAAAAGAAATACTATTTATAATTGTATACTAGATTTAGATCAAATATTTAAGTATTCATAAACTCTGACTAATTATTAATTTATAATCAACTACTTAAAAGCTTTGAAGTGTGTATTTATTAAAATAAGTATCATTAGCAGCTGTAAGACAACTCTAACTATTAAACTAGCACTGATGTAAAGTTATTTTAAAAGTTGAAATTAAAAAAAAATAATAATGAACAATTAAAATTCGTAGGATAGATGGTTAAGTAGGGAGATTTTTTTTATTACTTCAATAGATTTGAATAAATTCACAAAGTCAACTAACACATTAGAAAGAGAATAATGCAAATTTCAATACAAAGAAAATTTTATAATTTTGAAATTAATATTGGTTTCTTATTACTTCAAACAGAAGTAAATGTAAACTATACAAATCAATACTCTCAACATATGACAACAATCTCACAACACAAACATTAAATATTGCTTAAAATAGCTCATATAAAAGTAAAAAAAAGGCAAATATAGAGCACAAGACACAACCTTTGACAGAGAAATTCAAGGCATTTAGTTTCAAAAGAATCTTATTCTGCTTTAAATAATTTCAAAAAATAGACAAAAATATCTGACCGATACCTTTGAATTCTGGTGTAAATTTGGAAGAAGAAAAAAAAAACTAAAGTTGTATTTCATAACTCTTTAGTTTTTTTTTTAATACAAAAATCATTTTAGTTTTTAAATAAAATAAAGAAAAATAATTTTGTACCGAATTTGTTTTGGTACCAACTGGATTTTATTTCTTCTTTTTTAACTAATAAAAAAGTAAAACAGTTAAATTTAATTAAAATTTTTGAAAATAAAAAACTTATGCAACTAATTTCAACCAGGAACATTACAAAAGTTTCAAGACTAGACACATAACTTGGTAAAAAAATGGGGGAAAAGTTTAAAAACAGTGAATCAAAGTTTTAAACTAAATGCCTCATTCCTGAAGGAATTCACAATAAATTTTCATTCATCTTAACTATCATGTGGAAAACGAAATATATTTTAAGACAAACAAGAATGAGATAAAATACAAATCCTTAAATGAAAATGTTTCACATTTAAGCAAAAACCAAAATGTTTTTGAGTTCCACTGATAAGCTATAAACGTTAATAATGAAAGTAGTAGACTTTTAAACCTCAAGCAATAGATATTACAATATTGTTGAAAAAAATAGAAAAACATTTCAAAGCAGATAAATAGATAATAGAGAGAAAATATAGTTTAAGCCTCACATAAAGAAATGCTCGATAAGATGCTAGCCTTCTGAATAGAAAAATAGGCACCATAGTTGAATACTGAAGCAAAAACACGATTTAACTATTTTTTCATGCACATTTCTTTTCGTATCAGGCATTTCATATAGATATCATATAGTATATTTGATAAAATAAAGTTACACGAATATGGCAACAGTTAGTTAAAGGGCAGTAAGATTCGTTGTTTATGTCTGCAAACAGATTGTAGCATCAAAAGAGAAATACCTAAGCTCAACAACATTTGCAGTTTTTCAGAAAAAAAGTTTATAAGGTATTAATGAAGTACTAGAATTGGGTGATTAAGTGCTTAGTATTTACATACGGAGTTGATTGTTGGAACTTGGAATTCTAAGTATATTTCACAGCATCTTTTTAGAGAAGTAACTATTATTTCGTGATATTACACTTTCAGAAACCATAATTTTTGCAATAAAATGTATACAAACATGTAGGCAAACAGAACCTTAATTAAAACACCTAAAAAGAATATATGTTTTGATTATCTTCAAAAATGTATTTAGTACTTTTTTAAAGCTAACCAATATTTTCTAGCAAAGTATTATTGATAATAAAATTTTCAAACCAGATTTGGCATGTAAAAAATATGTAGCTCAAATAAGATCAAACAAATTATATTGCACCAAGAGTTAAGTAATTAAATGAGTTAGAACAATAATTTAATATGGAATAATAAGACTGGAAAATTGTACAAAAAATGTAATGCATTTAAGACAGTGAGAAATTATATATATTTTTTAAAAATCCTGTACAAAAATGGGGGAAAAAACCCAACTCAATCCCAATTTTCTTAAAATAAATTTTTCTCAATTAATTCTGCACATATTCTTTAGCCATTCTGCAGTAATCTTGAGTAAAATCAGTTCCTTCCACAGGGTTTGCACTTTTCTTAAACAAGTGACTATATTGTAATAACAAAGTAACAATATTGTAAAACAAGTGACAATATTGCAATATAAAAGTTATAGATTTCTTTTTATTAGTTTTCACTTTAAATTTAAAAATTCTTTTTCTTTGATTTTGCAATTAGACATACTTATTTTGAAATACTAAGCTTTGAATACAAACAATTTAAAATATATCTTACGTTCCTAGTTTAGCAACTACATTTACGTTTTTTAAGGATCCTCTGCTCCAGTATAAGAGATATCTGTCAATGCCTGAATGAGAAATGTTTTTGCCTTCCGTGTAAAAATGTGAAAAAGAATATTGTTGCTTTTAGATTAAATATCTTGATTCAAGAATTAACTTTAGTTAACTATATAATTAGCAAGTTTTAAGTTATTTTTGACTTGTTAGAAATTTCAAACAATTTAGTTTAGAACAAACAGTTAACATAGCATTCATAATTTTAATATGACAAAGTTAGAAACTAAGATATTACATAAGTTTATGGCACTCATTAACAATGATCATTTATAGATTGAAATAACTATAAAAAAAATTTTCAAGCTCACTGTGAATTCACTTGAAAATTACATCACTTTTTGAATGGATTTATATAATTGTCAACATAACAATTGGTGATTACCAAACCAAGTTTTACGTACACATTTACTTCATTAATGAAAATAATTACTATGCAAAATGGTATTTTAGAAATAGCTGTAAGGTAGTGTGAAAAAAAAATAGATATTTAAAAAAAAATCTTATTTAAAATTTTATGGTCACCTTACCTGTATACAATTTACTATTATGTTGCAGCATTCAACCCTTTAACTGCTATACTACAAGGGCAATTTGTACAAAAAGCTTCGTGCCAAGCACAGCCTCACCAATGAGTAATATGAGAGAAAACTGGGTTTTTGTACAACCAGCATGTATCCCAAACTGAGTTCAAGATCAATAGCTAAGGGTTAAAACAACTGTAAAATTTAATGCATGGTATATATACCTTAGTAAAATAGAATTAAAAATTAGGAAAACAGTTATAATCTAATATTTTGGCACATCAACATTGCTCAAGCAGTTTTTCTTATTTCGGTAAAGTCGAGCAAAGTAATATTATAGGATCTATTTTAGTATGAAAGAGTTATGAAAAGTATTATGAAAAACTTAATTTTTAAGCAGACCTTTAACTGAACTATTTTTACTCACGTTTCAACAAAACTAAAAAAAAATTTAAAAAATGACAAAAAGTAAAATATTTAACAATTCAAAAAGTTGCTAAAGCAAAAAAAAAAAAAAAAAAAAAAAAAAAAAAAAAAAAAAAAAAAAAAAAATAATAAAATAAAATTAAAAAAAAATCAAATTCCGTAAATAAAAATATAAAGGCTACTTAAAACAGGTTAATTAAATGAGGATAGTTAAAAAAATTTTATGAAAACTCTCATCTAATCAATTTATCTAATGCAGTTAAAAACATTTAAATAATAAGAAAAAGAAAGCATTTAGAGAAATGTTAAAATAAACGAACATAAAAATATAATACTTACTATGAAATACTAATAATACCCTTAAAAGAAAGACGAAAATCTTTCATATAGCAATGTTTAAAGTCTTACTGAAGAAAGAAACTAATTTTTAAGTTAGACTCAAACAATTCTCTTTTATACGAATAAAATGTTAATATTATTGTTTCTAAGTAAAATCATTTAAAACACTAGATATTGTCAGGTATTTTAAAACACAGGTTACTAAAAATCATAAGCAAAAACTAACAAATTTAAATTACTGAGGAATATGAAAAACATTTTATAACAAAAGCAAAAATATAAAATGAATTATTTTTAAAATTAAAAAAATTTCCTAAATTTAAAAAAATAAAAATTCATAATTAAAAAAATAGCAAGACATTTGGAAGTATGACACGACAAAAAGTTAACAAAATTGAGGTTATCGAATTAACTTAAAAATACTGTTACAATACTAAGATGAAAAAAAAATCATACTAATGAAAAATAGTTGGCATAGCTCACACAATGGAAAATACTAAATATAGTATCACAGTATATAGGTACTCATACCAATAAATAACATGGATCAGGCACAATGATCCAGTCTTGCTTATCAAGCAGAGTTAAAAGTCTTATCCAGTTCAAAATGTTTGATGAATGAATGAAACTGTATATAGTGGTAGATGGTACAATGAATGCAGAAAACTAATAATTTTCCATTTTGATGTTTGAACTAAGAGCTTTAAATGGAAAATGATAAACATGAAAATTTGTAACTAAAAGCACTAAAAAGAAATGCATACTCATGGGAATTTTTACAAGAGTACAGAAGGCACCTTTATTCTTTTTTCATACTGTGAAATAAGTAACATTATAAATAATATTGCCACTCATTATATAGGACTAATACTTTGTAACTCTCTGGCAGCTAAATATGTAGAAAGTCACTTTTAGAGCTGTATTCTTCTCTGCATAGCAAATCAAGCATTCCAATATCATTAGATAAGGAAATGGCATATCAAGAAGAAACTTTTCTCCAAAATTGCTTACTAACACGACAGCAAGAGAGTTAACAAGTTTTCAATGTACAATTTATATTATGTAACAAAATATTAAGAAAAATATATAATGATATTTTCCAGCAAACCATTACAGTTTTTTAAGAATGAAATATTTAATAACAATTATTAACTTTTATAAAATATTATTTATTTTAATTGTTAATGTAAATAACATACTTAAATATGAATACATATTATATATACAAGTGAAATGTTCAAAACAATTTTGTTTCAATTTTACAAAACAGCAAATTAGTGCACAGCACAACATATAAGATGGTTCATGCCTAGGGAATTTTAGGGATTTATTATAGGAATAAAATACAAAAACATACCATAATGATAAGGACAGAATTCAAAATGATTATAATTTTTAATTTTTGTAAAATTCATAATTTTGTATTTCTATAATTTTGAGTTCTAGGACATTTTGCTGTAAGGATTTTTATTTTTTGTGATATTAAAAAATTTGTATTTTCATTATTCTGAGTTCTAGGACATTTTGTGTAAAGATTTTTTCTCAATTCCTCAGTTTGAGGTAATTTTTCTTAAATATGCGAAAATTTGGGTGAAATTTTGATTGGACAAGATCATGAGAAATTTGCAAAATCTAGAGGATTTTGTAGCTGCGTATGTTTTTGTGAAATTGAACTTAGAAAATTACATAGAACTGGAGTGCAAAATTAAAATCAGTTTATAAAAGTTTAATCAAAACAAAGATAATGAGTATTAAACAGGTGCAATGTGAAGTTAACAAAATGATAAAAATAGAGCATGATCTTTTGAAACAAAAGTTAATGACAAAATATAAATAACAAATGCGGTATTGCCACATGAACACAAAAGTACTAATGACTAACGTGCAGTTTTAACATATTTTTAAATTTTACATAAATTCAAAAGCATATTAAACAAGCTTTGTACTCCAGAAAATTGCCTACTGTGAAAGCAATTGAAATATTAATACAACATTTGCACGTAAATTAAGACATAGAAATATCTTAAATGTTTTATAACAGACAAGACACGTTAGTTATGTTATTCTAAAACAAAAACACAGAAAATCTTCATAATATATTTAACTAAATTTTATGAAAATTTTTTACAGATAATATTTAGAGCATCAACCAAATGAGAGTACGTATAACTAAAAATATCTTATTTTATACCATTATAATAGAAAAAAAAATAACAGGGTATAAATATTATACCATAAAATATCAAATCAAAACAGTTAAGTAAAGCATTTAAAGACTCTGTTTTTATTTGCACAAAAGTCTTTAAATATTAGTAAACTTTTACTTAAAGAAAAGATTTCAAATTATTCCTAATCAAAAGTACTTAAGATCTATTTACTAATAATTTTTTTCACATGAAAATGTGTATGAATAATTTAACTAGCTAATCTTAACAGTGTAATAAAAAACTTTTAAGTTCCTTGAAAGGAATAATGTTAGTTTGTTATAAATATCAGAAAACACAACTATAACAGAGATTCAAAGACTAAAGTGGAAAACAAATTTACACATGAACAAATGTTAATGATATAAAAAGTAGTTTATATGATATGTATTTTTCTAACGATGCCAAATAACAATTTTTTTAAACAATTTAAACAGCAGAACTAACACAGTAACAGAAAAATTACAGAATAGAACTATTTTTATGCCTCAAAAATTATTCTTTAACAAAAGATTAGGCCTCTGAAGGAAATAATAGCCTCGTTCGTTCATTACTTTGTTCTGCAGATCCATTAACAGCATTTTTCTTTTTATCATTTACACCATCTTGTATCAAATGTTCACAGACTTCAATTGAATCACAATGTTCATCTTCAACAACACTATTTAAGTTATGAGGCATATCAATCATTGGAATTTCTGAAGTATTTAGAGCATTTACTTTTGATAAGGACTCTTTACTTTTTTGTTTTTTTAAAACACAATCAATTCCTGAGACTCCAGGACGACTTATACAGCCCACTTCCACACTGGCACGCCTTGTTACAGCATCATTATCAACAGATGCAGTTCTGTTCACAAGAGGACTCGACTGAATCCATTTTTTATTAAATTGGGAGGAATTATCACTATTGGAACTAGAACATGCTGGCAATCGATTTAATGATCCAGATTTAGGAATCCAGACACTTTGATCCCAACATGTGTTGTGAAATATTTCTATTTGTTCAGGGTCTAACTTATGGTGTCTTTCCATTAATGTAGCTCTATAAGCAGCTAAGTACACAGCCCAATGAATTTTCATATAAAGTATTTCTGTTATGGCCACTACAGTATAGTCAGGATTGAAGGTTTTTAAAGTTGGATTCTCAGTTGTTACAGCTGATGCAACAGATATACTTGATAAACTTTGTCCACGTGCTTGTTGTGATGAGGCATCTAAAAATTTAAGTGGTTTGAATCAATTTTATACAAGTATTGAATATACTTCTAATTGAAATACCTCATTTATATATGAATAGAAAATAATATACCATAGGGTATGAATTAGTACATTGAATAAATATAAATTAAAGGCAGAAATTATTTCGTCCTTGAATTTATCAGATCTTAATCTAGGTTTTTAAATATGGAAAATTCCATACAAATTTGCAAATGCTGAATAAACTTAAGAGGAACTATATCGAATAGCAATAATAGTTTTAGATCAATTACACTATTATAACTGCCAAAATTTATGCTTTCTATTTATGTCTTGCATTTTTAAATTTAATTTTAATTGATTTGGACCATCACCATTAATGAAAGAATTAGACATGTAAATAAATATATGACATTAACCTGACAGTATAGTGTGTTCAAGCTACCACAAAATATTAAATATATTTATACTTATAACTGTAATTCAATTGTCATTATAATACCACTGGGGGAAATCCTCCTTGGAAGAATTAAAAGTTGGCAAGTATGCACTATCTTTTCTATGTAAGAATAATTATCGCAGGTCTAGTTGAACCTCAAAAATTTCATTTGCTCATTTATTAATTGTAAAAATGCCTTATATGATAGTAGTTGATGAAATTAAAACACTTGTTTCAAGTCAGATATTTCAGATTAAAAATAAAATGAAATTTAGTATCTTTTCTTTTCATCAATATTTCAACTTTTTTAATTATCATATGTGTATTTGAATTCTAATAAACATTCTAACGATTTAGTTAAAATATAATTAATATTTTTTATATTCTGATACCATAGACACCAGCAGAAAAAAACTGCAGGTCCGTAATACCACCATTGGAATTTTACATAAAAAAATAGCAATAAAGTTAAGATTTTGATCAAGGACTGAAATTCAGCAGATTAGATTTTTACATTAAGTTTTATCACTTCCTTCACACATAAAATTACCATGATTGTCATAGAAATATGGAACTGTAATATAGAACGAGCTTTATCTCCAGGTGTATGCATGAATCATGCAACTATAAATTAAAATAGTCCTAATTTAAAACTTTTATTATTATTATTCGAACAAGTTTATGGATAGTAAAAGCAACATCCACACAATTATAAAATGCTGAGAAAATTTAAAAAAAAGTACCACTTGAAAAACTTACAAATCCCAGAACTTATATGAAACTTGAAATAATGCTAAATTTCAAATAAATAATTTGTTACAAGTTGTTATAAACAGTAATATTGTTGTACAACAATAGACATTCTTATAAAAACTAAAATAAATATATAAATAATATAATATGCTTTTCATAATTTACTCTGAAGTTCAAAAAAAAAAAAAAATTACGTAGGATAAAAGAAATTTGATTTTAATTTACTTTCAACCATCCAATTTTTTTTTTTACATTTAAGGATTAACATAAGTGTAAAATTTAAGGATTAACTTATGAGAGACAAGATAAATAAATTTATTATAATCAAGATAAATTCTGCATATTTCAATTTATATATCAAATAAATGTACCAGTTTTTAAATATTATAATTAATATCCATTGATACAAGGTATTTTTAAATTAAATATTACAAAAAGTTCAATGCTTCATAAGATAAAAAAAAACTAGTGTATTTTACAAGTTATTAAAATAAAATTTATGCGTGTCATTAAGGTAAAATATTACTTCATTCATAAGAAACAACAGTTATAGCTTACAAATCTAATGAAACCATAATGTTAAAATAAACAAACCTGGGCTAACAGTAACTGTGATTGCAGGTATTCCAAAGTAGCTAAAAGGCCCAGTTTCAAAAACTAAGTTTTCTTTACAAACAGTCACACGACATCGGCCTTCCAAAATAAGCACAAAATAATCAGCTGGTTTACCAGCTTGATACAATATACCATTAGAATTCGGACCATCCTTTACTTGTTTTGACTTGAAGAATATATTTTGGGTAAGAAGTCTTTTCAGTACTGTTTCAGAAAGGTAATTATTCCTGAAGGGTTCGATTGCTGAAAATAAGTAATGGCACAAGTCAATATTTAAGAAAGAATATTAGTTATTCAACCTTAAACTCTCCTTTTCAACAATTCACATTTTTATATCATAATCTCTTAAAGAATCGAAAACAGACATACATAAAACAGTAGCTACAACAGTTTACAGTGCAAATAATGAAACAATCTTAGTTAAAAAGCTTTAAGGCAAATAGTATATTTGGATATGTAGTGACTGGAAATTTAGATTCAATAAATGAAACAAAGATTCACTGTGGTTTGATTCGCAATGAGGACATAAATAAAACATTAGAAAAAATCTGGCAATTAGAGAATGTAGAAGAAACAAAAACTAAAAGTAAAGAAAATTTAATTTGTGAGGAACAATTTGCAGATACACATTTTAGAGTTAAGGAAGGGAAATATGTTGTTTCAATGCCCCTAAAAGAAGATCCCTGTGATGCCAGAATTGGCATACACATATTTATTTTCTATCTTTTAAAATATCTTTCATTACTTAGGCGGATTTTTATTAATAGAATTATATTTAAAATAAATCACAAACTTAATCTTTTTAAAACAAACATAAAATATTTATTTCTTCTCTTCCAGATCAATGTAACGGATATTTTTTTATTTCATTACTAATGCAGACTTATATATTCACTGTCGCCTTTAATCGAAAACAAAAATCTATTTATAACTTTTTATTCTAATTTTCCAACGGCTAAATGTTTCGGTTGCATGGTTGTAATAATTCACATAAATTTGTTGGCGACTCGTGATCGCCAAGGTATTATTTTAA
>NC_092215.1:16583601-16597415 GCF_043381705.1 Parasteatoda tepidariorum
AATATTTTGTTTTTGATTGATTAGATATCATTCTAATACTAAAACATTATTGCCCGAAAAATAATGTTATTTAATTTCTGCTTCTTAGATTCAGATCATTTTAATCTCTGTTTACCTTGGGGGTCTATTATACGGAAAAATCGATTATCCGGACTTCGGAAAGTCCCGCCGATTCCGGATACGCGACTTTCCACTGTATATTTGTCACAAATAGTTTTTCTCTTAAGAAAGTAAGCTATTTTATTCAATGAAAGTGCATATTAAATAGGGTTAATCCAAACAGTTACTCATGAATATTTTGTTTAATCAAAACATAAATAAATTGTGAAACATTATTATATATATAAAAAAAAATATTCTATTGATTTGAACAATGCAATTGTCGAGTATTTTTTAAGTATTTTAATTTTTAAATAAGTGTCCAACTGAGCTAAAAATAAATTCATGAAATTCAAAATAAGAATAATTGAGCATTTTTATATAAGATGACAAAATTTTCCTTCATTAAAATGAAGTGAATTTTTATAGATGCAGTAAAAAAAAAAAAAAAATAACTTTTATCTTCTTGAATATAATATACAGCCATGATAGTATAAATGTTAATACAATGCATCAAGTATGCAAAAATTCAGGTTAGAATCCTGATCATAGGCATGCTATAACATTAATTCAGAAGTTGATAGGGTTAATAAAAAAAAAAACTATAAAATTATTTTACCTTGAATTTAATACTAGATAGCTGTGATAGTATAATTGTTAATACATTGTGTCACAAAAATTCAGGTTGGAATCCTGATCACATGCTTTCTAGATCATATTAATTAGTTCAAAGGTTTAAAAAAAAAAAATGTTAAATAAAATATAGATATACATGCTGCATTTTTAGATAATTTTGCCTCTGAAATAAAAGAGATGATTTTACCTCTTGAAATATAAGAGATGAAAATTTTGCCTCTTGAAATATAAGAGATGATAATTTTGCCCCTTATGAAAAAGGGATGACTAAACCTAGGTAAATAATGTAGCAGTCTGATCAACTGTTTACTTAGAACTGAAATAAAAGCTCATATTTTTTTTTTTGAATTATATGCTCATGCTCAGTATGTTTCTAATAATAAACTAAAGAATTTTATTGACACTTATAGACATTTGATATTAACAAACATTTTATTAACTTATAATAAGAAATATAGAATATGATAAGATAAATTGCACTTATATGTTTAAATATTTTGAATTGTATAGGTATATCAATGTGGAAAAGAATTAAGTATAAAAAATAAAAAAAATTTTTTTTTTGGGTAAATGAAATGATTTTGCAAATTATGTTGTTTGTTACTGATAAAGTTTTCTCAAAATCGAGAGAAATTAGAATATCCTGTCCAGGTGATGACAATGCTCAGCTAATTTTACATCAACATAAGATTTAATAACATGAATATCGAAAATATATATTTGAAGTATAAATTTATGTCATAAATTTTTTTTAATAATTTTGCTTTAATATTTAACTATACATAAGTGTATATTAATATTTTGTTTCTTGAATATATTATGTTTCAATGCATAAATTTTTTTGTAACACGGGGGAGATCCATTAATTTAAAAAAAAAATATATATATACTATATATATACATATTTTTTTTTCTGTGTTCAGCGGGGATATATGTGATGCCAGAATTGGCACACATATATTTATTTTCTATCTTTTAAAATATCTTTCATTACTTAAGCTGATTTTTTATTAATAGAATTACATTTAAAATAAATCACAAACTTAATCTTTTTAAAACAAACATAAAATATTTATTTCTTCTCTTCCAGATCAATGTAACGGATATTTTTTTATTTCATTACTAATGCAGACTTATATATTCACTGTCGCCTTTAATCGAAAACAAAAATCTATTTATAACTTTTTATTCTAATTTTCCAACGGCTAAATGTTTCGGTTGCATGGTTGTAATAATTCACATAAATTTGTTGGCGACTCGTGATCGCCAAGGTATTATTTTAACTCTATTTTGATATGCTGGTTGGCCTTGTTTTGGCTATGCTATATTTTAATAAATCGCCAATTTTGGATCTCCTGCCAATGCTTCTGTGTCCGCTGGGAACAAAATTACATGTACTTTTTAATTTGGCTTTTGATTAGGCAGGTTGTGGGGGAATTGTCTCCCATGGCCTGTCCTTAAAAATATTATGCAAAAATTGATTCAACTCAAATTCTTATGAATGATATTCATATATTGATACCTCGAGCTCTGCAAATATACTACTAAATAAAAGCTTTTTTATTAATTCTTATCCGGCTCAACTATTATTTTATCATCTTCTGTTTTCATCGCAATCTTCAATTTGTCAATATCTTCAACTAATCCACTATACGAATACACCCTCCAACTACTCCGACCACACCTTAATATTCCACCATCATCTTCTCGATAAATTGGCACCCTTGGCTTATCCTTCTTCATAATCCCTCATGTTTGGGATACTCAAAAAACTTTGTCCTCAAACAACTCAGATCGCTGTAGAATGGTTTAGCAAAAGATGAATATGAAAAACTGGGACACATGAGAGAGGTTACTAATGAAATTGAGCCAGAAGTAATATATGCTATGCATCAAGTAAATCGCATCATGGAATCACTACACAAATGGAATTGCATCAGTCTTATGAAAGAATTTTTATATGGACGATTGTCCATACAAAAATTGTTGCAGTGCTGCAAGATTAGAGGCAATTGAGTTTAAGCAACAATAGGAATTTTGCAAAGTGATGACATGAAACTACACCAACTCTGTGAAAATAACGTGAAACTATCACCAGATTCTGGATGCAAATATAATTTTGTAATGCTATTAGAAACAAAAACTTAAGGTGTATCTTTGAAACCAATCCTGGATTGTTTTTTAGTCAGAGTAACACTTAATGTGACATTTTGTTCACTAACGCCAAGCTTTTTGACCTGACTGGTCCGGTGGCCATGGTTATAGCAAAAGCAAAGATTTTTCTTCCTTCAGTGTTTGTGAAGAATTAAAAAAATGGACTGGGATGACTCGCCGGATAAAGGATATCGAGAGTGGCACCAATTTCTTGTGTCTTCAGAGAACATCAACAATATAGAGATTCCAAGACTAATAATTTTCATCAAACTTCCAAAAATTATAGAAGTATATAGCTTTGCTAATGCATCATAGTAATGTTATAAGGCAGCAGCCTACTGTAAATGTAAAAATTAAATGAATAAGACTTAAGTTAGTTCTATCACGAGCAAATCAAGAATGGCCCTTATAAAATATCTGACTAACCTAAGACTTTAGTTATGTGCTGTGGTTCTTTTATCAAAACTTGTGAAAAGAGTTGTTGCAGCATTCAAGTTAGAAACTGCTCAAATATACCTTTGGGTATACTCCATTATGGTTATAGCCTGGCTTCAAAAGGAACTGATAGACTTAAAATTTTTTGTTCAAAACAGAGTGGCCACAACACAAGAACTATTTCCTAATCAGCCATGGAGACATGTACCAACTGATAAAAATCCTGCAGGCTTAGTCTCCCTGAAGGGTTGATCCTGATAAACTTTTGCATCACAACTTGTGATGGCATGGACCAAATTTCTTGTAGGAAATGATTACACAAATCGAACTATAAACTGTAGTGAAATACACCATGAGTATAATACAGAACTGAAAAATTCTTCCAACAGAAAATTTGAAGACTATCAATCTGTGCTTAATATCCATGTTAATAACTTTATAAATGATTTTATTAATTTAAGCAATAATTATATAACTATTTTACGTGTTGTGAGTTTTCTTTTTAGGTTTGTGGAAAATGTAAAAACAAATCAGAAAACAACGTGTCCTATGTGGATGAAGGAGTTTGAAAAAGCAGAAAACTTTCTGGTAAAAAAAAAAAAACAATCACGAACAAGAATTTTCTTTTGAAATAAAAAGTATTAAACAACATGGAAGTGTACTATCAAACAGTAAGTTAAAGACTCTTAGCCCCTTTTTGGATAATAATGACATTTTATGAGTCAGTGTTCGCTTATGTAATATAAAGTTTAATTTCAATAAAAAGCATCAGGAAATTTTACCTAAGAATAACAAATGAATTTTAATAATAATAGAATATTTCATAAGAAATATTTACATGTAGGACCTGTATCGTTACTTAACCATATTCGTGAAAAATTTTGGCCCTTAAGTGGTCGATTAAATTACAGAAAAATTGTCTATAATTGCATAACTTGTTTTAAAGCAAAACTAATAGTGTCAACTCAAATAAGAGACAACTCGCCCAACAAAAGGCTTATACCTGATTATCCATTTAATTGCTCTGAAGTTGATTCCAGTGGTCCTTTTTTCTTTAAGAATGAAGGACAACTTAAAGGAATTTAGTATAAAATGTATCGATGTATATTTTCTTATTATTTATTTAAAGCCATACATACCAAGTTAACTTCTGATTTAACATCGGAAGCATTAACTGCTACGTAGAAAAGGTTTACTGCTCTAAAAGGAAAATGAGCAAAATTGTTTTCTGACAACGTTAAAATTTTTTCAGAGCTAGCAATAAAATTAAAAGACTTCAAGAAATGGTTAGAAACCAGTAAAAAATTAGCTGGTTATTTAGCAGCAGAACGGATTGAGTAGAAATTCATTCTGCCAAGAGTTCCCAATTTTGATGGCTTTTGGGAGGTAGTCATATAATCATGTAAATATAATTTGAAAAGGGCTGTAAAAGGGATAAACTTAACTTATGAAAAACTTAATATAATTACAGTACAAATTGAGGGAATTGCGAATTCCCGGCAGAATCATCCCTGTCAGCCAATAATTACAATTTTGAAGTTCTGTACACTTTTATTAAATAGATCATTAAATTTTATTGAAGAGCCAGATTTAACAAAATGTAAAGAACAATGTAACAAAATGTCATCTTAAAAAATAACAAGAGTAGTTAAATTAATGTGGAAATTTAGAGTGGTAACTATTTGAGCAGACTGCAACAACGAGGCAAATGGATGTTCCAAACAAATAATGTTAAAATCTATATATGTATATAACTACTTAATCTATATTTTATGTTTACTGAATTATGAACTGTGTTGTTAATTAGCATTTAGTGATTTATGTAAGTGAGAGTTGCAAATGCTAATTGTGTAAAGGGTTAAATGAATGTTAATTAGGACACTTAATTGTTGAGTATAACAATGATTGCCTGGTTGAACCAGTACAACGTGGGACAGAATGTTCAGTTTTGTGAGCGAGCAATGCTGTCTATGTGGGTAGCAAGGGAAAGAAGGAACTAATGTCAGAAGAAATGAAATAAAGTCCATTGCTGAGTGTGAGTTTCTTTAACTTTTGAGTAGTGTGTTTTAAAGAGAAATTACAAAATCAATTGAATTCAAATAAGAAATTGGGAGATAAAATAAAATGCATATTCTAGTTTATATTCTAGTTAGCTTTCATAAAAATAAATTTTTTCCCCAAGGAATCTGGAGCCTGCCTAACTTTTAAATCTTTTTTTTATACCAATAAAATTGGAAGAAAAAAGACAAGAGAAATCAAAATTTCTAATGTAATTTGGGTTTTATACGAGATTTATAAAAATATGCATAAAAAATTACAAATTTAACCTTTTTGAACCTTTCTAGACTCATGTTTAATAGTAATTTTAAACTAATTTTAAGAAACAGATAAAATTTGTGGATTGATGCAAATTATAATAACATACCTGCAAAATAATCAAATCTTACAAACTATTTACTAGTTTTTAAAACAGTTATAGCAGAATAGACACACCAAACAAAAATTATTAAATTATTAAAATTATTATTAAAAAAAATTAAATGAAAAAAAAATTAATTTAAAAGAAAATTGATTTTCTAAATATATACTTCCAAATTTCAAGAGAAACAGGTTACACATTTTGAAATTGTTCACAATTCCGTTAATTAAAATGCTGAAGTGCAATATCTGTAACTTACATGTTGAAAGGAACTGATACGCCGCCAATGCAAGTTGAGGCGATACAATAGTAGTTCCTTGCTGGCCTCCACCGATTTTACAGAATTCAGAGAAATCTTGTCTTTGTTGTGTTTCCTTTCGTCGTTGTTTCCCTCGATTGTCAGCTATTAAGAAATAAAAATGGGTCAATTTCAAAGATACATATAAAATCAATAAAGAGAACAAGTTCTAACATTGAACATACTTAGTACATCAGTTTCATCCATTATTTCAGATTGTAATATTTCTTCTATGACATCTTCAAGAGTTACAACACCAAGTATTTCATAAAATGGATCACCTTCTCCAGAGCTATTTACATGTCGAACAAATGCCATATGAGAGCGTCCTACAAATTTTCAGGTATATTTAAATACATATTTAATATATATTTATAAATAAAAATATATTTACAAAAAATTCTGAGTAGCAAAATGTTATTGCTATATTTATGACATGATAAATTTTTTAGAAGTAAAACAATAACAAAATGTTTTTATAATTCTGCTTCAAAGCCAAAACCAGTTTTCCTAACTTATTTATTTATTTTTTATTTATTTATTAATTTTTTTAATGACACAGTGGAAGGATGGAATTTTTTTAGTTGAAATAAAAAGGTAGTTCGAAATATCAACATAGAGGAAACTTTAAAATCAAATTACACATTTAGTCACACTTTTGTAATAGTTGCACACATTTTATAAAAACAGAATGTTCACTTTATTTTCCATTACCACTTGAGTCAACTTAGCAAAAAGCTACAAGAAAAATCAAAGGGAAATATTTTTTTAAAATTACTTATATGTAGATATGTATAATTTCTAAATATATAAGCGTGGAAAAATTAATTTCCAGAAATAAATAATGAAATTCAAACAGAAATTTGAGAAATTAATTAAAATAGTATGTATTTTTCATAAAAAGAATAAAAATGTTAATGATTTAAATAATTTAATACTGCAAAAAGTTTCATCTATTTTAAATATGTTCTCCACTGTACAAATATAAAATTAAATTTAAAGGGGTTTTATAAAAAAATTTAAGAATGAAAAAAAATGAAGTTCTTCAAAATTTATTAAACTTTTTATAGCTATAGATTTTTTTAAAGAGAATTGCACCTAGTCATTTTATTCGACTGCTCAAAAATTGCACTTTTTCACTTATAATTGTTATAGCTACACAAAACGAAAAGGAGCATAATAGAGAAAGGTACATTACTATAATAGTCTAAGAATAAAATTGCCGATTCTTGGTTAGTCTGAGTTTGGCAAGGTTTTAACACACCAGAATTTAGGTTAGTAAGCTCAGCTCAAACTCAATTATTAAAACTAAAGATTAGAGCTGTGCAATTTTTTTTTATGAAATATTATTCTGTTTGTAACAATAAACTGTTCTTATATATTTAAAAAAAAAATTTTTTTTTTCTCACAAAATCCTTAATTCTCGTTGATGTTTACCAAAGCTTACACCTTCATTTTTGTTTAGAGTTTGGTTTTAAGTCAATCCATCTCTATTTCAATTTTTAAAAAAAACTAAGCGATGTTATTGATGTTATAAAAGCACTTTTTACTAACATTTTCCTTTGTTGTAGATTTATTTATTTTAGATATTCGATTAAAATTTCCGATTGTGCAGTTTTGATTCAAAAGAAACAATATTCGAACTTATGTTATATCGCGATGCCCAACAGACGATAAATCGCGATGTCTAACAGACGATATATCACGATATAAAATTTTTTGCGTTGCCAAGTCCTAGCCCTAATATACCCCAATTTTTCTTTCTTTCTATTTTCCAAATTCTACACTAAATGCATAATTCCGTTCTGATGATTCTAAAGAACGATTGCAATACCTTACGCTTGAAAATATCAAATAAATTTTTAGAAAATTACGCACATCAATTTTACCGTTAGAAGATAAATTTTACTTTTCCTTAACTTTAGAAGCCCCTTCTAAGAACTTGAGGCTACAGCCCGAGGAGTTCCTCTTTTAATATGGCCCTATTTTTGAAAAATGCGCATACCAAGTCAAGGTGAAAATTCTCTTAGCTTTTTTCAACACAACAAATATTTTTTATTTATTTGTTAATTCTTTAAAATACAATAGCCATAAGAGTAATTCAAAATACATATGTTAATTTTCTTTAGTACAGATTTGAGCTACGTCCATTTTTTTAAAACACGCGTTTTAAAGCTACGTCAATTTTTATTAAAACGCATTTGACGTCTATTTTCATAAATATGCATTTGAAGCCATGTCTTTCTTTCCAAACGGCGCAAATCAAGATTTGTTTATTTTCTTGGCACACACTTTGCGATGTATCCTTTTTTCAAACGCGTATTATAAATTGGTATTTTGAGCTGTGTTCAAATTATAGAGAAGGCAACTGAATTCCCCCCTTTTTTAAAAAAAAAGAGTTAAATGGGAGCATTTAATCTTCCCTATCGTTAGACGCGAATTTTTGTGCAAAAGTTGCTTTGATAACTCTTCGTCAAAATCAGTTTGACTGCGTCATTGAGGTCAAAATTTCAATTTTTTAAACTTGGCCACTAATCTCAAGTAGTTCTTTCAGCTATGGCTCCCTCTTATTACACATCACAAAAGTCACGAGCAGCTTTTGCGGATTTAGAACCTTGACGAATAAAAAGAAGTGTCGAAAATTCTTATTACACAACTTGACATTCCATTTTAATAACCTGAAAATTATAATAATTTAACTTGGACAAACAAACAAAACATAGATTCCAGAAGAACAAAACATCCGCTTTCAATTAATCTAAAACATTATGTAAAAAACATCTAAACGTTTAAATTTCAAAAAATAAATGGCGAGAGCTAGGTTAACCCAATAACTTTGACGTACTATTGTTTGATAATTAACAATTTTAAATTTTAATGTAACTATAAACAGAAGTAATTTCGCTCTACTCTTAGAAAAAATATTCTTTTTTAAACAAACAATCTGATTTCTATAAATAATCTGCAATAAAATATAAAACAAATTCACTTCAACGTTTTACAATAATCATAACATAAAGTTTTACCGAAATTAGAACCAGAATTCTACAATTACATACCAAACAATCCAAAGAGGGTTTTGTGTAGAACAAGAAAAACAATCCTAGACGATTTTAAAACATTAAAAGAGTCAAGTGAGCAAGCGGGCAGCGACTGTCAGAGTTATTAATTACATTCAAAAAAAAAAAATATTTTCAGTAAAAAATGGTTGATTTTGATAAAAGACAGATAAAGTCTTAATCAAGTACGATGATATCTTTTTACATAAAGATAATCTTATCACTAACTTGATTTACATAAGTTTATAAATAATATAATTATGACTTTTCCTTTTCTTAAAAAATTATTTTCATTGAATAATTAATTAATTTTTCAGTGAATATTTAATTTCAGATAGAATATCTTTTCTTGTTAAATGTCTTGGTACTTCTAAAAGTTAACATTTGAAAAACTTTTACATATAAAAATTAGATTCAAAATGTATTTAAAAAATATATTTAGGACTAAATAGCGCCTATTTTGTTTTTCCTTTTTCGACAGGTCAAGTCTAAATTCCAAAAATTTCTGAATAGGGATGCCCGCCTTCCCCTTCCCAAAATTCAGAACAACCCCTCCTTTCAGCAAACAAAAATACAGGCAAACCATAAAATTTTTATTTAAAAAAAAAAGTTACTTTAGTTGTATTTGAATACTATGCGAATCCTCCATGAGAACTAGCATACTATAGTGAAATTTGTGAAGGATAGTTCAATGCAAATTTTCTTTTTATAAATATTTATTACTTTTTTATATTTTATTTAAGTCGAAAAAACTTTAAATTATAAGGTATGCAATATTTTACCATCATTTTAAAAAATGTAATTTTATACGACAAAATACAAAATTTGAGCGATATCGGTCGAATAGTTCCTGAGAAATCGAATTTTAAATATACCACATTTTTGAAATTCAATTTCTAAGAAATTATTGAACCTATTTTTCTCAAATTTTGTATTTTGAGATATAAAGTTACTATCTTAAAAATGATGCAAAAAATTACATATCTTACAATAAAATTTTTTTGGACCATTATTTAATAAAATAAGAAAAAATAAATGCTTACTAAAAGTTATTTTTTGCTTAGAATTATCTCTAAAGAAGCGAATTTTACAATTGAGAGTAAAAAAATTTCAAATAGCTCAAAAGGTTCTCGAGAAAAGGCGAAATACGCAAAAAGTAAAGTTAACATTAAGGGACCCAAACTTTGGATCAGATATATTTATTCACAAAAAGAACATTTTTGTGTCTGATTTTGTAACTTAAAATATTATCTGCACGTATAATTAGCATATTTGAGGTCACCTCCTCGAACCATTAAGATAGAGTCCGAGAAAGTGAAAATCCGATCATTGAATCAAAAGTTATTCAGAGAGAGATCCGGTTTTTTTCTTCCTTTACATACTGTACATACAAGATATCTAATGCATTCAATTATATTAAAAAATATTCCAAATTTAACAGATAATCATTTAAACACTTTTTTAAAAAAAACATATGTAATTAAAATTGTCTCTGATGCAATTTTTTTTTTTTTTTAATTTGGCGTAAAATACAATTTAAACAAATATTACTTGAATTGTTTTTAACAATAAACAACATGAACAAATGATCAGGATAAAGAAAAATCAACTACAAGAGTAAAGAAATAAAATAATTTTTCTTCTTCTTAGAACTGAAGTGAATGAACAATTAACAGAATTGAAATAAATACGTTTTTAAAATAGTTCATCAATTAGTGAGAAATTGCTTACTTAGCAACAAAGACTATATATTAGATAAAATCTGAACTAAGTTAATACAACTACAATTTTTTTTTGCCACAATTATCTGTGTTTCTTTGCCAGGTCTACTAACTTAGTGGCAATTGTTTGTTTAGAAATAAGTCTAGTATATTTGTGGACAATATTCCAAATAAATAAGCTATCAGTTATCTTTTATCTATAAAAGAAAACTGATTTTACGATAATGTTAAATGATCGATTATTAAAGGGTTAAGTAACTGATAAACAAATAACATTTAATACAATAAGTAAAAAAAAATCTCAGATATCAATTTTTGATTTACACATTTGTATTTTCTTTTGATAAGTACAAACAAGAGCCATTCACATCTTTCTTTCACAATTGTATTCTTTAATAATTTATTACAGTATTTTCTCATCATAACACGAACTCATATATATCGTTTGTTATGTCATTCATTATCTCGAGAAAAAAAAGTAACGGAAGAAAAATTTGTATTTTCCATGAATCCAATTATTTTCTTAAATTGAACAAATTGAGAAATACTTTCGAAAAGATAATTTTGTTGTTTTTCTAGGCTGAAAATGAAGGGGGGAAAAATAGATTCATCAAATTTTTCAAAAATGATCCACGATTTGAAAATTCAGCTAAAGAGAGAGGGGGGGGAGATAAAAATTAAATGCATTGCTGCGTTTAGCTTAGACCAGATTCGAATTTCACCAACAGATGGTACTGACAGTTATGACAACGATTTTCGCACCATATCAAACCATTGCAACCGAAAACTAAAAATATATGCAAGGTAATTTGTTAATTTTGTCTTAAACGTACGCAACTTTTACGCAAACTACTAATGTTTTGAAAGCACTGTCTTATAACTTCCCTAAGGCTGTCAGGCTAACCGTGGGAGGTTTTCATGGTATTCCTCACCATGTACCGGAAATGCGGGTTAGTTCTATCAAAAAGTCCTCCACGAAGGCAAATTTTTCTCAACACTTGATCCAGGAGTTCCTTTGTCTTTTGAATGGGGCTCAAAATTACAAGGCTACGGTGTTGAACATTAGTAGCCGTAAACACTTAATTAGGTCGGCTGTTCAACGTCGGTTATATAAAAAATAGATAATAATAACAATGAAAGCCCTGGTTGCTTAGGGGATAGAGCGTCCCAATGAAGTGACCCAGGTTCGAATCCCAGCGTTGTCTGGTCGTTACGAATTCTGCTGCCAGCTTACACTAACCACAGTGTTGACACAAACTATCCTCAGTGGTCGATGGATCATAGGTTAGAATCACTTTGTCGTCGTGATAACCATAATAGGTTTTCGTGGTTTTCCGCTCCCTGTAACGCAAATGCGGGTTAGTTTAATCAAAAAGTCCACGATGAAAGCTTTGGTCGTAATGCTTGATCCAAGGGCTCCCTTGTCTTCAGGTTTAGGTTCAAAATTACAAGTCATCTGAGATTATTATTGATAGTCTTCTACTCAGAATTGGGACGGCAGTTTAACGCAGGTTATATAAAATATTAAATAAAATAAATTCAGCATTTTCTCACTAACAGAAAGGAAGAAAGAGCTATGAAGAAATTTTTTTTAACTGTTTTAGATGAGTTACAGATCATTCATATTGCTTACAATTTTCTTTAACACAACTGCCAGAAAGGGAATTCGAATTTCTTACAGATAAGCGGTAGTTCAAATATTACACCGAGTAATAAAATTTTGCATTACGAATTTTAAATCAGGGCTCAAAATTGACTAAGAACACTAAAAAGTAAATTATAAGTAATCCCACACACCAGCTCTTAATGTAAAACGATGATGACAAGGCTGTTAGTATTTGATATTTCCTTTTGAAAAAGAGTTTATTCCATTTCTTACCACTTAAGTAGAAAGAAACCTATTTCTCCCAAAGCAGTTTTTTTCCACAGCGAAAGAAACCTACCATCCTTGAAGAGAAGTTAATACCAAGGAAGATAATAACTGAAAGGGTGGAAATACTAAATTAAGTAAATTCACTTTTGTCTTGACTAGTTGAATAATTATTAAAAACGCTTTTTGGTTTCATCCAACAAGCACCACAGCCCCTTGTAGGCATTGGATTTTCCACCTATGTGCTTTTATTCAGTTTTTTCTCCCCTCCAAATCTACTGCAACATTTCTCTAATTTTTAATATTCAGTTTTCGAGCCTCTTTTTTTTTTTTTTTTTTTTTTTTTTAAANATGTGTATTTATTTTTTTTTTTTTTTTTTTTTTAAACTTCCAACCTCCTACTTGCTGGTCTTTCTCATAAAATTGTTTTGATAAGTCAGATTTAGACAATGGTTTTATTGTTTTCCACCTAATTACACTGAGGAACAATTTTTTTTTTCTCCACGAGATTTTGTTCTCTATCAGATCTCAGATATTTTCACATCGCTGATTTCAAGTCAGCAATCTGTTTCTGTTAACAAGCTACAGCATTTATGCACCTTAAAAACATAGACCGAACTAATGTTTTTTAAACTCCCGTTTGGGATTATGTGATTACTAAGCGTCCTTACTTCTCTAGTACATAGTGCGTGGTAGAAAGAAGACGATAATACTATTTAATTTATGATGTGATAAGTAAAGATCACACGTTTTTTGTCTTTAGCATTATTTTCAATCGAACAGACAGACCTGGCAATTTTCAGGTTTTCAACCGGAGCCTTTTTTTTAAAAAATTTTATTATATTATTTTTATTCATTTATTAATTATTTAAAAAAATCAAATTTTTTAAGTGGTAGAAAGATTTGTAGTTTACTATTCGATTAGAATAATTTTGTCAACCACAGCATTATTATTTCACACCCACTCTATAGCACACACTACGGCAGTCAGAACTTCCAGGTGTATAAATGTATATACACTCTATAACAAAAAAATCGATGCACCAAGAAGCAATCATCCGATTGCTTTGAAATTTCGTATGCATGAATGTTTTGCACAGATATGGCTTAAATTAAAGACAGC
>NC_092215.1:16597961-16601966 GCF_043381705.1 Parasteatoda tepidariorum
TGACAATTTTGGACGTATGGCAAGGAGCTAAATCCTGTTGAAAAATCCCTGTTCCATCAGGGTATCGTTTCTTCAACTCTGGAACAACTTTTTTACCCAGAATAGTAATGTACTGCTCAGAACGCATCATACCGTCAATAGGCTGCAAAGGTCCAACCCCATTGTAACCGAAACAACCCCAAAACATCTTCTTTAAAAAACACGAAAAAAAAGTTTGTTTCAATTAATTTGCACAAGGGTGTATGTATATATATATATATATATATATACTTACAGTGCAACCTCTATGTAACGCCTTCCTTTATTTACGACCACTTTTGGGTGGTACGGAATTTTTTCCATAGACTTTATGTTGATGAAAACCTTTAGGAGAGCCCAATAAAAACTCTCCCAGCGAGCGGGCAATGCTTCACATCAAATGCGAAAAAGGTTAATTAAGTAAAGATGAAAAAAATATCAGAACATAAAATGTTAACAAAACAAATAAGTAGATTAAAATGTATTCAAAATATTTGAGAGAGGCTCTTATTTAGAGAGCTCGTTTTGACGATCTCTGAAAAATATCTACAACCTCATGTTGCAGTCAGAGTGCACTAACGACGATGCTATCAATGATTAGATTTAAAAATTAGAAAGTTAAATAAGAATTTTTTTTTTGAGATGTGTAATTCCCTTATTAGTCGTATTTCTTTATCTAAAATTAGTTAGCAAGATTAAATCCCTTTCAACACACAACGATTCAATTGAACACACAATAAAGAAAATAGATAATGCTGAAATACTTGTATTCGTTTTCCTATTCAAAAATTCATAAATTTGCAAATTAATCAAAATTTCTTAAATGTAACAGGGAAAAATCGATTTTTTTTTGACATTACACATATATAAAAGCGGCTCTAATATGTTTTAAGAGTTAAAATAATTTTCGAAAAAAAAAATTTCAGATAGTTGTAAGCGATTGAATTTCTTGCACTTATTTATTAAAAAAAACTTATACTTCGAGAATCGAGAATAATAAAAGTAAATTCGACAGTTTTTGGTATTATGTGAAACAGCAAGTGTTTTTCATAGATAATATAAAACTGTTAAAAGCATAATACTGCAAAGAGAATCTTTTAATTAAACCTTAAAAAAACTTTTTTTTAATTAAAACATGCTTTACATCATTAAAAATAGAATGAAAACAATGTATGTTCGTTGTATGTGAGAATTTAATATAAAAAAATCGTTCGGAACTTTAAAAGAAAAAATATATGGAATGTTTCTCACTGCCCGATGACTGGTTCTTAAGAGAAAAGTTACTTTTCTTATTCTGCTATTGAGAAATTTTATTCTTCTGTTACCAAAGTAACGCCCTCCACTTTTCCTACATTTCGCGCTACTATGGCAACAAATTATAAAAATGTTATTTCATAAGAAAAGAAGAATAACAAACAGTGAAAATACTTCATAACTTTGTTCTTTTTAAGTGCCGGTTGATATTTTTCTTCGTTAAATCCTTTTAATAAATTCCCTATTAGACAATATTCCTTTTTTCTCTCTGATCATGTTTTAATTATAAATTGAAAAATTACTTTTCCAGTATTGCTATTTTGCTTTTAATATGTTTTTAATTTATTTTTGAAAGGCACTATCTCACGTAAGCTTTGAAATTTTTGAATATATATATATATATACGTGGGTGATTCTCACGAAATATGAAAATTTACTGTTTCTTGCTTCAAGATCTAACACTATACTACTAAAAGAACTTTCTTTTTTTTCTTTTTTTTTTTAATTTTAATAAATAGCATTACTGTTAGTATTCTAAAATGACCTTTTACTAGCATTGGCTGTTTTGAATATTTAAAAAATTTAATTGAATTTCAAAATGTCATTTTCCTGGTATGTCGCAAACAATATTTCCAATAATAACTAGTTTCAAAACATCCCATAAATTTTTCAATGCCTAATTTTTTCTTATCTCAACCGTTGTAAGCATTTCTAGAATATATGCGGAGGGGATTATCTACAAAAACTTTGTTGAAAATAATTTTTTCTGTCAATAATTTGTATGTCACAAGAAAATCTGTCATTTTCCTATTTAGTGATTTATAACCAAAATAGATAACGCCAGCAATCAATATCTTATGTTAATAGATTGAATACCATCCTATCTGAACATCTGAACATGTCTTATTGCATGAACGAAGTACCAACTTTCTGGTTCAAAACCTATTTCCAAAAATTTTTCAAGGTGAGTAGGTTTTTATGTTGTCATTTTCCTGTCTTCTTGAAAGCATTAATAACATGAACTACATAGATTTACCTGAGTTATTTCAAGAAATCCTGTTGTTTTCTGCGGAATGTAGACATCTTAGGCCGAAATGTTAAATTATAGTGAAATTAAATGCTATATAATGGCAAATTGACATTATCCTGACTGTCATTTTCCGGGCTTATGAATGCCAGGACATTGAAAAAACAGTTACCCGAAAATTTTTTAAACAGTTGAATGTAAAGAGAGAAAGCAAATATTAACCTAATATCAAGTTTATATAAGATTGTAATAGGCTTGAATGTAATCAAAGTTTTTTTATTTAATGATTGATTATTATACACAATTTTATCCTGTACATATCAGCAACAAAAACATGTTTGATTCTTTCTACAGTGGATAAAAGAATTTATTTAAACAATTCATGGTCCATCTAACTCAAAGGTTTAAGTTGAGTTACTTACTATTGGATTAAAATGACTGTTTTTTTAAACTTCTAAGCTAATATGTCATTTTCCTGGCATTCAAAATTTGGTGAATTTCTATTTTATTTTTTTCTTGAGCAAATGTCAATTAACTACACTGCTGTCTGTAAGATATTAATAAATGTAACTAAATAAATATACAAAAAAAAATTTGATTATTTTGAAGACTTTAAACTTGAAGAAATTTTTCGTTCCGAATTGTTTCCAAATTTTTTGTTTCCAAAGAAGGCTAATTGCAAAATGTGGTTCATTGCAAATGACCGCCATCAACTGGAAACTTTCCCAATAAGCAATGCGACTAATTAGTCAGATTTATTTCAGACACTTTGCAATGAGTTTAGAGCAGTGAAGACTGATTGTAAATAATCTTATTATATGTTTATTCGAATAGCCTAAGCAAACTGATTCTGAGTAATTCTTTACAAGTTTCATAATTAACCTAAAAGCTTGTTGTAATAAACTATAACAAGAATCAAATTCTGTTTCCAAGCAACGGAAAACAGTATTGCCAGATTGGTTTTTTTTAAAAAGGTTCTTATGATTAAAATCCCATTTCAGTTTCCTAGATATTTCTCTTTTTATTTTTAAGACTAAATCTTAAAACTGCGCTCCATTTTTATACTAATTAAAAAAATTATATTATATTGATTAAGATATATATTTTATTTTATAGCCGTCGTTTGTCAGCCGAACCTATTTTGGGTTTACGACTACTAATGTTCAACTCCATAGCCTTGTAAGTTTGAACCCAATCCAGAAGACAGGGGAATTCCTTAATTAAGGTATTGGGAGAAGTTTTCCTTTGTGCAGGACTTTTTTGATAGAACTAACCAGATTTGGTTTTACATGGAGAAGAAAACCATAAAAATCAACAGTTAGCCTCACGGTAAGGGGACTCTAACCCATGATTCGTCTACCATTGAGGATACATCAGCACTAAGGTCGGTGCGAGCCCGGTGAGGAATTCGTATCGACCATTACTGGGATTAAAACCCCGCTCACCGAAACCCATTTAATTTGAACCCTGCACACAGAGTTGGGTTTTTGATGTCACAAAGTGGTTTTTGACATGACAAGGGTATATAATACTGGTTGAAACCGTCAAAAACTGAAGTTTGCCAAGAAACTATATAAACTTCAAAACTACCAACAGTTGCCATGCATTATATTGAAATTTAATTATACTATAGGTAATCAGCAGGTTTCAAAATATTTTTTAATTAAAATTAAGGTAAAATAACAGATTTAAAATCTCAGAAATTT
>NC_092215.1:16602203-16625032 GCF_043381705.1 Parasteatoda tepidariorum
GGGACATGAAAATGACAGTTTTCGTGAGAATGACCCATATATATATATATATATATATATTAATAAATAAGAGCAAAAAATATCTAATAACCTACTAATAACTAACTGAAAATCGGTTGTTTTTTGAAAAATTACTTTAACAACATATTAAACAAATAAAAGTTTATTTAATGCACATAGTTGTATAAAAAATTACTCACTTTCGTTTTTTCCTGCTACAGTTCAGAAATTGTTTTAAAAAAAGCTCGTCATTTCAAAATTCATTTAAAAGGAAATAATTGTCTTTTACACTAAACAACCCATATGTCAGTTAGAAAAATATAAAAAAAAAATATAGATTTACCTTTTTTAAATTCATTCAGCATAACATCTAAAGTACAGTCTTCAAATACATAATTAATTGGATGGTTATAAAAGGCTGTAAGAGTTCTAAGCGGTGAATTATCATCAGGATCGACAAACGCTAAGTCTTTAATGTTCAGCAAAGCAACAATATTGTTGCGATTCCCTTCAAAAACAGGTATTCTAGAATATCCAGATCTCGTTATTTCAGCCATAGTTTCAAAATTAAGAATGGCTTCATAAGGCACCATAAACACATCATCAACTTGTGTCATAACATCAGTCACTTTCTTCTTCTTCAGCTCTAAAGCTCCAGATATTATATTGACTTCTTCATTTTCTAAATTATTGTAGTCTTTAGTAACGCGAATAAATTCCATAAGCCTTTCTCGGTCATAAACATTTCCTATCTCCTCCCCGAGAACACAATCTAAAATTTTACTAATAGGGAAAGATAAAGGAAATGTTGCAAGCATGAAAAATTTTGTAATATACACTGTTTTTGCACCGATTGCAAGACCATGCCGAGAGCATATTGCTTGAGGGATTATTTCCCCAAAAATCACAATACTTATGGTTGAACCAACTATGGCTATAATTCCAGATGTGAGATCATCCAACAATATTGTCAGTGAATTGTTAACTAAGACGTTACCTAAAAGAAGCGAACACAACAAATAATTGCCTCTCTTGCGTAACGGTGCGATGATTCGGGCGTAACGTTTCTCATCTTCTAATCCGCAATTTTCAATGACTTGTAACTCAGTTCGATCTAAGGCCATCAGACCGAGATTGAGACCACTAAAAAGTCCAGATAGCATTAAAAGAGAGCAAATGATAGCAATTTGGAGCCACATAGGTAAGAGACGACCATAGGGTTCTATTCGAAACCATGGGTCATTCCCTTGGTGAATCCACATGGTGACTTCTCTTTTTTCACGCGTTTCTTTAACACAAATGAAGTAACTATCACTATCTTCTAATATGGGAAGAGAAATTTCAATTTCCAACACATGTTCTGATAAAACATTCTTGTTGGCAATTTTAACAACTTTCGCTATGTTTTCACAGTGTTTGTCCGGGTGAATTACGCTATCCGTTGTGAAGGCTATTTCTGTTTGATTCGAAAAACGAATCCCAAACAACCGAAGCGTAAAGTTGACCATTGCTGGAACTTTAGTGAAACCTTCTTCAGTAATATACACACGATCCCCTTCAGCTCGTAGTCCATATACTTGCGTGCCAATAATATCATTGTCATACCTAGAGGGGAAATTCACCAATTATGAAAGCAAAAAATAGGACAAAAATAAGTATTCAAATTGTTTAAGGTTTTTTAAGATATTTTACAAATACTATGGGGAAAAAAACATGAATAAGTTCAAAAACATTTGCATAGACGACAGAACTAAAATAACTGTGAATCATCAAAGGACACACAATTGAGAGGTGTGAGCAATATCAAATTTAATCATTGGTATTTTTTTCAAATAAATTAATAATTATTTACTCTACACCATCGAAATACGTAAAATCCATGAAACTACATTTTTTGTGACAAAATCATACCGATACAAATCGTCAATAATCATTTTTAGTAAGGTAGTTCAGTATTACACTTTTGTCTTTTTCAGATTTTTGAAAAACATTTTTGTTTTTGTTTAATTTAAAACGGTTTTTCAGCTTCACCCAAATTGGGTTTTGGCAGTTTAAACTAATTCGAAGTAAATTTTTAAAAATCTAAATGCATAAAAATGCACAGTATTAAAATACTTATCCAAAATGACAAAGCACATAATTTTATCTGATGAATAGATGCCAGTAGATGAGGATTGTTTAAACTTAAAAACTAATAACTGGGTGTTCGGATGCTAGTAGAGGTGGCAGGAAAAACCTAGTTCAAGCGCTGTTTTTCCAAATCTAATATAACAAAGCCTTCATTTCATACCTATGTTACCGTTGAATAATATTTTATTAACTAGTTGAGAATAAAAGACAGAGAAAACGGATATCAAAAATTTAACCTAAAATCCAAGATGGCGAAGCGTAATTTGATGCACTTGCAAAATAAGAATACAAATTTACACGTTAACTATATCACGCGTTTACAGTAAAATCTCCTTCAGGCCACAAGTACCGCTGTACGAAGCGTATTCTGCTAAGTACCCCCTTTGATATGCGAGTCTCTTGCGGTCAAAAGAATCATATCTCACTCCGTTTGTTTCCATGGTATCATGCCTGTTTATTTGTGTCCGTTACTTCACTTATTAATTTTAAAAACGCATGAATACAAATCGTAATATTAGATTTTTAAATTTCAAGAATACGAATCACAACGAGTAACTTTTAAATCAGGTTAATATAAAAATCAATGTTTGGTATTAAAATCACGTGAATATGAATCGCGATATAAGCGGATTCCGGTGCAGTTCCAAATTTTCAAAATGGCGAAAATCTGCCAAACTAAAAAAAATCAAATTGGCGAAGTTCTGCCAATTTTGGTTCCGCTAATTGGCAGAAGAACCACATGTATGTAGACGTCTCCTTAATGGGATTTAGCAATAACTTGAGATCTTAAACTTTAAAACTCTGAAAATATAAGTATGATTCACAGAAAAATCACATATCCTGCTCCTAAATTTTAGACCTGGAAGGAGGGTATGAAAACCCTGAATTCCGAGGTACACCTTGTGTACAATAACCCTTAAAATATGCTAATATACATTCTCTAAAAAAGCTTAGATTGAAATTAATTTCATTTTCTTTAGATACACCTTTTTGAGTTGGAATAAGAAACTACTGAATAAGTTATTGAATTTGTTCACACTAGCCTCATAGCTTTTTAAAAAAGTATGGTGAAAGAACTAAAAAAATTTTTTAATTCTAAAAAATATTTTAATGCGAAATTACCCACCTGAAGAAAGAATTATTCTTACAATGGAATTTATTAAAATATTAACTGGATTAATTGAATTAAACGCAAAAGCATAGCAAAAAATAAATAATTGATTAAAACTATTTTTGAGTCTGCCTTGAAAATAAAAGTGAAAAAGTAATAATAGACTACTTAATGAAGCGAACGCTTAATAATGGAATCATTAAAAAAATAATAAATGAAATAAAAAAAGACAACAACAGGTGACTAACTGAGCTTTGCTGCAGGAATTTGAAAATCTATTCTCACAGCTAAATTTAAAAACAAGTTACAAAGTATGCCAACAGGTAGCGCTACTAACCGAGAAAACTTTCAAACAATATTTTGTAAATATCCATCTTTCAAAATGTACCTATTTCGAAACTAGAATAGATATACTATCAAATTTTCTTCATAATATTAATTTGATATTGTTGAATCAAAAATTATCAAAAATATCTAGTTTATACCTAAACTAACCCAGTCTAAAATAGCTTTTTTATAAAAATTAAAACTTTCGATAATAAAAATTTGAATGTTATATTGGAACAATTTTAATTTTCTTGTTAACTTTCTAAAATATTCAATGAAATAAATTAAGCTTAACACAACATGCAATAAATTAAATAACCCAGATGGCATGTTTACACTTATTTATTTTTATGAATAGATAGAAATAAATACTAATCCTGCATTTCAGAACAGAAGGATGCACACAATTATTAATGCAAGGGTTTCAATTTTCAAAAATCAGTTTATTCTATACTTGACACAATCAGAATGGACATGAAGAACGCCGATTACTATCGTAAATTTAGATTAGATTTAAGGTAGCGTCATAGTATGTCAGCAATTATTTTTATATTCAGATATGGCAACTTGTTCCAGACAGCGAATAAATATTTTCGAGTGATAGTCTTTCAATGTACGATTCGTGATTTAGTAAATTCAATTTATAGAGTTTTTACTCAACACTACTTCGAAATAATTCAAAGGCTTATATAATACACCACTCTGCTACAGTTCGCCTATGTTGAGCCTTCTAAAAAATTGAAAAAATTAACCGAAAATCAGCACATTTTAGTTAGTAGATCTCTAACATTTTTTAAAATATTTTGTAGAATACGGAGCAGTTGGCATTGCTGTTAAATTATGCCTAGGATCTGGAAAGATGAAGCAATACATCATATTAAAACGTATCTTTGAAAATAATATCAGTCTTGTATTCTATATTTTAATAGTTTGGCATGCAAAAGAATACTGTTGGCAAAAAATATTACCTTTCTTAGAAAAGTATAACGTAGTGAAATCATACAATAGAAACTTAAATGTTTTTTTTTTAATACGCAGTTAAATTTTGAATAAAATAGGATCAAATATACCCTATAGCCTATTGAGTTAGCAATTATTGAGTATACCCTATAGCAGCAACGTTATAAGTCCTGGAAATTAATAAGCAGCTATTTAGTGTTATTTACTGATTTCAAAATTTAAAATCTCGGAAATGAGAGGCAATCGGAAAATGAAGTAAACGATATATTTATAGTGAAAGCTGTAAATATTTTATCCAGAAATTTCGGAATTTAAGAACAAAAATCGCCAGCAGATGGAGCTGCAAGACATCGCTGACCCGAGCGATTAGTTCTAGAGTTGAAACGTGAAACAAAGTTATCATGAACTTATTGAACTACTTGTGCTTCTAGTATTGGAACATGACAGTTTTGATTATGATACAACGGCATTTGTATTCTTTTTAAGAACTCTGTTCAGTGTACAGCGCCATCCGTCGGAAACTTTTGTGACTAAATTCCAACATATCTATATAGTTTTTACAGCTTATCAATAAACAAACTGTTTGCTTCATTCGCCTATAATTCTTTGTTTCCGAGATTTTTAGTTTTGAAATCAATAAGTCTTACACTGAACATGTATTTACATGCAGAATGTTCTGAAGTCACCGCCCTTTATATACAGATGTCCAAAATGTACGAAAAAGGTTAAATATCTCGAGGAAGACACATCGGAGGAAAAATTTGAAAATTCACGAGTGAAATACTTTTTAAAGAAGCATTCAATGGTACCTAACTCGACCACCCTAGGAATCACCCGAGTACCTAAAGTTGAAAAAAGTACCAGAGATTGGTATCATTAGATGAATTTTTCATTAAATAAAACAAGTAAATTTTTATATTTGCGAGCTGACATGCCTTTCTCGAACCATCTCTATTTCAAACAATTTTTAAGCGATCTTCATTTTGCAATAAGAGCGCCATCTATGAACTCGTGGTGGCTCAGGGGATAGAGCGTTCGACTTTTCATGGGATGAACCGGGTTCGAATACCAGAGATTTATCTCTATCCGGATTTGAATCTCAGCTCTATTTCCTTCAGCAATCATAAAGGTTTGATATTTTAAGCCCTTAGCGTTAAGTTTCTATAACATTTTTAACTTCCTTAAGTATGAATTTGTGAGCTCAATTGTAGAGGAAAGGTCATAATACACAAAAGTTACCTAATATGAGAGAACATCTGGAATTACCCATAAATACATGAAGGTTGTAATAGTGAAATGCAGGAATATTTTGTAATTGTTATATAATTGTTTTTGTCATAAAATTGTAAGCAAATAACAATAGTCCAACGATATAACAATTAGAGCTTACGTTTTTAATATATTTTGGTACTGTAGCATATAAGGCCGAGTTTCTTTTTTTCTTTTTTTTTTTTGCAGATTTATTAGCATTTTTACTGCAGTGCTTTTGAGCTTTACAAATTTGGCCCATCCCTAGATATAATAATTACACCGGTAAGATACAATAATAAAAATGGACATAATAATTCTATACTAATCTTAATTTAAAAACCTTTTCCGTGTGTACTTTTTGTCAAAGATATATGGTCATTAAAAAACACAATTAAAATGCAAAGAGACAATTTGCAATTATCATGTGACGTTCTCATCAAAATTTGACGCATAGAGTGCCTCAAACAAGCAAGAAAGCTTCAGTCATAATTAACTTTCAATAGCTTACGAGTGGGTGTGTAAGAGTCGGGAAGCAAGAAAGCTCGAGTCATAATTGACTTTCAGTAGCTTACGAGTGGGTTTGTAGAGTCAATATGCAAGAAAGCTCGAGTCATAATTGACTTTCAGTAGCTTACGAGTGGGTTTGTAGAGTCAGGATGTAAGATAGCTTGAGTCATAATTAACTTTCAGTAGCTAGTTCGAATGCTACTAACGGCTGCTTGCAATAACCACTGTGTTGATGCGAAATAACCCTAGTAATAAACGGATCGTAGGTTAGATCAATGGTGCGCAAACTAGGGGTCGCGACCCCTGTGGGGTCGCCAGAAGTTTTTTGGGGGTCGCCAAATTTTTATGAAATGCATTATCCCTGCATGCTGCATACCATACAGTGTACATATAAAGAGTGAAGCGCCGTCACTCCCTGTTTAATTGCAATTTCATGCTGTCCAGTCTTTCTGATGGTGCTGCACCATTAACAGGTTCGAATAAAGGGCTTAGAGGCTTAATTCAGAAGGTGGCGCCTCATATGGTATTTAATCACTGTATGATTCATCGGCAAGCTCTTGTTGCAAAAGATATGGATGAAGAGTTGCACAACGTATTACAAGACGCTGTTAGTTCAATTAACTACATTAAATGCAACAGCCACAACAGCCGTCTCTTTTCAATACTTTGCAATGAGATGGGCTCAACGTATGAGCGATTTACTGTTACACACCAAAGTCAGATGGCTTTCACGAGGGAAAATACTACGACGGATATTTGATTTAAGAAATGAAGTGTACACGTTTTTAATCGAAAAGAAACATAGATTGGCAAGTTATTATATCAATGAAGTTTGGCTAGGGAAGCTGAGCTATTTAGTTGATATTTTCGAAAAACTTAACGACTTAAATTTGAGCTTGCAGGGTGAGAATTCAACTATCATAACTGCAGCCAGTAAAATTCAAGCTTTTAAGAATAAGCTTAGTCTCTGGAAATCTGAACTGAATAAAAACAACACCATGTTCCCTTGCTTTAACGATTTTATCAAGGAAAATAATATAGATATATTTACATTTAAAAACATCATTTCTAATCACATTGAAAAGTTAAAGAAAATTTTTTCGAGAAGATTCGAGGATTTTCCTGAAAATATTGGTTGGATTCGTGATCCATTTTCCTTTGACATATGCAGTTCAACTCTTCAAATTAGTGAGAACTACTGAGTCGAAATCAATTTAAGACTCAGCCTTGACAAAATTTTGGCTATCCGTGGAAAAACAATATCCCATTTTATGCAAGAATGCCATCAGAGTGTTAATACAATTTGCATCAACGTATTTATGTGAAACTGGATTTAGCAAACTAGTTTCAATAAAAACTAAATACCGCTCGTGTTTAAACCCTGAAGATGATATGCGAATTGCAATTAGCAACATACACCCAAACATCGATGAGATAATTAGAAACTTGCAGCCACATACATCTCATTAAAGGGCAATTTACTGATTTTTGTGTTATACAAAAAGTATTTTCTTAAAATTATAAATAAAATTAATATGAGTCAAATATGATGATGTTTTTATTCGATGAAACGAAAGAAATGCGCGAAATATACATCTTATTTGTGAACATTTATCTCTAGGTGTCGCCAAAAATTTTCTTTCTACTAAAGGGGTCGCAGTCGAAAAAAGTTTGCGCACCACTGGGTTAGATCACAGGCTTACTATGTATGGCTACACAGGTTTTCATTCCAAGCAATACAACTTTTTTCAAAATATACTTTTGGTATTAATATTTTCGAAGGAGCATTCTTTTTATTGCTGTAATTACTAGACTAAAAAGTATTACATCGAAGCCACAAGAAATTGTGCTCATGACGGATTATTGCTGTGACGAATTCTGCCTACGATTAATCTTGCTTGCGACGATTTGTGCTTATGACGAATTATACTCACGACGATTTATGCTCATGACAAATTATACTCGCGATGATTTGTGCTTATGCTGAATTATACTCACGACGAACTGTGCTAGCGGCGAATTGTAGGTGCAATGAGTTGAGCCCACGGCGATCACGAGTAGTTGTCACTACAAGTTGTTGTAGTTCGGGGTGCCAAACTCAAAAGCTAAGTTGGGCCAAATAAACAATGCTTAACTTTAGGTGGGCCGCAAAAAAAAAAAAAAATCTATGTTCATGGAAACAAGTATTTTTATTTGGAATAGTACATTGTAATAAACACATATAAAGTTAAATTATTTTTTTTCGTCTTGACACTTGACATCTCTTCTCTGCTACTATCTTTCCTATTTCGGGGGAAATTTTATTGGCCGAGACTACTTTCAAAATTGGCCCAACGTGAGCGTTATTAATACGGTTTCGGGCAGGAGATTTATTTTCATTTATAACAGAAAACAATTGCTAGCACTGATAAGTACTTCCAAACATGGAAATAATTTCATATGCGAAGTTTCGAGTATTTTCAAACCTTGCCGGTAAATATTTTTGAAATTCAGGAACACCCACTTCAATGAATTTTACCTTCAAATTTGAGTCGCACTGAATTTTAATCAATTCCATTTGTATATTACTGGGTACTGAGTCTACATTTATTGAGAAAATGGAAGAAAACAAACAAAATTTGTCTTCCAAAGAATTAAAATCTTTAAATCTTGTTTCAAATTCTGTTCTAAGATTTGAAGTTTTTTTCTGTGTATTTTTGATACGATGCAGTATCATCTAAACTAGATTTGTTCTTGTTGCACGTTGGGAAATGCGTTAAATCTTTATTTTTCAGTTGCCTTTCCCAAAGAAATAGTTTACATTTGAATTGTGTCAAACTTGTTCGTAATGATCTGATCCTTGCCTTGTAACAATAAATTTAAATCGGATAAGTGTTTGGTTATATCAACCATAAAAGATAAATTCTGCAATCATATTTGATCGGAGAACAATCTTGTATCCTGATTTATAGTTTGTAAAAACTTGCTTATTATTTGTTTCAAATCCCAGAATTGATTGAGAACCTTGGAGCAAGATAACCAACTTGCCTCGCTATAATAGGATAAACCTGATTATGTACTATCTAATTGATAGCTTAGTGTGAAACGGACTCCATTTCACTCAATTAGAATTCTACATTTTCGCGCGGACAATTTAAAATGATCCGTATAGTTTATAAGTAAAGTATATTATAATTTTATATGCTGGTTTCGTTTCTAATTCACATTTCTATTTTATTTTTACTTTGCTTCGGATATATTGACTGGGCTACAAAAATGTTCATCTCGGGACGCATGCGGCCCGCGGGCGGCGAGTTTGACACCCCTGTTTGTTGTAGTTCATCTACGTCGTACTAGAGCAGGACAATGGGCTATCGGCGACGGTCTGGGAAACATCCTTGAAGATGATCGAAGGCATGCCATTGCAATTTTGATCCTCAGCAGAGAGGGGGGCATCCCCGCTTCGGTAGCCCGACGACCTGCATGCGAAGTTGAGCACTTTACGACAGAACAGTTAAATGAGGATAAATACCGCACATCCTCGATCCCTACGCAGACTGATATAAGTGGTCACCCACCCGCACACTTAGAGCAGCCAGAGATGCGCGACTTCGGTGATCTGCTGGGAACCGTGTCTTAAGGATTAGTCCACTGTGGGAAGTTGTCACTACAACGAACTGTGCTTAAAGACGAATTGTCCAACGACAAATTGCGAGTAATGAAAGCAGCTACGTGGAATTATGAGAGATGAATTGAAGCAGAACCTTAAATATGGATGCTATTATACTGAAGCTGTAGCGAAAAAGCAACGGTGTGATAGATGGAATTCAACGTTTTCTGAAGGACATGGCGGGGAATTGGTATGATATGATGACATAAACACTGCACGATGTCAACAAAAAAAAAAAAAAAAGCATCGAACGAAATAGCGATTATAAAAAAAATAAACAAAAGTGCAACCTTTAAAAATTGTAAATAGTATATGATTTTTTTTTTTTTTCGGTACTGTATTTCTTGAATAAGGGACCTTGTTTGGGAATTTCTCTAATAAAAATGTCTACTCCAATTGTGTCAAGTATAACTTTAGTTCTGTTGTCTACTCCTTTTCTCACAAACCATGTAAATTTATGCATTATTAACGTGCAGGAGTATAAAGAAAGACACAATAAATAAGAAAACTCACGACATTAAGGCATTTGAGGAAATCTTTTGATCATGGTTTTGAGAAGCCAAGCTGTAGGAAAAAAACGTGCAATACACACATTGATAAAAAAGAACATTTATAAAGAGAAAGTCACAGTTACAAATAGAATATACAAAATAGAATATACAGAATAGAAAAGAGGTTGCAAAGGTAAAGGTAGCAACAACACATTAAGAAATAGCAACAATAATGAGAGAGAGTCATGCAACAAAAATTACTTGACGACATCTTAGGATAAATACAATCAAAGTCATGATGAAACATTCATATAATTTAAACAATATAAACATGCACATAAATACTTAGTATATAAGATTATTTCTCGAAGCTCTTCAGTCAAGAAAAATAAAGAAGCCATAGATTGAATCCCTTAAATAGAGTTGTTGAAATGTCCGACTCCAAAGTATACTCAATTAAATTTTCCACCAAATCGCAGAAAAATATTCGAGTATTATTATTAAGCAATAGTTAATTTCAAATTATATACTTCTATTTATTTATGAACAATTAATGTAAGTGGAATTTTGTTTAAAATTACATTTTGCTTTAAAAAAATTGGTAAAATAAATTTTAAAAAATATATTGGTACAAAATATTAAAATTGTGCAAAATCATTCCAAGAAAAGAACTTCATATCTATATCTCACACGCACATACATTAACGTTTTATGACAAAAAAATTTTTAGTGAATATTTCTGAAGAAACTTACAAATAAATTCGGTTTTGGAATTTATAAATTAAAAGATAACTTAATAGATAACACTAGGGAACAAATTTTTGGCGGCATTTATAAAAGTACTTATTCTTAACTAATTCGAGTGTGGGGATCTGAAACTAGTTTCGTTCAGTAAGCTGCAGATTCTTTTCAAAATAATATTTTCAGTTTATTTATTTCTTTGTCTGAATGCACAAGATAATAAAAACGCATAGATTTATATACGTACATATGCACTTGTCTGCTCCTTTGAAAATAACCCTTAAGACAAAAAATATGACCTTAAAGTATCGCATCATAAACTGAAATGTATTATCGTCTTCTTACCACTTCCTACGTAGAAGAGAAGTGGGTACACTCAGAATTCACTCGAGAGAATTTAAAAAAGATCCTGGTTAGGAATATATTCTTGAATTGTATAAAGACTATAGCTCTTAGAGAGAAACAGATTGCAGATTTGAAATTAGAGATCTGAAAATATTTAAGATCTGTTCAGAAATATCATGCGTCAAAAAAATTGTTTCCCAGATAATTTATTTAATAATCTCGATTTTCCCATGGTAAGCATTTTGTGTTCTTTTTCAATAGTTCGGTTAAACAGAGGCACAAAAATGTTAAAATGTGATAAATTAAATTTACTGTAATTAATAATTTAAATAATTGTTATAATAATCATTCAAGTAAAAATTTTAATTACATAATACAGTGAAACCTGCCAAGTTGACCACCCTTGTAAGTTGGGCACCTGCATAAGTTGACCTTAATTATCAAGAACGGAATTTTTCCTATATAATATAAAGAAGCAAAACCTTTGTAGCTTGACCACCTGTCCATCTTGTATGTTGACCACTGAAATAAGTCAATTTTGTCTAGGAGTATTATGAAATTCTATTCTAAAACCCTCATAAATTGACCAGAAAAAAAAATCAGAAAATTTTCTGTCATTTTTGCAATGTATATTAAAATTTCACTTGTTTGGTGAAATAGTGTAAAAAGCTAATCTAAACCCTTTTGTGAGTTGACAATCAGGGGAAACTGTAAGGGGTCAGCTTTTGACCATTTCTTTCATCCGTTCATTGAAAACAGGTGTGTTAGTTGAAAAGTTGCTCTTCCAGTTGCAATAGTGAGCATTTGAATAAATGAATGCTCTGAAATATGCTTTGATCCTTTATTTATGGTCTTTGATCTTTAAGTGTAGTAAATAAATTTTAAAGTGTTCAAATAATTTTATTTTGTTAAAGTTTTCAAATTACATGTTTTCGTGTTCTGATATTTTAAGAAATTATACTTATTAAGCACTTCACATGCATAACTAACGAAATAATTTTTTTAGAAAAAATTAGTTAAATATAAGAATTATATGTATCAAATTGAAGTTCATTCAGGTTTAAACACATTTCTTAAGATATTCATTTGCATATTTTCTGAATAAAACTTTTAAGTCAAGTAAAAAAAAAAAAAAATTTACATATACAGCAACATGATATAGGAAACGAAAAAGTAAACAATGACCCACCCCTCTATAAGTTGACCGCTAAAACAATGCACCACAAGTGGTCAACTTACACAAGTTTTACTGTATTAGTTTTGCTCCGAGAGCTACAGATTTCTTTCCAAAATGGTATTTTTAGTTAAGGTTATTATTTTGTTTGAATGTGTAAGCTTAAAGAGAATTTAAAGGTTTATATACATACATATACACTTTCCAGTTCCTTTGAAAATAACACTTAAGAAAAAACATATGACCTATCACATAATAAACTGTAATGTATTATCGTCTTCTCCTACCACTGCCACTCGGTAAATAGTGAATTTAAAAAAAACTTGGCTAAGAATATGCTCTTAAATTGCATAGAAACTGTAGTCTGTTTGAAGAAACGGAATGCAAATTTGAAATCAGTGACGCGAAAATATCCAAAAACAGTTCAAAAATCTTATGCAACAGAAAAAAAATGTTCCTTTGTGTAATTGCCTCGAACTAACAAAATGAAAATTAGCAAAAAGGGTTTTTAAGTAAGGCGAAAAAGCCCACGAAAATCACTCTAAGCAAAAGGAACATTATATTGATATATAGGATATTAATAAAAGGAGGATAGTGTTGGTAGAAAACAGCTGAACACTAGAGCCAACTTAAATAAAAGGCTCGAGTTCAATTAGATAAGAGATGTTCCGTAATCATCACCTGGTACAGCTCTTAGAATATTTATTTAAAAAAATTGTAATCTATACATGTTTTACAGTATTTAAAAGTAAATTAATATTATGTGTGAAAAACAAAAGTTATCAAAACCTGACAAACATTATCGAAATCTGTAACAGCGAAGGTTTTCAGCAACAAAACCAATTTAATTGTTGGATAAAACTAAAAAGCATTTAAACAACTTTTTCCTTTCAATTCTTGGACATTAGTGAGTTTTTGAAATCCATTCCTTCTTTAAAATTGACCGAGAAATTTTTTTTTTCCTTTCAGTTTAAGTATTATTTGTGCCTATTTTTCACAGTTTCTTTCAATGTCCCGCAAGAAATAGATTTCTTCTGAGAAAATGTCAAGCTTGTAAGAAATATACTCTTAACCCACACTTTTGAAAGCCACCTGTCATAGCAGTTCAGTTGAATGTAGAGTACAACAACGCAAGAGCCGGAATCAACTGTACTGTGCCAAATGAAACACCAATGCATACTCCAGGTTAGCTTATCAAACGGTTTTTTAAACGGTTTTGACGTAAAAGAAAGAAAGAAAACGGAAAATAAGAAAATATCACTTTGGTTTTTGGAGATAATGGGTCTTGTCTAAATAAAATAAATCCTGTTTATGTTAATTTCTAAAATAGTTATAAAAGAGGAACATACGAACAAATACGAGACGCTCAAATTAATTAAAAAAAGGAAATTAGCAAATTTGTACTCAAGTTCACATTAATAATAATAAATGCTTAATAGGTAAACTATAATAATATATAAAAATATGTCAATTTTTCTTATCTTAAATAAACTAGAAGGTAGAATTGTTACTATAATATAAATTCATCGAGAAGTATCTAATGCATTAAAATATTATAAATAAAATTATTTGTGTTTAAATTAGTATTTATAAACAGTCTATCTATTAAAAAAGGAAATAAAGCGATTGACAGAGCGAATTGAATCACGAACATTCCAGCCTAAGAGCAAGAACTTACCACCAGGGTATTAACCGTTAGGGAGGCGAAAAATTCAACTAGCATATTAACGGTGCTAAAATTTTCTTCCAGAATTGACACATCAGTGAGTTTTATTATTTTAATCCTTGCTAAAGGATATATTTCACAAAAATGAACCAAAAATGGAAAATTTGTTTGACTGTTTAATTTTGTTCTTTACATTATTATAAAAGTTAGAAAATGATTTTTTATTACAAAAATAAAATTTTAAATGCAATAACTACTGTATTTATAATTTTTACACGTAAAAAAGTAATGGATTACACACATATCTTATTTAATTAGAGCAAATAAAACAATATTTTGTAGCTAAATATAATATAACTAGTATAATATAATATAAAAACGCAACAATATGATTTTCAATACATAAATTTTACAAATCTTTTACAGTATGGCAACAACCACATTTTCCCTCCCTCGACTGAAGTCGTAATCTGTGAAAAACTAGAACCACTAATGCCATCTATTAGGAAAATAGTGAATTAAGTATCCTAAAGTAGAAAAGAACTGATTTCGGACTTCACAAATTAGAAACGTAAATTTTTCAGAATGTATGAATAAGACCAAAATATGAAACTTTTCATAATTGTTATTTTGTAAAGGATGAGAATTAATATTTTTAACTATAAGAAATATCCCGATCCAAATATTAAAAACATCCACTCTAAATGTTAAAAAAATTTCTCAAAACTAAAAAATTTTGTTATCAAAATTATTATTTTTAGATATTAAAAAAAAGTATCCGCTCCTTATGCCTAAATGAGATTACCTATGGGGTTATATCGACAAGCCCCCCATAGAATTAAAAAAAAATTTAACCGGCCAAGAAAACAAGAATTACTAGCGTACGGAATTTTTTCTTTTAAATAAACCTAGTTCTAAGAATGTATTGATTTTTAAATTCTTATTGCACAGTGCACAAAATAAAAATAAAAACGAGAACATCTTAATAACTTCTGATCTAATGGACAGATTTTAACGTATTAAGATTCAATTTTATTGGTTCGATGGTCCAAACTTAAATAAGCTAATTATTGCAAACGATATTTTAAGTTACGAAATTCCACAAAAATACTTTTTTTTTTTTGAATAAACATACCTTTTATTTCGACGGCTTTTAATTCACTCTTAAAGTATGAAGTGGGGTAGTCGAAATATAGAAAATATAACTTCAATAGTTTGGTTAGGACAGCGGCCGAAATTTTGAAACCCTAATTTTACTTTTTGCTATTTCACAAATTCAAGGAGGACGCATTCAGAAATTTTTATTTCTCAAAAACTATTCGACTGATTTCTTTCAAATTTTGGATTTTATTCTTATTTAAATGGTGTAAAGATTTCCACAACTCAAATTTTAAATTTTTCAGCTATTATTGAATTAGGAAAAATAATTATAAAAAATTATTTTGTTCATAAATTTATCTTTGATGAACGAATTTTACAATTGAGAGCAAAAATTTGTGTTTCGCTTAAAGCATTAAAAAGCTCTAACGATCAAACTATTCGGAATATATTTTTTAGATTGCAGCTATCCACCTTAATTTTGAGGGTCAGAAAAAAAAAAGATTATTTTTATACAGCGAAAGAATGTTTTTAAAGTCTGGATTTTATAACTTTTACGACTACTAATGTTAAACTGGTTATAGGGAGGAAAACCACGAAAATCTCCCACGGTTAGCCTGTCTGCAAGGGGACTAACCCATGATCCGTCTACCACTGAGGATATTTTACGTCAGCACTGTGGTCAGTGCTAGCCGGATGCGAAATTCGTATCGACCAGCCATCGCTGGGGTTCGAACCCGCTTCACCTCATTGGAAGGCGAACGCTCCATCTTCTGAGCCATCACGGCTCCATAAAGGCAAGGATAATCAAGGTTAGGCCCTCAAATCATTGAAGATTGCAACGTAGTACGTTAATATCCGACCATTAGATTAAAAGTTATTCAAGTGTTCGCTTTTCTATTCTGCACTGAACAGTTAGTGGTGTCGTTTCTTGAATTTTTTCCACATAAAAACATGGACAGAGAAGTAATTATTTGAATCAGAGTAATTATTGACGCTAAAATTTAACCATTAGATTAAAAGTTATTTAGGTGTTCGCTTTTTATATTTTGTACCGAACAGTTTGTGTTGTCGTTTCTTGAATTTTTTTCAGATGAAAACATGGACAACGGAGTAATTATTTGACATTTTTGCTGAAAAGAATTTTTGTCATATTTGATAAATCGGATGCTATCTATTTCTAATAAATTCTTTTCCAAAGAACATTCCTCCTGTCAAATAAATCAGCAGGTCTTCAGAAATTAATGTATTCTCACAAGATAGGGAATTTATGAATAAAAGTATAGAACAATTTATTATGGCTAAAAAACAACGATTTTATGTTTTTTCTTATATAGTTATAATAATGAAGCATGCAGTTAAATAACGATTATCTGTTTATTGATTTATTGATATTTAGTTAAATGCGATAACAGGAAAAAAAGTTTTAATGAATATACTATAAAGCAAAGCATTTCTGCAACAGCTTGTTGTCATGGAGGCTAAGCGTTACAAATTCTTGACCATTGACATGATGGCAATGTGGTCAGCATTGCGCACCAACCACTTTTGATTCTCAGACAGAATAGTACACATCAATGTGCAATAGCTGCCAACATGGACAGGAAAAAATTTAATAGATTTTACGAAATATAAATTTCATGATAATTGTTGCATAACGTATTAAATATATTACACATAGGGATTTTTAAAGTCAACAAAATAGAAAAACTACAATATTTTCCAGTTATGATTGACATTAAATAAACTTTAAATGTTATGTATTTAGTTTTAAATACATTTTTATAAATGAGGCTCGCTTTATTATATATTCGCAATACTTATTTCAATATTCAAGCAAGCAATAATCTGTGCAAAAATTCTATTACAATAGGGAATTTTTTAGAAAAACTACTTAATTTTAGAGAATTTTTTAAAATGTTTAAAAACCAGGAGAATTTTTATTAAACCAATAAACCAGGAAAAACTTGGAGTTTGCAGCTATGGATGTGACATAACCCCGATGTTACATAATGACAGCTCAGTGGTTAAGCATTCTTATCCCTTTGGCACATGGGACACCGGTGTAACTTTATATTTTTTTATCTGACGCTATAATTACAAACAAAAGCAAATTTTGGTATTTTTTTAATTGTAAAAAGCAGCCTAACAGTTACTGAAAATCTGATAGATTGTCGGAATTATATTTGTACTAAACTATAAAATCCGAAAAGAGTCGTTAGAAAATTTTTTTTTTTTAATTCATATTCAAAATTTCATTAACAATTAACTTAAAGAAATTTCAATGATGAATAACTGTTTCTTTTAGATCTAAGTAATTGCAAAAAGAGCAAATTCGAAAAATTATTGTTTGGAAGTGAGCAGTGTTTGGAAGATTTTACATTTAACGCAGAAAAAGACACCGGTGTTCCATGCTGTATTTTATAACCAGAAATTATTAAAATGCTAAATATAATATTTTTCACTCATTTTGACCTAAATTAATACAAAATAATAAAAAAAGTATGAAAAATGTAAATAAAAATTAATATGTGAAAAAATTCTGCGTTAAAGGGTAATATACAGGGTGTCCCAAAATTCATGCATGTCAAGTTTGATAAAAATAAAAATGTTTTTAAATCATTTAAAAACGAAAAAGTATTTTAAAAATGCATGTTGATGGCACTTAACTCAAATAATAAGATATTTATAAGCCATAAAACTGTCCGAATGATTAATTGAATCAAATTTCGTATAATTTTTTATTGCACTTAAAACCAAGACCAACGAGGGTAAAAACTATTTTTTTTCCAGAAAAAAAAAAAAAAACATCGCTTGTAACGGCATACAAAAATTTTTTTTAAAATAATTATTTTTTTAAGGATAGAACTGTACCATACGTTGTCCTAGATATTAAACACTGGACCTCAAGAGATTTTAATTGTTAATATAATTTGATATACACAAATATTTTCCCAAAAGTCAAACTAGAAATGAAATGGCTCTCTTTCCAGTGTTTTCTCAAATTTCTTATAATCTCTATTGCAATTCAAAACAATCTCCAGCGAACGTAAAACCATTTTTTTTTTTTACATTAAAAATTGCTTTGCAAATACAAAAAAGATTTAAAATAATTATTTTCTTTATGAGATGGAATTATACAATATGTTGTATAATATATTGGACGCTGGACTTCAAGACGCTTTAACTTAACAATTTTTTATTGCAATTCAAAACAACGACCAACAAGCCCAATTTTTTTGAACATACAAAATAGCTTTGTAAACATTAAAATATTCTAAAATAATTATTTTTAAGCGACAGAATTATCTCATATGTTGTATAATATATTGGAAGAGTCTTTTAACTTACGATTTTTTATTGCAATTCAAAACAACCACCAACGAGCGTAAAACCAGTTTTTTTTTCTACATTAAAAATCGCTTCGTAAATACAAAAAAGATTTAAAATAATTATTTTCTTTGAGACAGAATTATACAATATGTTGTATAATATATTGGACGCTGGAATTCAAGACGCTTTAACTTAACAATTTTTTTATGCAATTCAAAACAACGACCAACAAGCTAGTAAAACCATTTTTTTTTAACATAAAAAATAGTTTTGTAAATATTAAAATATTGTAAAATAATTATTTTTTTAGAGATATAATTTCGCCATATGTTGCCTTATATATTAGACGCTAGACCTCAAAAGGTTTTATATATAAGTGTTAGTAGAATTTGATATTTATTAATAGTTTCACAAAAAAATAAACTACAAATAAAAAGGTTCTACAACCAATGTTTTCTGTACTGCTATGTACTGACACCCTGTACTTTCAGCCCTGATTATAGTTTAGTTAAAAAGTTTAAAAACAGGGAGTTTAAAGAATAACAGAAGATAAAAATGACTTACATAAATTAAAAAAATAAGTGCATTTTAATGTATTTAGATTAAGAAACGAGATAATGACAACACTTGATCTTTTTGCTTACACTTTCTAAGAGCACTTATCACTTTCGTCAAAAAATATATTCAACATTAATTGAATTTCTTTGTATTTTAAATACAGACTGGCTGACATAAATAGATAAAACTAATCTCTCACAACATTGTTTTAACCACACATCATCAATTTATCATTTAACACGTTTAAAGAAAGAAATTTTCCATTGTAAGGGATTTTAAAAGAAAACTTTCATTTCTAGAATTTCATTTAATTAAAAAAAAAAGAAAGACATTTTTGGATATAATTAATTCTAAATTTTTTTTTGGGGTTCAGACTCAGGACACTTTAAATTGAATGAAAAGTACAAGTAAGCACAGAACATATCAGGGCATAATTTCTAATGAAAAGAAAGTAGGAATTTAAGGAGCAAATAAAATTAGATCTTACAACATTTATGAATTACTTTGGAAATTATTAGATTGTAATTATATCTCATAACTTAAAAAAAAAAAAAACATGAAGTAAATTTTGGAAATTTTAAAAATATGCAGAATGCTGTGCGCATGATAACGACATAAGTTTGTATACAATTTGAGTAATACAGGTTTTAAATTATGCTTAAATAGGTAATATTCCCTTTTATATTGGGAGTATAAATTAGTTCGGCCCGTTTTCTTTTCGTGTGGTCAAAAATGCATTTATTTCAGAACAGAATGAATGAACAGATTAATCAAAGTATTGTCCATTGCTGGCTACAACTTTTTCCCACTTCTCAGACAATTTTCGAATTCCATCTCGAAAAAATTTCTAGTCTTTCGTGGCGATCCAAGTTAGGAGCCAATTTTCGATCTCTGTGAAAGATGTGAATCGGTGACCTGCCAAATCATGCTGCATTCGTCGGAACAACCAGTAATTAGAAGGAACAATGTCCGGCAATACGGCGGGTGTGGTAAAATATCCCACTCAAGCGTTTTCAAAAAATTTTTTACAACTTTTGCAACTTGAGGCCGACCGTTATCATCCAGAAGAATAGCTTTGTCACGTCTTTGCTCGTATTTCGGCTGTTTTTCCCATAATGCACGGTTCAAACGAAACAATTGTAGCCTATTCCGATCTCCCGTAATGCAATCGCCAGGTTGTAGCAGCTCATAGTATAACAACGCCACTCACCCTTCTTCATTTATCATTCTTGAAACGTCGAAACCATTCCGTGCATGATTTATCAGTTGGAGCATTGTCACCATAAACTTCTACAAGCATTCGATGCGCTTCAGCTGCACTTAGAAAAGTGTAAGAATAAAATTAAAGCAGAAATATAAAACCTCCCGCAATTGGTGCTTGGTTACCACAAAATTTGTGTAAAAAACAGGGTTTTTGTATGACCCTCAAAGCGATTTAAACTGAATATCATTGACAGATGTCTAACCTCTCTGAAACCACCGAAACTAGCTGCCACTATGAAACATTCATAACAGCCAGAGCCATCTCTTGATAACGGACCGAACTAATTTGTACTCCCAATAGCTTTATTTTAAAAATGGAAATTTTTTTAAAAATTTTTAAGATTTATTTGAAATGAATAACACTTAAACATTTATCTAGTATAAGTTATTAAACGAGATTAAAAATAAATCTCCGTTAAATTTTTTATATTAATGCATAAAATATAGTTCAGAAATCAAGCGTGAAAATGTTTGGAAAATTATAAAAATGAAATTATAATTTTTTATATTTTAAAAAAAGATCTATTAAACTTGTGATAATTTACAAGTTGTTAAATAATTTCTAGTAATATAGATTTTAATTTACTAAAAACACATAATTATACTCGATTCTGCTTAAGTTGTTGAAATGTTAAATATTTACCCGTACTTTTAAGGGTCTAGGTATTTATTATCATAGCTTTATGGCTATACAATATCATAGCTTTACTGAGTTCAAAATCGGTAAAATACGTCGTTAAAATTTTAATGTGAAATTAGCAGCAAAGAAAAAAAATCATTGAATAGAAACGCCATGAACTTTAAATCTTATAAATAAGTATATACAATTGAATGTACTGATGATTTTCACAAAAACGTTATTTTACGAGCTGGCGGGAGTTCCAAAAAACAATTTTTTATAAATCAAATCATTCTTATTTAAAATTTCGAAGAATAATGTACATAATGTAGATTAGAATTATACAGTCTGTCTCAAATGTTAAAGTTCACATTGAAATTCGCCATTAAACAATTGAATTATACATCACGTAATAAAGGAGAAATTTTTGAAATTAATAACTGTGATATATGAATAATACTATCAAGAAATTATTTAACAATGGTTGCTTTAAAAATTTTGTTTAAAATGACTGTCTTTTAACTTAAAACACATTATAAATTTCTTAGAAAATGGGGGACTGGTTAAATAAAGTAACGTCTTTTCTGCGAGACAGGCTGAATATTTCTAGTCAAGCTCTCCGACGATCACAAAGCCTAATTAATCTTAATAAAATCACTAAAAAAACATCTAATGATTTGATAAAAACCTTTCTAATGACTTCACAAAAAAAAAAAAAAACTTCGGAAGTTTTAAGATTAACTCGAAAAAACAAGAGCGTTTCTGAAATTTCTAGTACTCTAAATAGATCAAAGCGAGGTATTTATAATCAAGAGTAGAAAAAAAAAATTCTTCCATAAACCGAAATTTGGACGATCTCGTGCGACGCTTGTTCAAACTGATAAAAAAAAATTTGTAAAGCTCGAAAAATTTCAAAATTTTTACATGCCTCGCTAGGCATGTTAGTTTACAGAATGTATCTCGGAAAGAAACTTAAACATGCCCGGACATCTCTGTCGATTGCATACAAGAAGGCACCTATTACCAACTTGATAAAAAAAATGGCATTAAGATCTATCATTGACATTAACATCGATAAATGACATTAATATCTAGTAGAAATCAAAAGTATCAATTATTATTCAAAGTATAAATTATTAACAATCAAATCTGAACAAAGTATCAATTATTAACAAAGAAGTATAGGTATTTGTGACATTAGGTCACAGCCTAATTTTCTAAATATCCTTTTTTTAATCAAAATACTAATTTCTTTCGACTTAATTTATAATTTTATAATACATTTTTTATTTCATCTTTTTTTCTTCTCACCCCTTAACGCGTTAGCGCAATTTGGACATTCTCCCCCTAAAAATTCCTTACCAGCTCCTTGCAGAGCCCCTTTCTTTCTAGAACATTCCACCCTTTTCGTTTCTGAGAATTCGCACTGGTTGTCGGCATCTTTCATCTCCGCGTGTATGTTGTGTTTCTCAACCGTAACTGTTAACGTATAATCAATTTTTCGTCTCAACTCGTAATTTTTAGATAATTTAACTTTAACTTGCACAACATGTACTACAACTTCAACTTTTAAGTTTTTGTCTCTTATAAAAAGAGCGCGCGAAAA